>NC_054383.1:95513508-95821366 GCF_017654675.1 Xenopus laevis
TTGTCTTTGTCTTTGTGTTGCCTGTGAAAATGTTATGTGCTGCTCAGACACCATATGACAAGTATTTATATAACGTAAATGATACACTTTGTCCCAACTCACTGCAATGTTTCTTGATTCAGTAACTGCTTAGACATCCCACTATGCTGCACAATAAAAACTGCCTAGATAGTATCTCAAAAATTAGTATATTCTTTTTTTAAAAGGTATTGTGTTGAGTTACAAACATGAAGTATATTGTGCAGCACTTTTGAGTATTTAGGGGTCCCTGAAATGGTGCATTTTGGTGAAGAGAAATACCATAAAACTGTCATTTTGGGCATTCCTCTGGGCTTACCAGAACTCTGCTGTAATATGTAAGTGTATAGATTCCCTTTTGGTGTATTTATCTAGATGTGCCAGATGTGTACAGGTATTTCATTCCAGTGCTCTGACATACACACAATAGGCTTAGCTTATTTCGAACATTTAGCCACATTAACAATAGATATCACTTGCAAACAGAGATCAGAGCTAATGTACTATTCCATGTTCTGAAATAAATACCACAAGCAGTGTTGTTGGTTCCCTTTACTACTCGTAAAGATTTCATGATATTGAATATTTTAAGGTACTAACATTTAATTTCAGATAACTCTCCTAGGGCTGTATATAAGTCCGATGCCACCCTAGGCACCTGACCTAAACACGCCCCCTACACTGTGCGCATCACTTCCACCAACCAATTGCCTTTATCTATAATACCCTCATTCATACAGTATGTCTAAACTGCTGGTCTTGCTGTAAAGTCTATATAAATACCCCACCTAATCCAGCTGCAACCCAGTATAACTTGCCTTTGTTATCATCTACTAAATTAGTAGATTCCTTCCTAATTCCAGGGAATTTTAGACAACTAAGGTAAAAGAGCATGAGATGATGATTCTAAAACAGAATTTGGTTGCAGAACTGCATCTAACTGGTTTTCTCTCTAAATATTCAATTTCCATGGCTTCCTTAAACCAACAAAGACCATCATCATTCTAAACTGTGGGGCCAGCCATTTTCCAAAGGCCCAAAGGGAAGAGTTGTCCAAAGGCCAGTTAGGGTGAGATTTAGGAAAGATGTTTATTGGCTCTCAGTATTACATAGGTTCCTATAAGTCCTATGGAGGATAGTAGGACTGACACAGCAGTTATATGTTGTTTCAGTTTCATTGTTAGGAACCCAGGAGAAACATAACCAATGCGACCATTTCCTGCTCTGTAAGAGCCTTATTCTATCTTCTCTCCCTCCCCTCTATATTTTATCCCTGCCAAATTCCTAGCTCAATACCCACAATAAAGATACACACAATGACTTTGTGGTTAATCTGTGTAATCCACAGCTTTATTAATAATTAGATAAACTGCGCTATTTGATCGCAAGGAAGGCAAAAAACCTCTGAAAAGCGAATTTTCTTTACTAGAGGGAAAAATTCCTTCCCGACCCCTTAAAGGCGATCGGAATTGCTCCCACAATCAAAGCGCCACATTGAATCAAGGGAAACGGAGAATGGGGGGAATATGGTAAGGAAAGGGACTGCGGTAAAAGGATGAGAAAGAGAAGTGAATATGGCAGCATAAACATGGGCACATTTAAGATGCACTATGAAGGCTGCATTCCTTTCCATTCCATTGGACCTCGAGCAGCCTGCAGACCCCGGCATTTGCAGGCTGAGGGATGGAATGAAAAGGAATGCAGGGTCTACCAAGTGGCTTAAAGGAGTTCCTGTGTATAACACCATATTTTGGATAAAGGGGATGAACCACTGGTGAAACTATGGTGGCTAAAAGCACCACTGGTGAAAATGCAGTGGATGAAAGGGGGGCATCACTGGTGGAATTGAGATGCCCCATACTTACTGCTGTTTCCTGAGGATGTGGTGCCTAGACTGAGGTGCATCGGTATTTGGTACCGAGGAAACTGCTGGTGGCGCTCGTATCATGTGCTGTTTGTGAGTTGTTCCGAGGACCATCTGTAAAACCAAACAAGATAACTCAAACTATGTATTTTTTTACCTTAGCAAGTGATATCCCTGTAAAATCCTTATACGGGTATGGGACCTGGGGTTTTCTGGATAATGGATCTTTCTGTAATTTGGATCGTCATACCTCAAGTCTACTAGAAAATCAGGTAAACATTAAATAAACCCAATAGGGTGGTTTTGCTTCCAATAACTATATCTTAGTTTGGATCAAGTACATGAAACTGTTTTATTACTATAATTTAATTTAAAAAATTGGATTAGTTGAATAAAATGAAGTCTATGGGAGATGGACTTTCCGTAATTCGGAGCTTCTTGGATAATGGGTTTCCGGATAACGGATCCCACACTTGTAATATTTAGGAGCACATTAAGCACAAATCAGGTGATTAAGCAAAATTAAATGATTGACCAAGTGTGGGAAAGAAAAGGATGGATTATATACTGCACCTGAATATCTCTCATTGTTCTTAATCAGTATGGCCTTGTTGATCTTCTCTAGGTCTTTGTAGAGGTGTTTCAGGTGGGCCTTGATGTATCTGTAGTCCTGCCAGAACTCGTTCTTAAGGTGTAATTTCCACCATTTTGTTATCTTCACACAGTCCTTGGCCATCCACAGATCGTAGAGTGCAAACCTGATGTCATTGGTGATCTTGTCCCTGATGCACTCGAGATAAGGGCCCGCGAGTGGATCCTCAAAATCCCTGATCTCAAAGATGCCCAGATCAGGCGAGATCCACGGTGAGGGCTAGAAAAATGTAAGAAGCAAGAAAACATTGAGGTCAGGGCACACACTATGCTAAACCCTGTCAAATTTCTGTTTCATTGTATTTACACAGAAGATTTGCCAAGTTTAGCATTGGGTTAGCCCCTCCTTTAACCCCTTGGATACCTTTCTCAGCAGTCAGAAAATAAAATGAGGAATTAGCTGCGAGCACCTTTACCTTTTCATAGCGCCACTGGTAGTAAAGCCTGCTACTTGCACTCATGCCCATCTTTGATGTTCCTGTAATATAAAATAGAGATTTGGGAAGGTTAGAGTTAACGTAAAGCTGTAAGACCCCCAAATAAACACAATAAAGATTATGAAAAATTGGGGCCCCAAAGAATATTTTTTAAAAAAAACATTGGCTCCAGGCCCCCCCCTTACAAGCTAAAAAATTGGAGCCCCAAATTTTTTTTAAAAAAAACCCATTGGTGGCAGGGGCCCCCTTACAAGTTAAAAAAAATTGGGCCCCAAAAAATATTTTTTAAAAAAACATTGGTGGCAGGGGCCTATAGAATATTAAAATAATACATTGGTGGCTAGGGGATTAAAAAAAAACTCATGGCTTCAGGACTTCAACTTTGCTTGCTTTCGTGACTTTGGGTCTTTTTGCCGCTTCGGGACTTTGGCTATTTTCATAGCTTCGGATCTTTTTGCCGCTTCGGGAGTTCGGCTTTGGCTGTTTTCATGACTTCAGGTCCTTTGGCTGTTCGGCTTTTCTGCACTTCTGCATTTCGGCTGTTCGGGACTTGAAAAATGGCCGCACGACTCGGGCGCTCTCAAGGGGGACCAGGCTCTTTCAAAAGTGCAGCACTGCTAGGCCCCCCTTCATGCCCGGGCCCGGGACACTTGTCCCCCCTATTCCCCCCCCCCTGATGGTGGCCCTGGATGGGAAAATGCAGGACCCTTACCTTCCTTCAAATAACCCACAATGGGTTGGGCAAGTTGTTCTTCTGCTCCTGATGAAAGTTGATAGTCTTTAAAAAGACTTTTGTGTTTCTTCTTTATCTCCTTCTGCTCCTGGGAATCGCCGAGAATCGCTGATAATCACTAGGAATCGCTGAGAATCACTAGGAATCACTCGTATTTCACTTTATGGGGAGAGAAAGAGAGAGAAGAGATTGTGAACTGAAGCCTCTATATCATACATATCTGTATATACTGAATTTCCCTTAATAGCTCAATACTGCGCTTCTGAATATGGTTGTGCCTTATAAATAACCAGTAACACCAATCAGTGGCAACTTTAATAGAATGAAGGAGCTGATTGGGAGAGACAGAATTTATTGGTGCAACCAAAGGCCCTAGACACCCCTGCTAACCAAGGTTGGGTCCTGGTGACACAATGCACAAACTAATACATAGTTAAATGAACACTTGGAATCACCCTCATTCATTTCTTTGCCAATTGCTTTCACCAGGGCTCAATTAAATTGAATTTAGAAATGAACGGGAGTGATCATTTGGGAGTGAGCATTTGGTTGGCCATATACTGAACTGGAAATCACATGGGGAAAAAAACATCCCAAATATACCTCTGTGCTATTACTGTAAAGCTGTATGTTACTGGCAAGGTGTAATAGGGGCAGAAGACACTGGTTCCCATTAGAGGCCCAGGTGAGTAATGGGCCCACTGGGGCTTTTTCATAACCAGTCAAGCTCTGATCAGTGCCCCTGCACCCATAACACAAGGCACCCTAATTCTAGGCATGTAACTATTGTTCTGGTTTGTGCTACTTGTCTTTCTTCTCAGGTCCTCCCTTACCCATCATCTACTCTAATGCTGAGGCCACTAGGATGAGTGATGAGTGGGACAGTTGGCCAATGTCAGTTGGAAAATGGCAGTTGACATTAACAGCTAAAGAGCAGTAGAGTAAATGGTCTAACACTTCAAAAGCTGTAACAAGTAAACAAGAAATACCAAACATACTATATTCTATAACTACAAGTCAGCCACAGGGGGTGCTGGGAATTGTAGTTAAGGCACAGCTAGTTAAGCACAGGGTTAGAGTCAGTGGGACAGCAAGTTCTCATGTTGTCTCACTCCCCTTAGCAATGGCACACAGGCAGATTTTAGGTACTTTGGCACCCACACGTTTTAGTAGTTTGGGAAGGGGCAGGTCTGCCACCAGAAACCATTTTCAAGGTCCTATCAATGATTGTCCCCTTCCTTGTAGTTGTACCCCTTTGTACCCCCTGATGGCTTATCACCAAAAATGACCCCCCCCCCATTTTCCAATGAAATTGGAAAAGATGGAACTGGAAAGACAAACTGACATCTCCAATGGACAATTTCATGACAAGCACCTTCCCAGACAACTACAATAGCAGGCAATGGTGGGGCAATTTTGGGAGCTTTGGCTCTAGACAAGTTCGGACTGGGATTTAAAAACGGCCCTGGCATTTGAGACACACAGAGGCCCTCACAGCCCCCCCCAGCAGCCTAATAAATAGTGTCTATATACTACAGCAACCCCTTTGGCATTTGCCAGAACCCACAGATTGGCTCTAGTACCCAAACTACTATAAATCATGGAAGCCACACTGCCCAAACTATCCCCTTGTATCATTGACTTTATGCCCCCCCCCCATAAAGTCTGCTCCACTTACCTCTGAATCCAGAAATTAAATACTGGTCACTTGTGCCTGAGCCGTTAAGTCACCTTCCCTGGCAGCTTTCAGCCAATCAGTGCTGAGCTGGGAGTGATGTCATCCTCAAGTAAGGCATGCTATACCAGTAATTGGCAGCCAATCACATCATTCACACACATGCGCATTTATGAAAATACAACAAATAGACATGAAACATAAGCAGTCATAGAACCAGGACCACCATCAGAACTCACTGGTCCCTGACTGGACTCTCCCATACCCAATGAATGAAGGTCCTGCTGAGATCCCCTCTCTTAGCCCATCAGCTACAACTCTGTTACTGGTTCTGGCTTTGAATGCTGGGAATTGTAGTTTAGCAGTGGCTAGAGAGATACAGTTATGGGATCACTGAGGCAGACAGTAGTATTCTGTTGGGAATATGTTTTTTCACTTTACTCTTTTGCAGCTCTTTATGTTTGAATTGGAATAGTTTTCTTGTTTCAAATGTTCTACCTCCCTAGTAACCAGGCAGAGGCTTAAATAGACATAGAAAGACATAGTATCCCTTGAAGCTTGCAGCCTATTGCCACAGCCTATTGTCACTTGTCTATAGAGACTGAGACTAGAGCTGCACCCAACAAATATGCTTTAGTAGGGTGCAGCACAACCAGCAAGGGCCTAAATATTCCCCCTATGCCGTGAACCCTATCCCCTCACCATAACCACCCCCCAGCTCCGTCACCGGATTTCCGATGGAAATCCGTGTCAGAGGCTACGGAAAGTTTTTTTTTATTTAAAAAATAAATTTATAGGCACCCGAGGGCTGTCCCCCAAAACCTGCTGCCTTAGGCAAAGGCCCTCGGTTCCTTAATATAAATATGCCCCTGTCCTCTCCACGAGATAACACGGCTCCTACATCAGAAGCAGTTTCTGGAAAGCGCAGATATTTTGTATGTACAATACTGTAGCAGGTGCTGAGGAAGCCATCCACCTTCTAATTAAATCTGACAAGGACAGTGTTTGCATGTAGTGCTTCCTTTAATGAGGACTGAGACAAAAACAAATTGTTTGTTGCATAATATTTCCACACACACTCCCTCTCTCACACACTTCACAATAGAGGAAATTCTTTTGCCATATGTACAAAAATGGACCAGAAAAATTGTGTAAAGTCAGTGAAATGTATTATGCATTAAATATTGGTGGGACCACAGAAAGTTGTATAACATATGGAAATACTTAAAATGAGGGTATGTAAAATGGAGGTTTCACTGTATGTATCTAGACTAGTTGTAACTAGAATTCTAGAGGGAATAACATTCTACAAACCTCTAGCTAGTAATTTTGTTAAGAAAGTAGAAAATACCAAATGTTGTCCTGGCAAACAAGGAGTTTGTGTCACTGATAGAATGGCAATGCTATACATGTGCAACAGTTACTACTACTACCAAAATGTGGGTACAAGTTATTTGTTTAATATGTTTTCTTCCTTGCCCCCCCTTGAAAATTTTCTGTGGACGCCCATGGTTGTAATGCATTTCACTCTTAGGAGGTGTTTATTTACATCTGTTCTTGGTATGCCTCTTCATAGTTATATTCTGTAAATTGGTCCTAAGATCCAGGGCCGCCATTAGAAATCACGGGGCCCCGTACAAGAAAATTTTCGGGACCCCCTGGGCCCCGCCCACACTGGCGCCCAAGCCCCATCCCAGATCCCGACCACTGAACATCACAGTTAAAAGACCACACAGACATCAGCGCTAAAAAAGTAACCCCCCACACACAAGTTTTTAAAAAACCTTGGTGCCAGAGCCCCCCTTACAAATTAAAAAAATTGGGGACCCATAATGTTTTTTAAAAAAAAACATTGGTGCCATGGGGCCTATAGAATATTAAAATAATACATTGGTGGCCAGGGGATTAAAAAAAACCAAAAAAACACACATTGGTGTTCAGTAGAATTGAACTTGTGGCTTCAGGACTTCAACCTTGCCTCCTTTCGTGACTTTGGGTCTTTTCGCCACTTCAGGACTTCAATTTCGGCTGTTTTTGTGACTTTGGGTCTTTTCGCCGATTCGGGACTTCAGTTTCTTCTGTTTTCGTGACGTCAGGTCTTTTCGCTGCTTCGGGACTTCGGCTATTATTGTAGCTTCGGCCTTTTCACCGCTTCAGGAGTTCGGCTTCAGCTGTTTTCGTGGCTTCGGGACTTCACCTGTTCGGCTTTTCAGCACTTCCGCATTTCGACTGTTCTGGACTTCAAAAATGGCCGCACGGCTTTGGCGCTCTCAAGTGGGGCCCGGCTCTTTCAAAAGTGCAGCACTGCAGGGCCCCCCTTCATGCCCGGCCACTTGTCCCCCCTTGATGCCGGCCTTGCTAGGATCTGTCAGTAACTGTCCACCTCTCACTATGGGGATGTGAGTTGGGGTCACTCTGTGTGAGTTCCTTGTGTAGGACTGGGTCCTAGCAGGATTTTCTTCCCCTTAGTATCATTGTTTATTGCTCTCCTCCTCTAGGTTGGATTTTAGATCAGCGAATCCTCTAAGAAGTCTCCTGTACATTATTAGGTTCTGCACCTGGAGCCAGTAGTATGAGAAGTTGCCGTAACCTCACAACAGTAAGTTAATACCGTATTAACCATGAGTCTGTAAGAGTCTAGTTGCCTCCCAATTGGGCATTAAGTTTACTATGTCCCAGACCATAATGGTAGGAGTTGTGCAATTCAGCACACTTCCCTTAAACATACTGTGTCTTAAACTGGCCATAGATGTGCAGATTATTAGGCCATATCGGACGGAAGAATGGCTGCAGCACCTCTTCTTCCATAGATGTCGAGCCAGGGTACTTCGTCATATCTGAAAGAGGAGATTTTGTGTCAGGCAGCATCCCATGGGCTACAGGCCAGGTCCCTACAGACCCAGGCCTGGATTTGTGGGCCAGCCATAAAAGCACTGGCCTAGGGTGGCAATAATTGGGGGCCAGCATACGACCTACATCAAGAGATCGCAAAGAAGCAGAGCTGCAGGTGGAAGCAAGTTGATGCAAGGATTGGGAGCAATGTTGGGGGTTGGGTAAGAGGGAGGTGCAAGCAGGGTGGGGGTTGGGTGTGAGTGGCGGGGGGCCTAGGGGAGCAGGTATCTTCAAATATGGCTCTGTCCAGATCACCTACCCAGGCAGAATATACTTTCTGCCCTGCAGTGTGTTGGGGCAGCCTGGGGTGGAACAATGTCTGTTGGACAGTCTGCAAGCTGTGATGCATAGACAGCGATCAAAATAAACCCACAACTAAGTCTGCTGAGTGGAAATTGTGTCATGTCTGTCCTGAAATAAAAAAAATCAGATGTTACAAACTGCAGTTATTAATAGTAATGAAATTTCTCTATGAATTTCTTGGTTTCTGAAGAAATTGCAAAAACAAAACCACATGGGTGGCCCTACCCTAAGCAGTAAGCACCAAGCACAGAAAAATTCCCGTCAGACTGCTACAGTTCAGTTATTGTACCAGACCCAGACTGAAACTGCCCACATTGTTCACCTGTTCACATTCATGCAAAATGCTGAAGGGGCACCAGCACTTTGTCACTGTATGTAGCGCATCTTAGAGTGGTCCTGATTGGTTTCTCTGTCTCCTGCTCTGTTCTGCCTGCACTATGCTCCCTGTGTGTGTCATAATCTGCCTGCCCTATGCTCCCTGTGTGTTATACTCTGTTTATCCTATGCTCCCTGTATGTGCCATATTCTGCCTGTCCTATGCTCCCTGTGTATTATACTCTGTTTATCCTATGCTCCCTGTATGTGCCATATTCTGCCTGTCCTATGCTCCCTGTGTATTATACTCTGTTTATCCTATGCTCCCTGTATGTGCCATACTCTGCCTGTCCTATGCTCCCTGTGTATTATACTCTGTTTATCCTATGCTCCCTGTATGTGCCATATTCTGCCTGCCCTATGCTCCCTGTGTATTATACTCTGTTTATCCTATGCTCCCTGTATGTGCCGTACCAATCATATGGTTTTTTGATTCCGGCCCTTGTTATCACAGAAGTTGGACAGCACTTATGTAGACAGTCAGCAGCTCTTCAGTTGGCAATTTCTGGTTGCTAGGGCCTCATTTACTGTAGCAACCATGCAGTGGTTTGAATGGGAAGCTCTTATATTAATAGGTGAGGGCCTGAATAGAAAGAGAAGTAATAAAATGTAACAGTAACAATAGAATTGTAGCCTCACAGAGCAATCATTTTTTTGCCTGCCAGGGTCAGTGACCCCCATTTTAAAGCTAGAAAGAGACAGAAGAGGAATGCAAATAATTAAAAAAACAGACAAAACATACTTAAAGCTAAACTATATGTGAACTACACGTTTACATGCCGAGTATATTGAAATATCTATGACGAATTTCGAAAGCACTTTTTCAATGCAGGTTTTTAAAACTTTACAAATTTGAGGTATTTGTTAATTTTCAATTACATTTTTATTTTCAGATAAGCATATTTTAAAATGTATTTAGTTTATTTGAAGAATTGCACAAATTATTATTTTTTTTTTTAAATAGTGTTGAGGACACCAGGGCTGATGTATATTTTCCCATTATTTGGGCTGTGGTTCCTTTAAGCAGCGTGTGTGTCAGGGAAGGAGTCTGGGAATTATTTGGCAGCAACACTAGTTGCTGTGTTTTCTTAGTTTTCCAGGGCCCTGACTCTGGAATTGGAGGGAAGGTACAGGGTGGGCCTTCCCATTCCACCCAGGTAGGGAAGGTACAGGGTGGGCCTTCCCATTCCACCCAGGTACATACTTGGCTTTTACTACAGCAGAGGGATACTCTGCATAAGAAGGAAGCACAGGTGCAATTAGAAGAGAGCATGATGGTGCCTGCAGCGGGAGAGCTGCAAGTCTCTCTACAAGCCCTTGTGTAAAAAGGACAATGAAAGTAAGCCTGCTAATATTGGACAATGGGGGTTTTGTTGTTTGGCCTCAAGTGGATTTATCAGGCCTACTTTGGACTCTGAGAAAACCAAAGGACCTTCACAAGCTGAAGTAAGCAGTGTGTTATATTTTCATTTACGTTCTGCTGAGGAAAAGCTACTGTTTAATTCAGTTTTCGAAATAAATTGCCTTTTCTCTAAGAAACTGTGTACTGCGTGCTGGCTGCGATTCTGCAACTATCGTTTTAGTGGATAACTCATATTTATGTTATTTCTACAGAGGTGCATAATTTAACATTAAACCTCATTTTCCAGTTTGCTGCCCAGTTTTCAAATTAACCTAAATCTATTTGTAAAGTGGCAGCATCCTGCATGGAATGTATAGTTCCAATCAGGGCCGCCATTAGAAATCACTGGCCCCCTACAACAACATTTTCGGGGGCCCTCTGGGTCCCGCCAAGCCCCCAAGCCCCAGCACACATTAAAAAGGCCACAAAGACATCTTAGCTAAAAACAGTAAACACCCCTTCTAAGTTAAAAAAAACAACAACAAAAACTGGCACCAGGGCCCCCCATAAAAAACATTAGTAGTAAGGGCCCCCCTACAAGTTAAAAAAAATAATTGGTGACCAGGGCAACCCTATAAAAAAAACAAAAAAAAAAAACATTGATGGCCATGGGCCGCCCTTACAAGTTAATAATAAACATTGGGGCCTCAGAGAATATATTTAAAAACATTGGTGGCAAGGGGCCTATAGAGTATTAAAATAATACATTGGTGGCCAGGGGTTTAATAAAAAAAAATAAAAAAAACACATTGGTGTTCAGTAGAACTAAAGTTGTGGCTTTGGGTCTTTTAGCTTTAGGCTCCATACGTGGCTTCGGATCTTTTCGCAGCTGCGGGACTTCAGAGGTTCGGCGCGACTTTGGCGCTGTCAAGGGCTCGGCTATTTTGAAAAGTGGAGCACAGCCTGCCCCTGCTTTAGGCCTGGTACAACAATACCCCCTGATGGCAGTCCTGGTTACAATGCTCATCTCAAGATGATTATTAAAAAAAAAATTAAAAGCAACGGGCTAAAGACAGACTTCTGCAGTACTCCACTAACAACATTGGTCCAATTAGAAATTGTTCCATACATCACCAATCAATGTAATCTATTCTTCAGCCAGTTCTCTATCCAAAAAAAAATGATTCAGGCTAAAATTCCTTAATTTAATCAGTAACCTTCTGTATGGTACTGTATCAATGCTTTAGTCAATCACATTCACTGCCACCCCAATATTTAGGCTTCTGCTTACCTACTCATATACAGTAAATTACATTTGTCTTGACATGTGGGCTATGCACCATTCATTCAATCAGGAGAGGAAGTGTTGTGCCCTACCAGAATACTTTTGTGCAACATATGCTGGTAGCGAATGCCCTTTAACTCTGTAATCTCCATCTCAGTATTCGTAACACTAGCTTGGGATATTTTCTCAATATATACACACAAATGGATTTGATATGATATGCCAGTTATAGCTATACAGTATGTATACATGTTATTTCTTCAAAACCCAAGTCCTTGTTTTTATTGTGGTGGGTTTAATATCAATCTATGGTGTGTGAAGCCATGTCTTATTTATTGCTTATTTCCTTTCTGTTTCAGGTCTGTTGTGTTCAGTGGAGCTTTGTATAATTATCATGTGGGAAAAATTAAAATGCTTTGCAAAAATGAAAGGCAAGGTATTTTACATAAAATATAAATGCTTCAAGCTAGGCAAACAATAGGGGGCATATTTACTAAAAGTTGTGTTTTCTTTCTATGCAGACAAAATTTGAATCTTTTAACAAGGTTATAATAGCTTAAATATTACTAATAATACACAGCAGGGAAATCATTGTTTTTTTTTTTAATAGTGTGTAGCCACTTTATTTGTCTTCACTGGGCTTATAACCTGGCGTTATACAAATTTCTCCAAATACACAGAGGTTTAAAACAAATATTTGTATGCAGCTACATCCAGAATGCTTGAGACTTTGGTATCTTTGGATAAAGGATTTGTAGTTTGGATTACCATACATTAATCTGCTGACAATCATTTAAACCTTAATTTTTTTTTGTTAAATAAAGCCAGTGGGTAATCCATTCCATTGATAACAGAGCAACCATGGAAAAGATGGCAGCCAGGAATGAGCACAAGATGACAAAGTACGGTGTGGTCTGATTGGCAGGCATTCCGCAAAACCCGGAATTGGGATTTGCATAATTGTTGTACGAATAATTTTGACGTGTGGCAATTTTGACAAGCACCACATTTTTTTTGATGCTGCGGATTTTTCACTGCGAATTGTCGCCTCAGTTTTGTGAATTACTTAGCTTGTGGCAAAACAGCGAATTTGTGTCTGACGAATTTATTCGCACATCACTTCTGGAAAACACTAGGCCTCAGCATTCTGGATAACTGGTCCTACACCATATATAAAAATGTTAGTGCTCACCACAGAGAAATTTACCCACTTTTATGTTCATTCCTATGGAATTTTCAGAAGCGTATTTATCAAATGGTGAACTCTGTTGAGGAAGACCTGATCTGGAACCCTACTACCACTGTAAATCTGCAGCCTCAAAATTACTTTCCTTCACCAGCCAAGGTATTTAATGAAGGAGGCAACACACTTATAGATTTACAAGTTACCATTCAGTGCTCCATTTACTTTAAACTTTCTGTTTTCTGTGACTATAAGATGTTTTTATAAAAACTGTCAATTTACTATAAGCCAGACATTTTGGGACACAGATTTGTAATTTATAATAAGCTTTATGCCCCATATTTTAATAATTGTTTTCTATTGTACCAGTAAATGTCACTTTATCACGGGGATAGATGCAGGAAGACTCACCCTAGACAACATGGAACTCAATTTTGGGTCCTGAACCATACACGTCCATCAAGTTCAACAAGATGGCAATCGGACTAGTCCTGGATCAACTTGTACTATGAGTTATCTTCCATAACCCTGTTTTCCCTCACTTGCTAAAAGCCATCCAACCCCTTCTTAAAGCTATCTAATGTATCAGCCTGTACCACTGATTCAGGGAGAGAATTCCACATCTTCACAGCTCTCACTGTAAAAAACCCCTTCCGAATATTTAGATGGAACCTCTTTTCTTCTAATCTGAATGAGTGACCTTGTCTCAGCTGGAAAGACCTACTGGTAAATAAAGCATTGGAGAGATTATTATATGATCCCCTTATAAATACATAGTTATCATATCGCCCTTTAAGCACCTCTTCTCCAGCGTGAAGAGGCATATTCTAGATGGGGCCTTACCAGTGCTCTATATAGTGGAAGATTATAAGATGTGGATTGCAGTGTGTGCAGCAGACCTCCAAGAGGTTAACACACTCCCTGCTGCCATCTTGTGGATGCTACTTCTATTGTGGCAGCCACAGGTTTTAGGGCAGAGACACATCGTCAGATTCAGGGAGATTAGTCGCCCGGTGACAGTGCATGTGCTTGTGGCGTTACTGTGCATTCGCAGGGGAGCGGCTTTACTGCGCATGCACACTCTGAACGGCTTTACTACACATGCGCGCGTGACGGGTTGAAAGGAGGGGGCAAGCTGGCTGGCTGGGTTGCCTAGGGCGCCCAGCCTGCTTGGCCCACCTCTGGGCACTTGGATCCCTTTATTTTCCAAAGTTGCCTGAAGTTGCGTCACGAGGAAACTTTGGGCGACTTCAGAAAACTAAACGATCCAAGTGCCATCCCACCGGCAATTTACATTCTAGCCAGCAGTTCGGGGAGATTAGTCGCCCCGAAGAAGAGGAGATTTCTTGCCGGGCGACTAATCTCCCTGAATCTGACCTTGTGTCTATGCTCATAAGAGGTTGGATGCTTAAATGTTCAGCTGCTGACACTACTAAATTATTAGGAAGTCAGCAAGAATTCTGTTTCCTTATGGATGTCTAATAATAATAATGGGCCCAAGACTACATTGTCTTTTGAAAAACAGGTCAATTCCTTATTAATGTAAGTTGTTGCTGTGCAGTTATTGCTACCTGGCACATGTTCTGGTATCCTTAAATAAGCCGCCTTCACTTATATATATCCAAAAGTTTTTATTAACTGTACTGATTAATTCATCTTGCAGTGACACTCCTTCATCTTGCAATGACATTCCTTCCCGTCCTATCTGTCTACACCCTCACATATTGGTATAAGTAAATATGCTCTTGTTTCGTACACAATTTTTAAATTATTTATGTTTTCCCTCTATAAACTCATCTTTTCTTCTATCCATTCTTTTCAGCAGCACTACTGAGTAGACTCCTGCGCGGGTCCATTTTTTGGAACCCGTACCCGCAACCTGCAATCTGCAACCCGGACCCGCAACCCGCATTCTCACCCGCTTGGACCCGCTACCCAACCCGACCTGCAAGTACCTTATCCGCAACCCAGACCCGTGACCCGCTGACCATCAAGAATCAGGAAGTGCTGTCATTGTAAACCGGAAGTGACATCATCGGAAGTAGACGTGATCTAAAAATAGAGTAAAAATTGCTATTGAGAAGACCCGTGGCCTGACCCACCTGAGTGGTGTAGTATTGCTGACTTGGGGTAAAGAGAGAGCCTGACTATTCTACTAAAGGCGCCACTATGAATTTATTATGCACTAATAGGGCCTCTCACCAAAGATTCAAACCAAAAAAGGTCCAACCCTGATACACAATCTTAGTCAAGCCTTCAAAAGCCCACCTGGATGGACTTCGATTAAAATGCTGGGCCCTGCAGCAAATTATTTTTCAAGCCCCCAAAATGTCTACAAGTTGACCTGTTTTACCAATATTTATTGAATTTGTATATAAATTAGGGCCTGATGGGGCCCCTATACATCCTGGGCCCCACTGCAGCCGCAGGGTCTGCTTCCTCTGTAGTTACACCCCTGATTTTATCCCAGCAATAGATGAAGACGCGTGGAATCTACAGTAGATCAGGTCCCTGAACTCACTCCAACAGGGACAGATTGATCAAAATAAAAATAAAGTTCCTACACAGAACTGACACCTGCTCTAAATGTGGGGTAGACGTGGGTACTCTATTTCATGTTTTCTGGAGCTGCCCCCATATCCAGCAATTTTGGGCTAGATACTAGATGTTATACAATTCAACTTTGCTCTTCCCAAAATACAATCTCCAGAATTGTACTTGATGGGGCACAAACCCCCTTACTCTTAAGTAATATTGGAGATTGTTTTTACCTGCAAATGCTGCATTATGCAAAATAACATACTTCTAACCTGAAAAGCCCCAAGGCCACCCAAAGTAGCCTGATAGAAGAAATCTATAAACTAAATTCTATAGAAGGCAGTATGTTTGGTTAGGGACTACCCTGATAAATTCTTGGCAATTTGGGGTCCTTGGCTAGACTTGCTAGACACAGTAGCACCTTGATTAATTTAGTACAACCAGCCTATACTAGGCTTAATTGTCAACCATGGCATTCTTTGTACATTGACACTCATGAATGTACCTAACACTGAATTGTCCAATCACTGCCAAGGGGTGAGCAACCTACCTTTCAGAGATACAGTGTTTTTAAATTGTTCTGGACCATATTTTGTGTGTGTAGCCTGCAACTCAGGTTTTACTGAGGATTAGAAGTGCAGTTTGCTCCCCAGGGGTAACCACCAGCCTAGGGAAACAAGTACTACTGACTTATAGGGTAGGGGGGACCCAACTATTCTATGAAAGGTGCTACTGAGTGTGGCTACAGCAACCCATTTGTATATAACGGTTATTGAAAAATGTTCTATTCTGTTGAAAACCAAAATCCTCCACAAAAAAATTGTCTATAGCAAATTAATTCCAAAATCTAATTTGCAAAACAAAAAAAAATAAAGCAATGCAATTCCATACTATTTTATCTCAATAGTTATGTGCTGGTATTTTAGGCATGTGTGTAATGTCTCTCTTTGCTAAGCAGACAAGAAGGTAAAACAAAAAAAAATCTATCCTGCCTGGGATGTATCTTTCAAACAGCACAACAGGTGGCAGACACACATCATAATTCCATGTAAGTGCATTACAAGAAGCAGTTAAAATTAACAACAAACAAACTAAACCTTTAATAGGACTAACTACCTATACAAGATAGTTCCCATTTCTTTTTGTCTCTGAAGAACATGCCACCTCAAATGGGGAGTTGTGCCTATACTGCACTAAATCTTTGCATAGCTTTTCCATACTAAGATTCCTTATATCAATCTTGTGTTGAGGATGTCATTTAATAGGCCCAGGAGTTTGAAATTATGTTGTCAATGATGTTAATCATATACAGATATAGGAACTGTTAACCAGAATGCTTGGGACCTGGGGTATTCTGGATAAGGGCTTTTCAAAATTTGGATCTTCATAACGTAAGTCTGCTAGAAAATAATTCAAACATTGATTAAACCCAGATTAGACTAGGTTGCTAGTGGATACTATACTTTTGTCGTTAACATTGCCCAATCAATCTTTATTAATCACTCTGGGGGTCATTTATAAACACTGGGCAGTAACCCATGACAACCAATCACATGATTGCTTTTAGTGTTCAACCTGCATCTGGCTGAAAAAAAAAGCCAATTGCTGATTGGTTGCTATGGGCTACTGTCCAGGTGCAAATGTGCCCAGTGTTTATAAATGAGTCCCATTTGAGTCTATTAGAAGAATGACACACAGGGTGACTGTTTAGACCATTTTTTCAGAGAAAGCCACAGGGACATTATGCCCTTTCCTATCAGCCATCGTGCTGTACTTTTCCAGTTCAATAGAAAGGGAAGGGGCTTCTGCCATGGAAGAGCAGGACCGCCATCAGAAATCGCAGGGCCCTATACAACAAAATTTCCTGGGCCCCCTGGGCTGCACCCACCGCAAGCCCCACCTACAGGTCCGCCCCCACCACACAGTAAAAAAACCAAAAAAATATTGGTGGCTAGGGTTCCCACATGTTAATAAAAAATAAAAAGATATTGGTGGTCAGGGCCCCCCATAAAAAAAACATTTGTGGCCAGGGCCCCCCCATTAAAAAATATGAGGTGGCCAAAATTGGTGGCCAGGGCCCCCCCCACATTATGAGAAAATTGGTGACCAGGGCCCCTTAAACGTCCATGCCTTCCAAAGTCAGCAGCTCTCAGAAAGATGGGGGGCCCGGCTAATTAAGTGTGGCGTGGTCGGGCCCCCCTTACCCTCGGGCCCCCTACAACTCTCCCACCTGATGGCTGCCCTGTGGAAGAGTGTTTCATTTGAGAGGATAGAATGCCCATATACCATATGCATTATCCTTATTGCTCTCTGTTCTGCAAATCCAGGGATAGCCTTGAATCATTTGGTATATATAATATGCAGAATATATCAAATGTGTGCATACTTATGCATATAACCAAGGAATTCCTGATGCATGTCAGCTTTGTAGGCTAACAGATTTGTGCAATGTATTTAAGCCATTAGCTTTCATCTGTAAAAGGCGTGAGGTATGAAGTTCCAAATTAAGGAAACCCCAGGTCACAACCATTCCCCAAGTACCAGACCTGTAGTGAGAGGAGGTTAAATGGACCCCTCCAACTGAGCCTCTTAATTCTGCTGAACAAAGTGGAGATAGGGAACATTAGTAGGTAGAGGTCGGGTGTTATTTTTAAAGGGTCAGATTACTTTTTGGCAAATTAGCAGCAAAGTATTTACCCAATAAAAACCTCCCTTTCATTTCTAGGGGGCACAAACCAACATACATAGTTAAGAATGACATTTTGTCATATACTGTACTTACTGAAGTAGCTGTCCTGGTCTGGAAGATTAAGACTAAGCAAAGTGCCACAATGCAATACAGATATGGGATCTGTTATCTGGAAACCTGTTATCCAGAAAGCTCCGAATTTCAGATAGGCTGTCACCCATAGACTCCCTTTTTGTCCAAATAATCCAAATTTTTAAATATGATTCCCCTTTTCTCTGAATTAATAAAACAGTAGCTTGTACTTGATTGTACTTGTACTCACATTGCTTTATACTAAAAAACTTATATTGGTTCTAAACATAAAGATAACATTTTTCCTAATAAAAGACAGTAAAAGTCAAAGTAAATGCAATTGATACTTTCTATTCTCTTCGGTGCTGGTTCTGACTACTGAAACAACATAATAGGCAGAAAACATGCAAGTCATTGTGGGAAATATACTGTGTGAGCACTGATCTCATTGGGAGGGTAGAAGCTGTTTGGCACTTTTATTTCCTACTATATTATCCCCATAAACTGAGGAAACATCTGGTGTGACATTAAACTTTGGCTTTTTAAAGTAGCCGGCAGACAAGCAAAATTTTGATAGAAAACTGCACACGCCTGGGGTTATAGCAGTGAGCACCACAGAGCGATCCTCTTCATCCTTCTTCGTGCGGCTGTGCATGCGCAGTAGAACGAAAAGTTTAACTTTAACTAAAATGTTGGCTATTTTGTTCAACTGCACCCTGGGAAATGTGAAGAAAGAAGACGGTAGTGGATCTCTCCGTGGTGCTCGCTGGAATAACCCCGGGCCGGTGCAGTTTTCTGTGGATAGGAGCACCGGCCTGTTTCAGGTAAGTCAATACCATCACTTGGGGGTGTCTAACATTTGGCACCCCCAAGTGCACAATGTCTTCTCTTCTCCTTTAAATTTAAATGAGGCACCCTTTCTTAAATGGTGCTAAACTATAGGTTTCATCTTTCCACTAGTTATATGAATGAATTGGGGAACTGTCATACAATTAAGTTATAACATAGATGAATGTAAGGTTATGTACCTGAGCCAACACACTGCAAGTGCTAATTATACACTGCATTGAATTCCATTGATCCTCCTTATCTGGCAAGGATTTATTTGTTTTTTTTTATGGATAAGACTTTGTAACTCTATGCAAGATCAGTCAGTGTCTGCTAAAAAGCTAATAAAATACTGTTATGTATACAGAGGGTCATTGACTCCAGGGATGAAAGCATCATTTTGCCTCTTTATATACTCCTGGAAAGACCTCATCTTGTGAAAAGTAATGGCACACATTTTTGTTTTGTTGCCAGAACAATTGCCTCATGCACAGGCCACAAAACGTCTATAAATAACTTTTGAACTGATAAACCTTGAAATTTTCTTTTTCTAGCCAGTTGAATCATGTCACAGAAAAAGGAGGTGCTTCCGCCTCTACTTACCTTCAAGGTGGCCTTCCCTGAGTATTCAGAAAAAAATGGGCATTGTCTTCAAATGGTAAATATTTGGTGGATAAAAATTACCAGTCAGTGGCAGGAAGAGACAGGAAGGTATTGTCCTGTATTAAAAAGGGTATAAATTTATGAGAGCTGGGGGAAATCTCTGCCCTTTACAAAGCACTGGTAAGGCCCCATCTAGAATATGCAATGAAGTTTTCCACTACTTATACAAAAGGGGTGTTGCTGATCTGTAGCCCAGTCTGGGATTCCCAATAGGTCCTGGCATTTCAAGAACACAGATGCCCAAGCAACCCCCACAGGCCCAATAATGTGACTGTCTCTGGAATCTTACAGCAGCCCCTCTGGCATTAACCAGAATCCACAGGTTGCCAGTCCAGGCCACATATATAACATACTGTAGGTTTTAATATTAGATGATATTTGGAATATTCAACTTAAAGCTGATAAAGCTGAGTAATGGCAGATTGGATTCCTTTTTAACAAGTGAGAAAATACAAGGCTACTGATATAAATATACCTTACACAACATTGATCTAGGCCTAGGGTCTGATTCGATTGCATTGCTTGAGGTAGGGTTTTTCAACTTCGGCTACAGGTATAGGACCTTATATCCAGAATACTTGGGACCTGGGATTTTCTGGATAACAGATCTTTCCGTAATTTTGATTTTCATACCTTAAGTCAATTATAAAATCCTTTAAACAATAAATAAACCCAATTTTGCCTCCAATAAGGATTAATTATATCTTAGTTAGGATCAAGTACAAGGCACTGTTTTATTATTACAGAGAAAAAGGAAATAGCTTTTATAAATTTGGATTATTTTGGTAAAATGGAGTCTATAATGATAACATATGCTTGAGCTGATATCCACAAGCACAAGGATTATGATACTCACTATAGTGGCTCCTTAGAGACTTCAAGACAATGCACATTACTGCCCTTTTCAAATAAGCAAAGAAAATATACTTGGATGTTATCCCTTTAAGAAATCATCTAAATCAGTTTTTTACAGGAATACCGTCATTTAGCAGACACTCGTCAAGGTTTAGATGTGCCTGTAAAACAACATTCCCCTTGACCAGAGACAAGTGTTAAAATACACTGATATATTTATGAGTTCTTTTTCAGGCAGGTTGATTTCTGCTTTACAGTTCCCTTATTCCCTTTAATGCCTTTATAGCTTGTGAAGACAAAAGAGAAATGTTTAGGGTTATGTTTTGGGTAGCCGAGGATGTTATATAAGAAACAAATGTAATTTCAGGCCATTTACTGTAATAGTCCATCAAGGTAATAGCAAATCTGCAGTCTATAGGAACATCCTCGCCCGGACTGGCAATCTGTGGGTTCTGGCAAATGCCAGAGGGGCTGCTATAAGGTCCCATAAAAAGTCAGTATTTAGTGGGCTGATGGGGGCTGTTTGGGCCTCTGTGTGGGCTGATTGGGCCTCTGTGTACCTGAAATGCCAGGGCCTATTTTAATTCTCAGTCCGGACCTGGGAACATCTGACCCACAATATCAATAGCAAGTTTTTCCCATGCTGAATCAGGGAATGGTACTGGTTTTACATCTGGTCTCTTGTGTACAAAGTTCTTTGCACAGCCCAGTGGAGTGTTGCTTTGTGGTGAAATTTTAGACACTGGCTGTGTGGCAGGCAGTGGTGCTGTAGTAATGAGACCATCAACTAATTGTAGGTTTAATGCAGCAAAGAGATCCCTTCCAAGTATAGCAGTACCCTTATTCCTGAACTAGGGGTAGGCAGAGTAGGCACGTGCCTAGGGCGCAAAGGTGGAGGGGCGTCAGGCACGTACTCACTCCTACCCCTAGTCCGGTCCCTTCTCTGCCGACCGCCCACTGTCCCATGCATGCGTCAATTCGCGCATGCGCAGAAGCGGTTTTCGCGCATGCGCAGAAGCGTATCTTTGCACATGCGCAGAAGCGCTCATCCAGCCGGCGCAGCAGCCGGGCGCCTGCCCGGCTTGGCCTGGCTCTGCCTTATTCACAATGTCAAAGTCACATTTTGCAGTATTTGATTCAAATTGTACAGTCACTGGCAAGCAACCGAGCACAGGGATTGGATCCTTTAAGTAACTGACCAGTTTCAGGGCAGGTGCAACAAGCGGATATTTTGCAAAGTATTTCAAGAAAATATCCTTTGGTTGTATAGAAACAGCTAAACCTGTATCAAGCATCAGGTTAATGGAGTGTCCCTTGTCAGCAGAAGCAGTACTGACACTGACAGTGCATATAAACTTGTCTGGAATAAATGTACCAGCTTTATCCACACTTAATCCTGTGACGTTTGTAGTAGTGACTTCATGAACATCTTTAGCAGAACTACAGCAGATCTTAGCAAAATGTCCTACCTTTGTGCATTTGCAGCACCGTTTAGCTTTTGCTGGACATGTAACATGATTTGCATTGTGTTGTGTTGATCCACAGCGGAAGAAGTTCCTGACAGCTTAAAAGTGAAAGTTACTGTTGTGTAATGGCTACATGAGAGTCTGCTAATAAAGCACTGTTATACTCTACTCATCCTCGGCTACCCAAAACATAACAGTTAGAATGCATAAAATGTCCTTTAGTACATTTGCCCCAAAGGGAGATGACCTTTCCGTAACTCGGAGCTTTCTGGATAACAGGTTTTCGGATAACGGATCCCATACCTGTATGTGTGTATGTATGTGTGTGTGTATATATATATATATATATATATATATATATATATATATATATATATATATATATATATATATATATATATATATATATATATATTGTGACAGGGTGTTTGGGAAACACCACTGTCTTAGAGCAAAAGGCACATAAAAGAGTGCATTTAAACTGCATTGTATGTGCTGCAAAGGAATATTTGGCTCAGGTAGGGTTAATATTCCCTCTCAGCCAGGTAATTAAGTGGCAGCTGAGAGAGGAGCTACCTGGCAATGTAAAAGAGCTGTGTGAGCACAGTTTAGAGGTCTCCAAACACCTCCTAGAGTGGAGGGAAGTGAGGGGCTGTGAGAGACAGAGCTGGGCAGAAGGAGCATTGCTGCCAGCAAGAGAGTTCCAGAGCTTGGAGCCTAAATCCCTTGTGGGGAAAGAAAGAGAAAAGGACTGGTAGAGGCTAGTGAGTCTGAGTCCCAGGAGGGTAAGCCAGCAGGGCTGAGTGTGAAGCCCAAATACTTCAAGGTACAAGAGGGTGAGAGTTTCCCTGGATGGTGAGCGACCAGAGGGGGGAAAACCCTGAATGTTTTGCAGTGTATTTACTGAACTGTACCCTGCATGTTCTACAGTGAAGTTGAACTGTAACCTGAACATTTTTCTGTTGCCTTTTCATTGGAATGTCCAGTGCTTAATAAACCTGTGTTTTTTTGTCTGAAGCCTTGGTGTCCCTGTCTCTAAGCTCAAAAATCCTACGCTACCTGCCTACCAAACGCTAATTCCCCCATAAAAGTGCATGTGCAGGCCAGTGGCATGTCACAATATATATATATATATATATATATAATCCTCTCCAGAAGAAGCCACACAACTCAGGACTTATATCAAAGTAATACATTTATTTATTAAACACACTAACGTTTCGGCTGCCACATCAGCCTTTGTATATACATACATACACACATACAGGTATGGGGACCACTGCCAAATGTTCTGCTTCTTATTTCTTTGCACAGAGGCACATGCATAGTACAGTGAAAAGCTGAAATTTGAGAAAAAGAAAGTAAGGTTTTTCATTCTACTGGGAACGTGTTGGTCGGGCTGTTAAAGAGTAGAAGGATCCCTTCTTGGGGCTTGCTCAGAAATACCATGGGGGAAATTCACCAAAGGGTGAAGCGACTAACGTTAGTGAAAATTCACTACTGCAACGTCATTTCGGGACTTTGCCGATTTACTAAGCTGGCACAGGCGTAACTTCGCTACTTCGCACTCTTACGCCAGGCAAAGTTTCGCTCTGGCAAAAGAGCGTTACTTCGCAAATTCAATAAGATGCGCCTTTTACTTAATGTTACTGGTTCCGCCAGACTTGCCTTCGCCAGTTCAGACCAGGCGAAGTGCAATGGAATGTATAGGGCTTCTTCAATTTTTAGTCGATTTTTAGTCGAAAAATTTTCTAAGTCCCAAAAACGCTGGCATTTTCAGGGTGATAGGCTGCAAAAGTCTGTAAATTTTTTTAGGGGTACCCGGGCTCCCCCATACATTTCCTAACATATGGCACTAACATATGGCACATAAACTATACACTGGGCTCATGTGTAGGGTATCATAACAACTCTATTTCATTAAATTAAGCTTTCCCAGGCTTGTGTACTGTAATGCATTTGCTGCAACATATACAACCATTCAACTTTAACTTTAACCCTCATATTATCCATTCCCCAATGAAACAAAATGTATTTTATTCAGTGCATGTTAATTGCACGTTATTACAACATGCCTTGAATGCACTTAAGGGTTAGTTCACACAAGGAAATTCAGGGAGATTTTGTCGTCTGGCGACTAATTGCCTCGACTTCTGGGTTGACAATCTCCCCGAACTGCCTCCTCGTGTCTTCCCATCCGCTATAATGCAAAGTCGTCTGCACTAAAGCACACTAATTTTTTAATCATTATTACTTTTATAAAGATGAAATCAGGTGAGGTCATGTGACACCACATAGTCCTATTCTTGGACAGTCTGTGTGAGGTGCAGGTAAAGGAGCTGATGTAAGGGGAAATATTAGTTCTTTGAAGCAGAAAAACAAAGGGGGTTCTTCATATGCTTCATGACTTCCCGCTTATCATCACTCATTAAACATCCCTCCTTCGTGCCAGAAATATG
This sequence comes from Xenopus laevis, assembly GCF_017654675.1. NCBI lineage: Eukaryota > Metazoa > Chordata > Amphibia > Anura > Pipidae > Xenopus > Xenopus laevis. Next base: position 95,537,837 of record NC_054383.1, read on the forward strand.
TTTTCAAAGCCACGTCAAGCCCTTTTCCATCCTCTGAGATTACAACTTTTAATGACCTTCTCACGACTACCATTAGTAAAGTCCTACCTAATCTTCCTGATATATCCCTATCTTATTCTCCCTATTCCTATTTATATGCTGAACTGATCCAAATTACATTGTAAGAAATCAATATCCCCAGCCCTCATAAACCTTTACATTTACTTGTTCCTCTGTAAAGTACTGTCACAATTATTTTCCTCATTGCCGCCATACTTCCCCTATTTCACTTTGTTCCCTTTTGTTGCAAAGTTTTCTCTTTATCGTTCTTGTTTTTCTACATTTCAGTGCAAAACATTAAAGGAGAAGGAAAGGTTAAAACTAAGTAAGCCTTATCAGAAAGTTCCACCTAAATATACCAGTAAACCCTCAAAGTAATGCTGCTCTGAGTCCCCTGTCAAAAGAAACACAGCATTTCTTCCCTTCTATTGTGTACACATGGGCTTCTGTATCAGACTTCCTGCTTTCAGCTTAAACCCCCTTGCCCCGGGCATGAGCATGCTCAGTTTGCTACTCTTACCCCCTCCCTTCTCTACTGTAGTATGAGCCCAGAGCTATAAGTGAGCAGGGAGAGACAGACAGGAAGTGATGTCATACCAAGCTAATACTGCAGCTGCTATCCTAAACAAACAGAGAGAGAACTTCTACAGCTTTTTAAAGCATTATACAGAATAAATATAGCATTCTAGCTTGCACTATTGCAACTAATCTATTGGCAATTAGCTTTCCTTCTCCTTTAACAGTACAATTTTCTATAATCCAATAATTAAAGGGATACTGTCATGGGAAAAACATTTTTTTTCAAAACAAATCAGTTAATAGTGCTACTCCAGCAGACTTCTGCACTGAAATCCATTTCTCAAAAGAGCAAACAGATTTTTTTATATTCAATTTTGAAATCTGACTTGGGGCTAGACATTTTGTCAATTTCCCAGCTGCCCCAAGTCATGTGACTTGTGCTCTGATAAACTTCAATCACTCTTTACTGCTGTACTGCAAGTTAGAGTGATATCACCCCTCCCTTTTCCCCCCCAGCAGCCAAACAAAAGAACAATGGGAAGGTAACCAGATAACAGCTCCCTAACACAAGATAACAGCTGCCTGGTAGATCTAAGAACAACACTCAATAATACAAACCCATGTCCCACTGAGACACATTCAGTTACATTGAGAAGGAAAAACAGCAGCCTGCCAGAAAGCATTTCTCTCCTAAAGTGCAGGCACAAGTCACATGACTGGGGGCAGCTGGGAAATTGACAAAATGTCTAGCCCCATGTCAAATTTCAAAATTGAATATAAAAAAATCTGTTTGCTCTTTTGAGAAATAGATTCTAGTGCAGAATTCTGCTGGAGTAGCACTATTAACTGATGCGTTTTGAAAAAAACATGTTTTCCAATGGCAGGATCCTTTTAAGCTCTTTGCATGCAATATTGTTGTCACAAACAGGTAAGTGGACTTGACATGCATCTGTGATAATGACATAATGTATCACACGCATATAGACACTAGTACTTAATGCTACCGAAAATTGGCAAGCTTGAAAGCTGTTAATATGGAAAATACAACTTTGTAGTTAAAATATGCTGGGCAATACTCAAGCTATACTGTATCTGTTCCTGTGTGGCTTTTGTGCTGATTTAAATAGAAAATATGTTTTTTTGCTAAAAGGGGAACTATCACAAAAGTGAAATTTAATATTTTAACTTTCTAAGTACAGTGGAACCCTGGTTTTACGTACGAGCATTATATGTTTTCCTGGATAGGACGTCTTTTACGTATGAGCATTATACGTTTTCCTGGATATGACTTCTTATGTTTGCAGTGCAAAGTCACATTCTGACCCTCCCCCTGGTTTATGTCTTCCCAAATTTTAAGAAGGTTTTCATCTGTCTCCGAAAAAATTTAAAAGGCAGGGTTCCTCTGTATAATCAATTAAAAACTCTGCAACGTTTCTGAAGTTATTCTTCATATATCTCATATTTACAAAAAATTGTAAAGAAACTGTTGCTAGAGTAATACAGGTATAGAACCTGTTATGACGAATGCTCAGGACCTGAGTTTTTTTGGGAAATTTGGATCTCTGTCCCATAAGTCTACTAAAATATTATTTTAAACATTAAGGGGCAGATTTACTAAGGGTCGAATTGAAAATTAGAATTTTTTTTTTTATGGTCAAAACTGTCAGGAAATGATTCAAACTCGATTTTGAATACGATTTTCCAGATTTATCATACTCCACCCCTTTAAGAATTCGACTATTCGCCACCTAAAACCTGCCAAATTGCTGTATAAGACAATGGGAGAGGTCCAGTGAGCAATTTGGAGATGTTTGTAGCCTTCCTGACATTCAAGTTTTTTTCTGAGACAAAACTCGATTCGAGTTTGATCTAATTCAATTAGCGTTATCGACTAAAATTAGTCCAAGTTTAAGATAATCGAGTTTGATCGAATTCGATTTGAGTTTTCGACTAAAATTAGTCCGAGTTTAAGATATTAGATTTTTATAATAGATAATTGAATATTCAAATTTCAAGAAAAATATAATTCATGTGAGTTAAAAAAAAAACTCACATGAAGTTGAATATTGATAAATGTGCCTCTAAGTAAACCCAATAGGATTGTTTCCTTATATCTAAAGCTCCCAATAGACGCGCCGATTCTTCTTGCCGAACGACCGATTTTAGGGAAGCCCGACCAATCCTTCGAAATTATCGTGCGGTTAGTGGGATTCGGCCGACATCTGTCAGGAAATTGATCGCCCAGGTCAAAAAATCTTTGTCGGTCCCAGTGCAATCTATCTATGTTTGCAGGGCCAAGCAGGCAGCTCCCCTTTGTTTTCCTGGCAAATTGGTCTTTTTAGTTGATGGTCAATTCGTACGATCGTTCTGAGAAGATCGTGGTCTCACGATCAGGATCTGATCTTTTAAAAATCTCAACATCTATGGCCAGCTTTAGTTAGGATCAAGTACATGGCATGGTTTTATTATTAGAGAATAATGAAATATGTTTGAAAATTTAGAATTATATAATCAAAATGGAGTCCAAGAAGGATGACCTTCCGGAAAAGAACTTTATAGTCAGCATCACACTGCTACCAAACTCTGATACATCTACCACTGTGAAGTACCATTCGTTACTCCAATACAACACAAAGTGTTTCATCTGCTCCAGAGTTGAATGACAGACACCTTTACCCCACTCCAGCTGACCCTTGCCATTGCACAGACTGTTTGGCTTGCTAACCTATAAAAAGCCTGTGACAGGTCTCGATGTCAGCAAAAACAGGAAAATCAGCTTTCACAACAAACTCGTTAGCTTTGGCTGTGTTGTAACAATTGCCTCAAATAATTGTGTTGACAATCATTTGTGGCTGCATTGCATCGGTATTACATTAGACGTGTGGAGCTGCAGCGCAAGATTGAGATGCGCAGAGCAAAGTAAAGGACGCTACGGCTTCATTTGAAAAGCGGACTAAACAGATTTTACATGTGATTTTAAAAGAGGCGTTTGTGAGTGTATTTTATATTTTTATTAAACAGCTTTTTTAAACGATACTGCACATGCCGCTCTATTTTCTGCCCAGCTAGAAGGTTGCCAGATGATTGTTGGAAGGACACGGCCTGTTCTCTCAAAAGCGCTGATTCACTCACGTCTGTGAGTATAATATACCACCAGACCAGCACTGGGTGAAGAGTTCATTTAAAAGGAGCTAATTAAGCAATTAAATCAAACTCTCTATGCTTGTTACCATTTGGTGTCTTTGGAAATAATTTGTTAATAGATTTTCTCCACTTTCCCTCACTTATATTAACTATAAGAGGTGTCTGTGAGACAAGGGTATTTTTACATATTATTATCGCTAAATTTTTGTTTATTTTTTTCACTGGTATAAAAAAAAAAAAAAAAAATTTTTTTAATTCACTTATATCATTTTTTTTCACACTAATGTACAAACTAACAGTGGTGTATATGTATATATAAAATAGACACACAGTCGCACAATTTAAGTGTTTTAATTTTGTCACACAGTGTTTGCACTATTATACACGTTTAATCACGCACAGTTAAAGGTGCATTTATACAAAATAGCAGAAAATACTGCACCATATTACGCATATCTGTTTTTGTTCCCCTTTCCCTTTGCTTTGTCAGGAAATACAGCGATTCCTCTTTACTTATATTTGAATTACATACGGGCCCGGGAGAGCCCTTGATAAGGACTCGCTGTAAGTTGGAACTTCACTGCCCAAAAGACTCAAAAATTTTTGCTGTGGACTTTTTACATTAGACGTGTAGCTGGCTGGTTCAAGATCTGTCATACATCACAGGTAATATAAAACAGGAAGCTCATTTTCCTTCATATTAATAGCTTAAATCTGAATAACACAATGTGGTGTCTTTTATAGAAATATGATATGATCCAAGTACACTCACTTATTGCATTTGCTTTTTTTTTTTTAAAGTTTTACAGCTATTAATAGGCACTGGATTTGATGTGAGAGTTTCTTTGGTTCTTTAAAACATTCCAGACCTTCACTAGAAATGATATTATCTTACTTATACAGGTATAGGATCCCTTATCCGAAAACTCGATATCCAGAAAGCTCCGAATTACGGAATGGCTGTCTCCCATAGACTCCATTTTATCCAAATAATCCAAATTTTTAAAAATGATTTCCTTTTTCTGTGTAATAATAAAACCGTAGCTTCTACTTGATCCCAATTAAGATATAATTAATCCTTATTGGAAGCAAAACCAGCCTATTCAGTTTATTTAATGTTTAAATTAATTTCTAGTAGACTTAAGGCATGAAGACCCAAATTATGGAAAGATCCATTATCCGGAAAACCCCAGGTCCCGAGCATTCTGGATAACGGGTCCCATACATGTACAACCTTTGAGGCAATACGATGTAAAACTGGTAACCAAGCATTGAAAACACTTTTCTGTCAGGTATGGTCTATTTATTTGAGAATTCTAGATGCCAAAAAGAGGCATCAATCTAAAATGTATTGATAATGAAGATTCATACTATACTGTATATGCCATATCAATCCATTCACGCTGTTGGTTAAGTTGTTTTCAAAATAGAATCTCCTAGATATAATGTTGAGCAGAGAAAACTTGGATTCGTTTTGTATGTTCAGGCTCAATATTATTTTCTAAGTATGGTTATGTTATTTTACTGCTATACAAATAAATTGTGTGAACTTGTTTTAATGTTAAACCTAAGAAAAACAATTTTAAAGGTAAAACATTCCACAACAGGATAGTTAGGTTTGCTTTTAGGGCCCCTCAGATCTTTAGGATGATCTGTTTTGTCTGCATACATTTATATTAGCTGTTGACCTTCTAAACTCATGATTCAACAAACAATCACAAGCTGTGCTTCCCCTGTTATTAAACTCGAGCAGGATCTCTCCATTTGTTGTTCAACAAAAGCTCTAAGCAACCCAATGCTTTTGTTAGGAATATATTCAGGGGTAGGATAGTTAATTATGTGGTGGTGGTTTAAGTCTGGTGCAGTCAAGAACAGAGTTCAAAAGTGTCTCTGATCTCACTGGGGCTTATTTAAGAGGATCTTTATTTTTTGCACAACTTTATTATATTTATAGAAGAATGTCACTCATCCAGAGTCCTTGCATATCCATTTAACCACCCATTCTCAGATGTACATGACATTTCACACGTGACTTTTAATAACATTTGCAACTAGGGTTGCCACCTTTTCGGGGAAAAAATACAGGCCTTCCTATATATTTAACTTTTTTCCCAATTAATAACATTGGGATCAACTATCATTTTTAAAATACCTGCCAGATGGCAAGTTTTGGCAACCCTATTTGCAACACATGAAATCAGAGGACTGAATGTTAGTACCCATCACACAGAGCTTTACATGTATTAATTTAATGGATTGTACTCATACATGACGGATACAACCAGCAACATTTAAACCACAATTCCCTTTAGTGTCTGGCTCATTAGCAAGTGCTTCTTATTTAAAAGGGGTCGGAGGACCACCCCATTTCTTGTTCTCCTCCATCCAATGAGAAAGGGGACTCCTGGCTGTTGCTTTATGCTGCACGTACATGTGCTGGGGAATTCCCCCTTGTAGGATTATTTCTTTTAATTAAACTTTCACTGGACAATGTGTTTCTTAGCCTATATTTGTTTAAAATTCACCCAAAAACAAAACATTCAGTGAATGTGCAGTAAGCTACAGGTTATATTTTTTTTTGGGGGGGGGATACTGGTGTCAACCTTTCTAGCAACAATACGGACCACTTTTTACAAACGATACCTCTATTTTTCATCCCGATTTAAAAAGGGTTGTCTATTTAAGTTAAGTTAACTTTTAGTATGATGTAGAGAGTGGTGCCAATTTGCCTAGTTAACCTCAGCCTTAAAGGGGTTGTTCACCTTTAAACTAGCTTTCAGTATAATACATAGAGTGATATTTGGAGAAAATTTGCAATTTATTAATTTGTGTTTTTTCAGTTATTTAGCAGCTCTTCCGTTTGCAAGTTCGGCAATCTGATTGCTAAGGTCCAGATTAGCCTAGCAACCATGCACTGATTTGGAGAGGTCTGACTAAAGAGAGGAGTCATTTAAAAAATAAATGTGTGATTGTTCTTTTTCCCCCCATTTGAAAACTGGAAAGAGCCAGAAGGCAAAAATAATTGAAAATTTGCTTAGAATTGGCCCTTCTATAACATACTAAAAGTAAAATGAACCACCCCTTTCAGTTGTATCTCATTTACGCTGTTATTTGTGGTCCCTCCACCATATCAAGCATAATCCATTTCCTTTTGTTACAATTCACTTTTTGGTTTTAAGAACCACCCGCAACAGCAGTCAGCGATCCGCATAGAACTCACTGGCCAACACCCCAAATACAGCAGCAGGAGAAACAGAGAACTAACAGACCATAACACACCGAGTGCATTTCAGAAATGAAAGCGCGCCCACTTTTAGGCTTAAAATATACCGTGTGACGATGACGTAGTGCATCACGTGTGAGTAACATCGCGAGAGGACGAATTGCCACTTGGAGCTGCCAGCGACCATCCAGAGAAGGCAGCAAGAGGTCTGAAATTAGTCCTGTGGTGTCGCAGGGAATAAATGTCACAAAGGTGGAACACTACACAAGGAAGGGTTTGCGAGAGGTGAGGGAACAGGTGGACCGCATGACAATGTGCACTGCTCTCCGGGGATAATGGTGTTATGTATAATAAAGTACCCAGCAGCTCAAGGAACACACTGTCATATTTATAGGACTCCTGGAGTTGAAATATAAGAAATGCAGTATGTTTATATGGGACTGATGGGCTGCTGTGTGATATGTTCATGGTGGCTTGCAGAGTGCTATATGTTGTACTCCGCTTGATAGGGACACTGTGATCTATACAGGGGAGCACAGTGAGATTTATACAGGGGTGCTGGGGGAGCACAGTGTGATATATACAGGGGTGCTGGGGGAGCACAGTGTGATATATACAGGGGTGCTGGGGGAACACAGTGTGATTTATAAAGGGATGCTGGGGGAACACAGTGTGATTTATAATGGGGTGCTGGGGGTGCACAATGTGATTTATAATGGGGTGCTGGGGGAGCACAGTGTGATCTATAAAGGGGTGCTGGGGGAGCACAGTGTGATCTATAAAGGGGTGCTGGGGGAGCACAGTGTGATTTATAAAGGGGTGCTGGGGGAACACAGTGTGATTTATAAAGGGATGCTGGGGGAACACAGTGTGATTTATAATGGGGTGCTGGGGGAGCACAATGTGATTTATAATGGGGTGCTGGGGGAGCACAGTGTGATCTATAAAGGGGTGCTGGGGGAGCACAGTGTGATTTATACAGGGGTGCTGGGGGAGCACAGTGTGATTTATACAGGGGTGCTGGGGGAGCACAGTGTGATTTATAATGGGGTGCTGGGGGAGCACAGTGTGATCTATAAAGGGGTGCTGGGGAAGCACAGTGTGATTTATACAGGGGTGCTGGGGGAGCACAGTGTGATTTATACAGGGGTGCTGGGGGAGCACAGTGTGATTTATACAGGGGTGCTGGGGGAGCACAGTGTGATTTATAAAGGGGTGCTGGGGGAGCACAGTGTGATTTACACAGGGGTTTTGGGGAGCGCTATGTGATCTATACAGGGGTGCTGGGGGAGTGCAGTGTGATCTATACAGGGTACAATATGATATGTAAAGAAAAACGGATGGAGTGTGGTACTATTCAGTTATTTCAATCCCTTTATAGATTATTCAAGGTTGAGTGGGCTGATTTATAGAATCTACATAGAGTGTACAGCAGATGTTGATAAATTGTGGGGCTGGCCCACTGGCAAAGCTTAAAGAAGTGACTGGCGGTACCACCTAGTCATTTGGTGTTAACATTTCTTTTTATGGATACCTTTGAAAGTCCGGCTAAAACTACCAAATTCAATACCACATACAGTACTACATCTCTCACTCCCTTAATTCTGATCCTGCCCACTCCCACACCTTGTGTCTTATTCTGTTCCCTTTAGATTGTAAGCTCTTTTGCACAGGGCTTTCCACACCTTTTGTACCGTATCGGTTGTGATGTATGTAACTCCATATGTTCGATGTATGTAATTAATGTGATTTAGTTTGTATAAACACATTTACTTTACGGCACAGCGAAATATGCTGGCACTATATAAATAGATGTTAATAATAATAAGAAATAGAAGGCCAATCCGGATGATATATGGAGTTGAACACGTATTTGCTTCCATAAAGGGGTTGTTCGCCTTACAAACACTTTATTCAATTCAGTTGTTTTCAGATTGTTCCCCAGACATAAAAACTTGTTTCTATTATTTTTTATTTTTTAGAGTTTTTCCAAAATCTAAGTTTAATGTTCCTGTATCTGCTGTTTGTCTGGCAGCTCAGTCATTTAGGTGCAGCTACTGAACTGCTACAATTTTGCAACATTTAGTTGATACATTTCTCAATAGTATCTGTGGAGTATTAGCTACTATTGTATCAATTCTAACAGCTGCCTTTAAAGGGGAACTCTGGGTTCCAAACCAAAATTTGCTAAAGAGGCCAACATAACACAGAAACCACTAATATACCCATCACAGTTACCTGTTTCTTCAAAAAGTATGAATTAATGCCATTTTCTGTGCTGCAATCCAGCTGTTTAACAGTTCTTCTCTTTCTGCATCATTTGAATCCTGGCAGGGAAGGAGGGACTAAACACTAATGCTACAAATTGTAACAACTTCTCCACAGCTTACAGACAGCATGCAGGAACTACATAACCCACAATGCATTGCACTGTGATGTTCTGTTCCTTATTGAGATCACGTGTGCAGGGAATTGTGGGGTTTGGAGGATGAGAGCTAAGGACAGATGGCTACTGATACAAAGTAACTGTAGTCCGGCATCTCAACAAAGTAGTCAGAGAGATCAGCAGTAGAGCAGGGGGCTAGGCTTAGAGAACTGTTCCAAACCATTAAAAAAAATCATGACAAATCTGTATATTTTTTAATTAATGTATATTGCAAAGTTGCTTGAAATTATGTTTACTTTTCAAAAAGCTTAAGTTATGTTTTTGTGGCGTTCCCCTTTAATGAAATTCAGAGATTCTGCTCAGCAGGGACAAAGATAAGAAATGTATCAATTTAGAACAGTTTACAGGGTCGGCGACCCCCCTTCTCCCAGAGCTGCGTTAGAAGGTGGGAAATTACACTTTACACTTCAATATTAGAAAAACAATAAGTGATTTGAAAAAAAAGTATTTTCTTGTGAACTATCTGAAACTAACTGAACTACAAAAAGTGTTGGAAGAGGAACAACCCAATGTGCAAGAAGTAATGGTATCCCTTGATAAAGTCTGTGTTTGAAGAACATTGTAATTGTTAAAGAGCAGTGTAAAAAGGTACATGCTGCATGCAAAAAATGAAAATACAGTGCTTCATCTTTGTTTGGCTTTTTATTGCATTTCCCTTGGTAAGTCCCATAGAGAAGAATTGAGTGGTTTGTGTTTTCATGCAGTGGATCGCACAAAAATATCAAAAATAAAAACAACAACAAAGAACTGGGTAGAGTTTTGATCTGTTTTAATAACAAGGCGCTATTAGGGAGTTGCCCTCTTTACACTGCTCTTTTTAATATGCTTTTTTTTAAAAAAAAAAAATATTGACCTGTCTAAATAGGGCTCAGCAGTGTAGAAATTATTGAAAAGCATCCGTTTCTTTGCATTCGAATGACAACACCTTTATTCCATGGTTCATATGCTGTTGCTCTAAGGGCCAAGGCCAGACATGGCGTTTTTATGTCGCGTTTTTAAAAAAGCTCCGTCGGGCTTAAATACGCCACTGAAACCACACGCGACCGTCAACATGCGTTTTTCAGCACGTAGGTTTCTTTTCCCATTGTTCTCATTGTTCTCGTTTCCCATAATTCCACTGGCTGGAAATGAAAATAGAAAAGCTATTTAGAAATAGAAAAAATATTTACATGCAAAATGGGGAAGGAATGATCGTCAGAATGTAATGTAATTACGTCACCTGCCCTAAAAACGTATATGCGTCATTGGACGCCATATTTAAAATACGCTGCGTATTATGTAAAGTGTGGTTTCAAACTTGCAAATCCCATAGAGTCTATCGATTTAGTAGTTTCTTGACGTATTGGTGTTTCTGCTAAAAAACGCTAATAGTGGCGTCCCGTGGTGGATTTCAGCTTGCAAGCGCCCTGTGAGAATTGCCATAGTGCATTTTCCATTCGTTTCAGTGGAAGTGCAGTTTCTGCATATTTACGCTGAGCTTTTTTAAAAACGCGAGGTAAAAACGACACGTCTGGCCTTGCCCTAAAGATACGTTTGCTGGTTACTGTGAGTTCATTGATGACCCATGCATCCTGTAACAAGCCCACATTCATCACTGACCTTCCATTTCAGAGAAGAAGAAGTCCAGCAGAGACTTCCCTTTCTTAAACCACATCCGGGAATCAGTTGCTGGCATGTTTATAAGTACATTAATTATAATCCCCTTAATGAGTGAATGAACCCTCATAAATGGTGAATGAAAGGAAAGATATACAGAGAGCAAAACTGTGGAAAGCATGTTGGCTGGTCAGTTGGCCTTTGATGCATTTAGTACCTGTTATCCAGAATGCACGAGACCTGAGGCTTTCTGAATAATGGATTTTTCTGTAATTTGGATCTTTATACCTTGTCTACTAGAAAATTGTGTAAACATTAAATAAACCCAATAAGTTGGCTCTGCTACCAATAAGGATTCATTATATCTTAGTTTGGATAATGTACAAGCTAATGTTTTATTATTTCACAGAAAAAGGGAATAATTTAAAAGAAATTGTATTATTTGGATACCATGGAGTCTATGGGAGATGGCCTTTATGTAATTTGAAGCTTTCTGGATAATGGGTTTCTGGATAACAGATCCCATACCTGTATTGTGTAAGTTCAGGTGCTCAACTGATGTTTATGGTATGGTAGGTCATTTAGATATAAAGCTTAATTTTGGCAGGGACAGCCAGGGCTGTGGAGTCAGTACATAAATCCTCTGACCTCAATTTAAGGTACCTCCGACTCCTCTGTTTTTAAAGGAACTGTAACACCAAAGACTGAAAGTGTATCAAAGTAATCAAAATATAATGTACTTTTGCTCTGCGCTGGTAAAACTGGTGTGTTTGTTTCAGAAAGACTACTATAGTTTATATCAACAAGCTGCTATGTAGCCATGGGGGCAGCCATTCATGCTAGAAAAAAGGAAAAAGGCACAGGTTACATAGCAGATAACTGATAAAACACCATTGTATTGAACAGGGCTTGTCTGTTATCTGCTATGCTATCCAGAAAGCTCTGAATTACGTAAAGGCTAGGCTTAATTTTATCCAAAAAATCCCAATTTTTATCCATTTTATCCAAATAATCCCAATTTTCTTTTTTACTCTGTAATAATACAACAATACCTTGTACTTGGTCCAAACTAAGATATAATTAATCCTTACTTGAATGCAAACCAGCCTATTGAGTTTATTTAATGTTTATCTGATTTTCTAGTAGAAAGGTATCGGTATGTTTTGCAACAATAAGGTTGTGAAGGACCTGAGAGAGCTCTTTGCTTTTACCCATCATGAGATGCTTCTTGTGTGATACCTTGGTAATGAGCAACCTTTTTATAGGCCATCAGTTAGGACTAAACCAGCTGATATTTATTTGCACTGATAGGGGGGCATGATTGCTTTCTAAATACTGACAGATTTCAGCAGGTTTCTTGGCTTTCCATGCCTTTTTGCACCTCCTTTTCTTCATGTGTTCAATACTTATTCCCTGTGTCATTCCACTTTATTACACATAATTTAATTTATGGATTTATTTGTTTGTATTTGTTTGTATGTGTGGATTACTTGGGTTATTACTGACATCTGGTGTAAATTTCATTTCAAAAGCTCCATTACAAAATAGATTTATTGAGAAAACCGTTGACGTTTTTATTACTTATTTTCACTGCTGCATGAAGATCCAAATTATGGAAAGATCCATTATCTGGAAAACCCCTGGTACAATCTGGGTGCTCATGTTTAGAGGGTAAATGCAGGATACGAAATGATGGCACTCGCAGGATTTTAGCAAAAACAGACAAAAAGTGTCAAAAAAGAAAAGGTTTATTTATCCAACGTTTCGGTCCCACACAGGAAACTTTGTCAATTCGTATCCTGTGTGTGTGTGTGTATATATATATATATATATATATATATATATATATATATATATATATATATGTCAATAAAGCACCCCTTCTTGTAAAATATAAGGATATTATAAGTTACCGAGGAGTTCCATGAACATATACAGGCAATGGAACTCTGAGGTGACTTCTAATATCCTCATATTTTGCAACAGGGGCTACTTTATTTATTATAATACACACGTTTCAGTGAGTCATGTGACAGAAATGACATCACTAAACTCAGATTATAACCAGTTTGTACTACCCAGTGGGCCACCATGCTGCCCCATATATAATTCCTGTAAGGGTGATGAAAATGAATTGTACCCTGCACTATATATCTATTGAAGATTCCACAGATTTCATAAAAATACCTAGCTTGTGACCTCCTGCCATTGTATGTTCCCAGAACTCAGAATATCTTTTTATTTCCTTATATTTAAATTAAATAGCTGAACAGTTAAAGTTCACAATTAATCAATGAACATGTAATTCATGTAAAATAAAATGTATTGCTTCTGCTTTTTCGCCCAATAAATTCCTGGCCCTTGACTGCTCTGCTGGTGCTTTAAAGGCTTAAACAACTCTATGAGCCAAACAGGCAAAACCTGCATTGTGAGCCGGTCTGGGCTGTTGTGCTGGGCGGGCGGTACAAGGAAGTGTCAAGGAAGTGTTCACGAAGGCTAATCGGGCTCATACTTTCTGCAATTCATTGCTTGACAGCAGACACTTGGTACGTTTTACCTTCTGGGCTCACCTTTCTAACAGCATTAGTAAAGTGATGTTGTTTGACCCTTCTTCTATGGTCACAGCGTTGGATGTATGATATACCTTAATGTATCATAGTTGGACAGCTATGTAATCATAGTAACTGCATTTTATTATTATTATTTTTAATTAGCATAGCTTGACTGAAAGACTCTGCTATGACATTTGCTATAGTGACAACATATTCTGTGTATCTGCTACAATAGTTTCAGTGTCTTAAATAGTGATTCTGTGTTCCATTGCATTTACAGTGTTAGAGGTTCATTTTGTTATAATACTTCTTTGTGCCGAAGAATAAGTTGTCATTTTGTACTTGTTTTGTTTAAAGGGCAGTATAGCCCCTTGATAAACACAAGATCAACTAATAAGCCTTGTGCTGAAAATACTTTTTGCCGATTATTTATTTCTTGAGCTAAACAGAGCAAGTGGGGAAACTGAAGCTACTCCATTTCTTGTGAGGTAGATAATTGTATCACCAGTCAACAACCCCTTTACCCTCTTCTTGTAGATAAGCCCAAATTCACTATGCAGACGGATTATCTGTGCACTAGTAATCTAATTATCTACCTCACAATGAGCAAACATGAAGTAACTTAAACTGCCCTGTTTATCTCAAGAATCAATGAAAACCATAGATTTTTTTTTTTGTAGTCGAAACAGTAGGCAAATAGAATGTTCAGCACAAGGCCTTTCATTGCAGTCATTTTAAACTAGGGGGTATACTGCTACTAAGACCCACGCAGGGATTTGTCACCCTCACCCCACAGACTACAAAGCAATTGAAAATACCATTTCATCCAAGAGAATGGTGATTGCCTCATATAAAAACTTTACATGTGTCAATCTGGCTTTATTGTTTAAAAAAGCGGAAGAAGGCATTTTCTCCACAATTGCTATTCTTTGCGATGGAAAGGTATTTTCACTTGTGTTTTGTCTTTAATCCTGTGTCCATTGACCTTTGTTTAAAACAATTGCTTTCCATAAAAACAAGCAGATATTTACCCATTTTAAAGGGGAACTCCACAAAAACACAACTTGAGCTTTTTGAAAAGTAAACATAATTTCAAGCAACTTTGCAATATACATCAATTAAAAAATATGCAGATTTTTCATGATTTAAAATGGATTGGAACAATTCCCTAAGCCTAGCCCCCTGCTCTGCTGCTGATGTGTCTGACTACTTTGCTGAGATGGCTGACTACTATTACTTTGTATCAACAGCCATCTGTCCTTAGCCTGCATCCTCCAAAACCCACAATTCCCTGAATTCCCTGCACATGTGATTTCAATAAGGAATAGAACATCACAGTGCAATGCATTGTGGGTTATGTAGTTCCTGCATGATGTCTGTAAGCTGTGGAGTAGTTATTACAATTTGTAACATCAGTGTTTAGTCCCCCCTTCCCTGCTTGGGTTTCAAATGATGCAGAAAGAGAAGAACTGTTAACCAGCTGGTTTTCAGCATAGAAAATGGCATTTATTCATACTTTTTGAAGAAACAGGTAACTGTGATGGGTATATTAGGGGTTTCTGTGTTATGTGGGCCTCTTTATCAAATTTTGGATTGGAAGCCGGAGTTCCCCTTTAATTTGTGTGCACGTCTACAACTAGCCTATAGATAACCAAAATAAAAATTCATTTGAGTATTGTAATCCTAACAGGCATGACTCTATGCTATTTTTGTGAATTTTATATTGAATTTCTTTTTTATGGTGGTACTTGGTAGAATTTTAAAACTGATCATATATAGCAAGCACTGTTCCGATGCTGTCTCTGTTAGTGGAGTGAGTTAAAAGTCTGTTGGCCTCATTTACGATGCCCCAGTGCCCATTTATGTAGCACTTGCACCCAGGGGGTCTGCAGATCAAAAATCTGGCACTCCAGGAAACTTAAGGTCCCTATAGACGCAAAGATTTCTCTTGCCGAACGACCGATTTTAGCAAAGTCCGGCCAATCCTTCGAAAATTATTGTGCGGTTAGTGGGATTCAAACGATTGAACATCTTATGATTTTTTTGGCCGACATCTGTCAGGAAATTGATCTTCTAGGTTAAAAAATCTTTGTCGGTCCCAGTGCAATCTATCTATGTTTGCAGGGCCGAGCAGGCAGCTCCCCCTTTGTTTACATGGCAAATTGGTCTTTTTAGTTGATGGACAATTCGTACGATTGTTCCGAGATAATCGTGGTCTCACGATAATGATCGGATCTTTTAAAAATCTCAACATCTATGGCCAGCTTAAAAGTAGGTGATAAGGACAGGGCCCCATTGTGGGCTGCTCTTCTTGCACTCTGTTCCTTGCGTTTCATTCAAAGGCCTACATGCCTCCCCCTGCACGCCCCAAATGCGTTAGGCAACACTTGATTCAAGACAAATTCCACAGGTTTCTATGCTGTGAAAAGGAGCCAAACAGTGTCTCCTTGTGTGTAGTGATCTTGCCCTCTATTGGTCTGTTTACCTGTCAGTGTGGTGCGATGGCTGGCTTCTCTTTTACACTATACGTGACACTGTTAATTATTAACAGTACACAGATTTGTGAGCACAGATATAGAGCAAAGTGCTCTTAAAGAAAATTGGTTTAGTTGGTGAAACTATCCTTTTCCTGTTGCTGAATGAAATGGCCTTCCTTAAACCGAAGAATAAATGCTGGGACAGAAAGGTAATACAAACTGAATATTGTCTTTACAGAGTTATGTGTGAAATTGACTATATCATTCAGTGCTCCGATCACTGGTGCGGGAGACAAAAAGTTAAGAAGCAATGTTTTTTTTCTTTTATTGAGGTGAAAGAGCTTGGGTAATGGTGGAATTTGGCTAGTTTTGTGTGGCTGCATACTGCCATGTACTGTGCTGTTTGTGCAACAAAAAAAACCCCCACAGGCTTTATGGTATAAAGAAAATTGTTTGTATTTGAATTGTTGCTGTGAATTTACATATACACAGACGTTTAGCAAAAGACTTGTATCACCTATTGTATTTAAAATGTGTTGTGGCATTTCTGGCTTTCAAGACTATATTTGCAAAATGTTTCCTTTAAAAACAAGGTCAGCATACAAATACACAGCATTTGTTTTCTAGGTTTCAAGGCAAAATATTACAATATAGTGCTTTTTCCAGAAATATTTGGAGTAGGAATTTATATTCCTCAGTCCATTCCAAGCATGTCTTTGTGTTTTGATCCTATGCTCTCTGAGCTCCTCTGCATTCACTCTGCCAAAAATACAGGGGCGTAACCATGGTGGGCCGAGAACTCCTCTCTGTCTCTGGCTTGGTGGGAGGATGGGGATGCTGGCCTTCAAGTGCTGTGCCTTAACATGAAATAAGTCATTTATTAGCTGTATAGTAGCTGTGATTCTACTGACAGTCTCTTGCCTGACTCCCTCCCCTATCCTTAGGCAGTAAGTCAATGAATGGGGACCTTTTAACTGTTTCTCCAGAGGGCCCCTCAGCTGGCTGCACTGCTCTGCCCACATGTGCAACAACCCCATGACGTTTTTGATTCACTGCTAGCAAACACACATATGACTTGCCATAGAACATTGAATCTAACCTTTAAGTTGGCCATACATGGGCAGATAAAGCTGCCGATATCAGTCCTTTAGACCAATTCTGCAATTTATCTGCCCGTGCATGGGGGCTTCCGATGGGCTTCCCGATCGTTATCTGGCCACGATGTCGATCGGGAAGGTTTAATTCTTCCGCCGACCAACCCGTCGGAGCCCATTGCTCCACGTTGTAATTAAATCGTTCGGCCCTAGGGCCGAATGTTCGGATTACCTCGATGTAGCACTGCCATTGGTGGGCATATCGGGGAAAGATCCGCTCGTTTGGCGATGTCGACAGACGAGCGGATCTCTTCATATATGGCCAGATTAATTAAAATTGGACTAACAAATAATTTCACGTATAACTCATCTTCCTAAGGTTTGTGTACTTTGATAAAGTAGTTATGTTGTGTCATTGTACAAGTGCGGAATGTACAGTGTCCCTAAAATCCATGATCAGGGAGTGTACAGAGTTGTAGAGTAGTCAACATGGTGAACAGTTCCAGGACCATCTCAGTCTCCACAGTCCACCTGAATTATATGGACAACGTGTAATGTTGGGCACTTGGTCATTAAGCAATATGACAAAGTAGGGTGTCTGAGCACTTAACTAATTAGAGTTATCTTAAGTGGGAATATATCAAAGTAATTTGCTTGAGTGTCACTGATCAATGAGCATCAACCAAAGCTCTTTCCATTCCATAACCTCATTGATGGACAGACATTAGGGATGCCATCTTTGGTGAGAAAATATACCATTTGATATGGAAACCGTGATGAGCCTTGAGATAAAGGGGTTTATGGGGGAGTTATTGAAGGGGCCAAAGAGATTGGAGCAGAACATCAGTGGACAAAACACTCGGTGCCATAAGGATTTTATGTATTTCCATGGTTGGAAATTAATTTGTTATCCATGCCTTATGTGAAGATGAACGGCTAATAGCAAACTAACTTCAAACAACATGAAGGTATTGCTTTATATGAAACTATTATATGAGTTTGGTAAAGAATGTATATTTATGCTGAAGGCCTCGCCCTGTTGTATGGCTAATCAATTTATAACTCAAAGGGAAATTCCGCATTTCCTTGTGTATTTTGAGCCACAAGGAGTCATACTTAGTTACAGATTTACAGTTGGAAAAAAAACAAACCTTTCTGTACTAATTAAATCAGTTTACTCACTGCAAACAACCCTTTATTTTGCCAGCATTTGTTTTCCTTGTATACTGCAACATTGGCAAAGGATGCGGGTGGAGTTTCCTCTGTTCTCTGTCTGACCATAACAAAACTGGCTGAAGTCTAATAGTCTTTCTTCAGAGAGGTGCCTGGCAGCTTTTAATTTCCTCACACACATGAGAAACTCCATATTTTCCTGTTTTATTATGTTAGGGACAGAAATAGCCATTCTCTTCTTTAAAATATATCTAAAAACATTTTTACCCTGTCACTTTAATAATTCTAATTTTTGTTATTTTTTTTTCTTTTCCCTAGGCAAATTTTATCTCCTTGAGTGAAACGAATCAGATTCCATAATGGAGAGACCCCAGGGCAAAGAGTGCAACAAAGATAAAAGTGGGAGAATTGAGGAGACACATTTCTTTGCAGCCCGTGACTGTGAGGACGACTTTACTCGAGGGAAACCTATTAGAGGAAGAACAAAATCCCGAAGTTTATCTGCGTCTCCAGCACCAGGGAGCACCAAGGAATTCAGGTGTGGAATGTCACAAGCAGTTGTACAAAATGGCTTTCCTGTGTACCGCAGTGATTTGGATCGACTTAAAGGAATAGTTCAGTGTGAAAATAAAAACTGGGTAAATAGATAGGCTGTGCAAAATAAAAAATGTTTCTAATATAGTTAGTTAGCCAAAAATTTAATATATAAAGGCTGGAGTGAACAGATGTCTAATAAAACAGCCAGAATCCAACTTCCTGCTTTTCAGCTCTATAACTCTGAGTTAGTCAGCGACTTGAAGGGGGGCCACATGGTACATTTCTGTTCAGTGAGTTTGCAATTGACCCTCAGCATTCAGCTCAGATTCAAAAGCAACAGAAATTACCCATGTGGCCCCCCCTCAAGTCTCAGATTGGTTACTGCCTGGTAACCAGGGTAACCAGTCAGTGTAAACCAAGAGAGCTGAAAAGTAGTGTTCTGACTGACATGTTATAAATCAAATCACTCCAGCCTTTATACATTACATTTTTGGCTAACTAACTATATTAGAAACATTTTTTATTTTGCACAGCCTATCTATTTACCCAGTTTTTAATTTTACACTGAACAATTCCTTTAATGATTCTTAAGTTTCACTATTCTGGATATTTTGCAGCAGAGTAATGTTGTAGTCCTGTTTTAGTAATAGTAATGTTAGGACCAATTCTCACCAGCTTTTGCTGCTACCCTCATTCTGCACTGGGCATTGATGCATAGTAATTTTTTCTTGGTCAGGGCCCATGGATAGATTGTACTATTGATGTAAACGTTGTCTACAGCCTATTAAAGCCTTAAATAATCTACAGTGCAATTTGCAGGGGAAAACATACATGGCATCAATTGAAGAAATAAAACAGCTCCTCAGGCACACATGGTTTATTAGGATGCTGAAACAAATTATTATTAATATAAATAATTATTATTTTATTTGAGATGCACAGAATCCACTATTTGGGGATTTGGCTGATTCCTGAATCCTTCATGAAAGATTCAGCTGAATCCTGAACCAAACCGCATGCATAGCAGAATTTTTTAAAGGGGTTGTTCACCTATAAATTAACTTTTAGTATGTTATCGGGTGGCTAATTCTAACTCCAAATAACTTAAAAAACATATTTAATAGAAATAAAAAAAAACACTTTTATTTCTTTGTTTGTGTTTTGTGAAACTCTGCACACCGTTATTGTTACAGATTGTAACGGCTCCCTGTTGTTTATGGTTCCAAAGGATTTTTCATAATTTTTAATGACACAAACTACACTTTAGTAATCTGTGGAATCCCAGAGACCTAGTAGACTGAATTAATTGAACCCTCAAAGCAAGTTATAGGAATAGTAATTTATATTGCATTTATAGAGAGAGATAAACAAAACTACTGGGTAGGTGCACTCAGAGAACTAAGGGAATGCCCAGGTGCCGGTAAATACATCAACATCAAAAATATATAGATAGATAGATATATATATATATATATATATATATATATATATATATATATATATATATAGTATCGAAATGTGCCCCAGCACTCTCAGCAGTGTAGTCAGCGTCGACCTCGGTGCACGCTCCTGTGGGGGACCCCGTCACGTCCCCACTAGAAATATTCAGATAGAAGAATGAAGCAGCACACGATTCTTTGCAAAAGTGTATATTACAGATATAGCATCAATACAGCGACGTTTCGGGCAAGCTATATGCCCTTTATCAAGCCATAAATTATGGCTTGATAAAGGGCATATAGCTTGCCCGAAACGTCGCTGTATTGATGCTATATCTGTAATATACACTTTTGCAAAGAATCGTGTGCTGCTTCATTCTTCTATCTGAATATATATATATATATATATATATATATATATATATATATATATATATATATATATATATATATATATATATATATATATAGTCAACTACAAGAGGTCCTCTGCACTCAACCCATTATCAATATATTTAAGACAGAGACATTTTGTGCATACTGCTACTGAAAAATGCCTTACCCTTTAAACAACACAGGGATTGTTTGTCCATATATTGCAATATATTTAAGCTGGCCAACTACGTCAAAGTCATCCCATATCTGGCCAGTCCTACGCTTTATTCATTAAGAATTCAATTGCTTAATTATACAATTTACAAAGGGACTAAGTTTTACCTGCAACTTACTAGCTGCTTTCAAAGTAAAACTCCCAAACTTGGCTGCCCTTTTATTAGACACCAGTGGGATCACCTGACTATAGTTGGAGAGGGTGGGAGCTACAACATGGAGCTGGTCACTGCTCCTGTATAACTATAACAAACAAGGGAAAGTTGTGCTCACCACTATTTTTTAAAAACCATTAGGCGGGGGTGCAATGAGGGTGTGACCACAAAATACATATAGTCAACTACAAGAGGTCCTCTGCACTCAACCCATTATCAATATATTTAAGACAGAGACATTTTGTGCATACTGCTACTGAAAAATGCCTTACCCTTTAAACAACACAGGGATTGTTTGTCCATATATTGCAATATATTTAAGCTGGCCAACTACGTCAAAGTCATCCCATATCTGGCCAGTCCTACGCTTAATTTTCATCTGATTCATTAAGAATTCAATTGCTTAATTATACATTTTACAAAGGGACTAAGTTTTACCTGCAACTTACAAGCTGCTTTCAAAGTAAAACTCCCAAACTTGGCTGCCCTTTATTAGATACCAGTGGGATCACCTGACTATAGCTGGGAGGGGTGGGAGCTACAACATGGAGCTGGTCACTGCTCCTGTATAACTATAACAAACAAGGGAAAGTTGTGCTCACCACTATTTTATTTATATATATATATATATATATATATATATATATATATATATATATATATATATATATATATATATATATATATATATATATATATATATATATATATATATAGAATGAGGGAAGTCGCCAATATTCACTGCTAATTAAGCAACTGCATCATTGTTGTGTCATTGGCGCCAATATTTTAGAAATTCGAGTTTGGGCTGTTTCCCCATTATTCAGAAATGCTCAGAGTTTCCATGTAAACATGCACATTGCATAGAGTACATAGAATATTGCTCAATATTGGTAGTGCTTAGTTCCTTTTTAGCTTTTACATGTTCTCCCATCATTGTCTAATTGAGCCTCATCTGTAATGAGAGCTTTAGCAAAGTGCTTGAGTAAGTATGACTGCTTTTTCTTATTTGTGGCTCTGTGCTGCTAGATTGTGGTCTGCTTTAGAGAGTGTACATTTCTGATGCTGCTTGTTTAAATTAAGTTTTTGTATAAATTCACACATTTAAAAGGGGTTCTACACCCAAAACATGTTGTGTGAATAAAAGCACTTTGCAGTAAATTGCTGCTTGGGATTGGTCCTTCTTTTAGAATGTTGTAGTTGCACTATCTTGGCGAGACGTGGAAGGAAAAGCCGAACGTAAAGGTATAGTTGTGTATGGGCAAAGTTTTGCCAGGTTTTTGTATTAACTATAGGGGTGCAAGCTGACCTTTCTTTGCACTTTGCCTTCCACTTTCTTTGAAATGCTGCAAGTCAGTGTACTCCGTTTCCAAGCACAAAGCGTGTGGCCACTGCTATTTATCCATCACTGCCTGCAATCAGCATCTCTGTACCGATGAGGGGTGGGTGGGAGATGGCATGTAGGGGTCCCCTTCCAATCCCCTAACTTATTTGTTATTCAGACATCCAAGTTAGGTAGTGGCAGCAGACACACGCCATAATGGGGGCCTATACTTACCACACTACTCTTGCACCCCTTAGTGCTTTTGCACTTCTCCCCCAGGTTGTAGTAAATGTTGTAACCTGTGCGGTTATCAAAAGTCATTTTAATTTAGTATTTTTCTAGAAAAACACATGTACAGTACCCTTATTCACACTCATGCTTGTTCATTAGGGTATTTACACAGCATTTCTTGTTTGTGGGGGAAATGTAATTATGATGTGATCACAAAAAGAGTTGTAAGGACAAAATGCAAATAATATTACTGCTTTTGTGCAGCAGAAGAAGCAGTGAGTATTTTATGCTTCTCCAAGTACCAGATTTCCAAACTTTGTAAATTCTTTTAAAACTAAGGCCCCATTAATAAATAAGCAAAAGGGGTATTGGCCCAGGGCCTTCCACAGTGGAGGGCCCACATCAGAAAGTGCCAATAATGTTTATACTAGATATAGCTAAGTATAGCTATTTTCCTAGTAAGTAATATGATTGTAATAGCTGTTTTCATCTATACAAACACTTAGCTGCAAATATTTAATACAATTCAATATTGAAAAGTGGTTTAGCAGATACTATGCAGTCATTAGACCAAGCTGCAGGCCTACACCAGTACCCATGTTAATAATCTTGAGTAACGTCAACCTAGTAAAATGTATATGTATGTGATTAAAGGGACTTCATGGCAAAAGGGTTGGTGACCTACTATGGTGACAACTATGTATTTGAACAGTGATTACGTTTAATTAAATTTAATGGGAACTTTTTTTTTTTTATGCTTTAATCCTGGGCAGACAAATAGTTTCAGGGAAATGTAATAAATAGGCCTACGTTTGCCCGCATCTAGTAACCCATAGCAACACAGCAATCAGACGCTTGGTTATGGACAGCTGACCAGTAAATGCTACCTGCAGATTGGTTGCTATGGGACACTAGACAAGTAGCAAACATAGACATTTTATTACATTACCCCCTTTATGCCTACCTTAACCATTAAGCATTAAGCAAATTTCAGCAAGAAAATATTAATAATAAATGTGTCGGGTCCCTTTAAGAAATCCTTATATTATAGTTGTGCGTGTTATCTTATGAGGGCTGTAAGAAAAACCAAATGTTAGTTTTTGATATTTGTTGGTATAATGATAGTAGGAGCTACATCTTCCTTTTCTTTAATTTGTCTGGTTTCTTCTTTTCAGGCGAACTAGATCCATGCATGGACCCTGCCCAGTAACCACATTTGGACCAAAAGCCTGTATGCTGCAGAATCCAAAAGCGATCATGTAAGTACTGTTGATAAATTCCTCTTCATAATATACTAGCTATAAGCATTGATTTTCATTTTAGCAGCAATGCAAACAATTTCACTTTTTTTCTATTTGTTTTTACAAAACACAAATGAAATACATTTACGTATAAACAGCAATGTTGTTAAATAAACAGTAACAAAATATAGACAAACAAAATTGTAAACCGATACAGCCAATACCCGCTCATTATTATAAGTTTTATTTACACATTCTACTGCTTTACGTCCTGTCAATATCTTCCTAGCCACAATCCCCACATTAAAGGGTTCCTGTCATCAGAAAACATGTTAGTGCTACTCCAGCAGAATTCTGCACTGAAATCCATTTCTCAAAAGAGCAAACAGATTTTTTTTATATTCAATTTTGAAATCTGACATGGGGCTAGACATAGTGTCAATTTCCCAGCTGCCCCAGGTCATGTGACTTGTGCCTGCACTTTAGGAGAGAAATGCTTTCTGGCAGGCTGCTGTTTTTCCTTCTCAATGTAACTGAATGTGTCTCAGTGAGACATGGGTTTTTACTATTGAGTGTTGTTCTTAGATTTACCAGGCAGCTGTTATCTTGTGTTAGGGAGCTGTTATCTGGTTACCTTCCCATTGTTCTATTGTTTGGCTGCTGGGGGGGGGGAAAGGGAGGGGGGTGATATCACTCCAACTTGCAGTACAGCAGTAAAGAGTGATTGAAGTTTATCAGAGCACAAGTCACATGAATTGGGGCAGCTGGGAAATTGACAATATGTCTAGCCCCATGTCAGATTTCAAAATTGAATATAAAAAAATCTGTTTGCTCTTTTGAGAAATGGATTTCAGTGCAGAATTCTGCTGGAGCAGCACTATTAACTGATGCATTTTGAAAAAAAAATTTTTTTTCCATGACAGTATCCCTTTAAATCATATCCACACACTTGACCCAATGGCCCGTTTTAGGGGCTTTAGACTTCATCCAGTTCAAGCACAAAATAGCAATGCTTATTTTGGGAGGATTTGTTGTCCCAAATAGTCTTACTTCATATGAGGCTATCTGTCGTATTGTCCAAGGATAATCTTTTATCAATAATCAATCATCCTTCAGCATGCCCATATCATATGGAAAAAATCAGCAAATTACATGTTGAAGCTAGGCCAAACCCCAGTGATATTTGTAACTCCCAGGGACAATTGAGATCCATTGTTTCCCATTAGGCATTTGCTGCACAGGGATTGTGCCTGCTGACAGCCATTATCCTTTCATAGGAATGGGAAACGTTGTCTATGTCAGATTCTGCCAGGCTGCGTGTTTCCGTAAAAAGAGAAAGTTACTATTCAGCAATTTGGTCTTTCCCTTTTTTTAGTGTTTATAGTGGGAGAGTGTTATAAAAGACTGAGGATCCAGCGATTTATTTATCTGCAAATTTTGCAATTTTCACAGCCCACAAATTGCTCCTCTGAATAGCAATATTAAAATACCATCTTAAATGCCACTGTACATTCCAGCACACAGGCACGAGAACACCCTACAAATTGCATATTATTTTCTTAATCTATCAATGATCAATGTTATGTCCCTTTAAAAACACTCCCTTGACAATTAAAGCAAACAAAACATTGCATCAGTAATCTGTGAATTACTTCTGGCCCTGCTATGTAAGTTTTA
Source organism: Xenopus laevis (assembly GCF_017654675.1). Lineage (NCBI taxonomy): Eukaryota > Metazoa > Chordata > Amphibia > Anura > Pipidae > Xenopus > Xenopus laevis. Next base: position 95,563,313 of record NC_054383.1, read on the forward strand.
CCAGCTTTTCATGTTTACAGTTGATTTTGCTTTAGTTGGCATTTTTGTATTTAAGTCAGCATAATATCTTTTTTTCTATTAGTCCTTATTGAATGAAAAGGATTATGTACTTTTACTAGACAGATACACACCGCAGATAAAGGATAATATTTATTTTACATGAATTGGTGCCACAAAACAAACAGAAGGTTTGGTCACCTATTAACTGCTCTCATATGCAAGTCACGGTTACAGAGTAATTTATAAAGAGTGTGATGTAAGGTTTGTGATCATTAGGGATTCGGTTCACGATTGAGCCTTTTTCAGCAGGTTTTGGCCGAATCAATGTGCCTGGCTGAACTGAATCCGAAAGTCACATGAATTTTTTGTCACACAAACGAGGAAGTGAACATTTTTTTTAACTGTGTGCTGTGTGTGCTGTGTGTGTTAACACTTCCTGGTGCTAATTTGCATATGCAAATTAGGGGTCAGATTTGGTTCGGGATTAACCTGAATCTTTCATGAAGGATTTGTCCGAATCCCAAACTAGTGGATCCCTTTTAATAATAAAGGCTATTAACACAGATCAAGGCCTTACAAGGCAATGTTTAAAAACTGTTTTAGATGTTCAGAAACATTGTCTTGAAAAGGGCTTTACTGCTGAAGACTTCAGGTTTAAGGTCATTCAACATACTCCTCAGCCTCAGAGAGGAGGTGACCGGATTATGATTTTTAAAAAAAGCGGAGGTACAATGGATACACTGAAGTCATTGAGCCTCAATGGATTGAATAAGGATTTTGATTAGCATTTATTTGCTGGTTAATATAACATCTTGGTTTACATTCTGTATTTAGATATACACTTGTAACATTGTATGTTGTGATATCTAACTAATGTCAGGAGGTTGGAATTTTGCCAACCAACAATATGGCTTCAGTCCCTTCAATATGTGGATGTATCCGAGTCACTCGCTTCTGTGTCGTTTGCGTTGCTGCGTCAGGGTTACCAGTGACGTTGGCTCCGCTATTTGTGGATGTGAAGGATTGAAAAATATCATTTGACTATTTGTTTGTAAAACTCAATAGAGGAGATACACTTGAAAAACGGTGCGGTTAGCCCCCGAAACGTTCTGGCATTATCTCTGTGCAGATGAGTACAAATACAAGAGGTCCTCTGTACTCAACTCATTATCAATATATTTAAGTTGCAGGTAAAACGTAGTCCCTTTTTAAAATGTATAATGAAGCAATAGAATTCTTAATGAATCAGATGAAAATTGAGCGTAGGACTGGCCAGATATGGGATGACTTTGACATAGTTTTCCAGCTTAAATATATTGCAATATATGGACAAACAATCCCTGTTTTGTTTAAAGGGTATATTTATATATATATTTATATATATATATATAATATCAAAACAGGGGGGTTGTGGGAGCACTCTAAAGGCTTTAAAGTATATATATAAGTATAATAAATACTATTGCATATGTACCCAAAACAGGGGTTATTTTGTTACAAAGTTATGATCATAAAATTGATAAGCCACCATACCACGTCATGGTAAACCCCGAATGGCGGTCCCTAACTTGTTTTATTTTTTATGTGCATTTTAGCATTACCTGTAATCAATGTCCGTTGAACGCTGTTTTTTCACTGAGGGCTAAATCCTCCCCAGCCAGTAATCAGGCTTTTAAAGGAGAGATATTCCCCAAACAAACGCCCAATTTTAAAAGCATAGGATCACCACTAGTTTAAAGGGGGGGTATGGGTGCTACAACCACTGAAGCTATGCCACAGCTCCTGGCTAAATATACAATATCAAAACAGGGGGTTGTGGGAACACACTAATTGCATATGTACCCAAAACAGGGGTTATGATCATAACTTTGTAACAAAATAACCCCTGTTTTGGGTACATATGCAATAGCATTTATTATACTTATATATATATACTTTAAAGCCTTTAGAGTGCTCCCACAACCCCCCTGTTTTGATATTATATATATATATATATATATATATATATATATATATATATATATATATATATATATATATATATATATATATATATAGCTGCCCTATTACTTATAATTTACAAGACTGTGGCAAGGAAGAATCTTAAAATGGTACGTGTTTTTACAGGAAAATGTTAATATCATTTTTAGGGCAACGGCAAAACATTGTAGGCTGCTAGTCTCCTCCACATGCTCCCCCAGCGGCTATCATGTGAAACATATGTAGCACGGCCATGAAGGAGGAAACTTCGGGCAACTTTACATCATTTATGTTGCCCCACATGCATTTGGAGGAGCTCTCCTATTTTGTTTTTGCACATACAGTAAGGTGCAGAGACCTTTTCTTAGCAAGTATTCCTCTACATGCTGGTTCATTATGTACATCCTGGTTCATTATTCACTGGTATTGGGTCGGGTGCAACAATTTGTTGACCCGCATATTACTAGTCTCTTTGTTTATCAGCATCTGCATTGCTATAACACGTCCTATTGATAATGATTTTGCGACATGATCTCTGTAGAATGTATAAATGTGAAATGCTAGGAGCACTCCTAACCTATTTGGTGCCTGAGGAAGAATTACACAACCAGTACAACCGCACAGTGTTATGGTAAGACCGTGACTTTTAACCTAAGCTGGAGCTTAGCTGATTTAAAATGCAGATTTTATAGTCTACTCTATACAGTACATCCCTGAAATTAGTATATTTTGCTTGTTCCTGCTACTTAGGACTTTCTGCCTCTATCCCACATATTTTATTTTATTTATTTTTACTGCTGAAGTTATTTTTTTTTAAACTGAGGATCCCAGATATTTTGTGCGGCTCCCTAGTGCAGTATGGGTTTCTACAGACAATGAAACTGAGGAAACGGTGGAACAGTGGGGTGCTGGTTTAGCATTCACCAGTCTAACCTCACTGACAGATGGCTCTTTATCAGAGAGCAAATTAATATACAAGCACATAAGGCAATGACAGGATGTTTTATGCTGTAAACTAGTATATTCATAACAAACACATCCCGAAGAGCTTGTATAAATTCTGTAAATCCAACCTATAAATGTTTCCAAGCTGGGTACTCTCCAATGAATCTCTTTTATCGGTTTATGTTGTTTGTATGTTATCTTTTCTTAATTATAAAGCTAGGCGTTTCATAAATACAGGTGTGGGATCCGGAAAGCTCTGAATTAAGGGAAGACCATCTCCTATAGACTCCATTTTAATTAATACTTCCAATTATTAAAAATTTCCTTTTCTTCTGTAATAATAAAACAGTACTTTGTTCTTGACACAAACTAAGATATAATTAGTCCTTTTTGGAGGCAAAAGCAGCCTATTGGGTTTAATTAACATTGACATTTTTTTTTAGTAGGCTTAAGGTGTGAAGATCCAAATAACAGAAAGGTAAATTAAAAACTCCAGGCCCTGAGCATTCAGGACCCATAACTGTACTTGCTAATAACATTTATAGTTCATTAAAGTAAAATGTTAACAAACAAATAGAAATCTTATTCTTTGCAAGAGTCTGCAATTAGCTGATCCAAAAAGAGACTACTCTGTGTGCTTCCCATTTTAAGATGTATAACCTCATAGGTGTGCGGATTAGTAATTTTCCTTTATTTGATAACTTCCAAATCAAAACTTGATAAAAACATTCATTGATCAATTTTCTTTACTTAGGAACTTGGTAGGGGGTGAACTATACCCAGGTATATAGCTTTGTGATAATAGCTGGGTCTACCTAGGAAGCGGTAATCAATATGCAGAACATTGTTTAAGGCATCACATTGCAGAACTCAATACGTGTAGAGGATCTATTATCCAGAATGCTTGGACCTGATACAGAAAATGGATTTGTAATACTGGGTAAATAGATAGGCTGTGCAAAATAAAAAATGTTTCTAATAGTTTGTTAGCTAAAAATGTAATGTATAAAGGCTAAAGTGACTGGATGTGTGACATAATAGCCAGAACAGTACTTTCTACTTTTCAGCTCTCTTGGTTTCCAATGATTGGTTACCAGGCAGTAACCAATCAGTGACTGAAGGAGAGGGCAAATGGGTCATAGCTGTTGCTTTTGAATCTGAGCTGAATGCTGAGGATCAATTGCAAACTCACTGAACAGTTATGTCCAATATGGCCCCCCTTCAAGTCGCTGACTCAGAGTGAGAGAGCTGAAAAGCAGGAAGTTGGATTCTGGTTTTATTAGACATCTGTTCGCTCCAGCCTTTATGTATTACGTTTTTGGATAACTAACTATATTAGAAACATTTTTTATTTTGCACAGCCTATCTATTTAGCCAGTTTTTCTTTTTACACTGAACTGTTCCTTTAAGGCTGCTAAAATCATTTAAAAATCACATAAACCGATAGGATTGTTTTGCCTCTAATATGGACTCATGCAGCTTAGTTACCACAAGGTACTGTTATATTATTGCAGAAGAAAGGTAAATAATGTAAAAGAAAACTCAATTATATACTTTAGTGCTTTCCAGATAACAGGTTTCCGGATAAGGGCGCCCATACCTGTACTTGCACACTGAGCTCACAAACAAAAAGCTGGAGATCTTCAATTCTGTATACATTAAATACCTCTGTGTATATCCTCTGACTAAAGCAATGCCCTTCATTTACAACATGTGGAATCCTTACTATATGATATTTATTAGCCCCTTAGAGAAGGGAGTTAATTGTTTTGTTATACGTTCTATTTTGGGACTAAAACAAGGAGGCGCAAATCACAGGTGTTGTCCTATTGTGCAGAATCCTTCCTCCTGATTGATCCTCCCTCGTTCTGTCTGTTACATATCAGGAGCAGCTGGAACAGTGAGAGGCTCATATGCTTCCCAACCCTGACTTAAGCTTTCTTGTTCCACCTACTGGGCTGCTCCTGAGTTATGTAATATAATACTAGCATGCCTGGCTCTTTAGGTATCTTGCATTTCTCTGGGCTCCAGCCACCCGACACAACACCTTAAAACACCAGGCTCCATGGAAATTTTATTTTTTTGAACTTCATTTTCTTATCAGAGTAGGACATTTGCCAAGTTCTTCATTTTTATTGGTGAAATTTTTATTATTGGCCTGAAAAGCTGTTTCCAATACATGCTTTCTCACATGTTTATCACAACCGGAATGGCAAATCCCTGTATACTTACAAAGCAACGGCTCCAAGGCTTTCAGGCTTGGAGACTTCCATACATGCAACATGTTAGTTACTTATGACAAAGTCAGATTTAGTTTTATTAATATTTATTTAAGGTTTACAGTCCTAGCACAGTCATAGGGGCTCATACGAAACAAAACAAAAACAACGGAAAGCTCTAGCAATGTTTTGGGAGCATTAGCCTCTTTCTTGATAAGTTTCAATTCTGTGGCTGGCGATTCTATGAAGAAGACAATGAAGATTTTTGACCGCGTCAAGCATAAGGATATTCCTAAGAACACCTGGAAATGGTTTGTATCATTTAAATATACCTTGTACCTGTTGCATCAAGCTTTTGCTTTATCATACCGTATTCATTTTAAATTGGATGCAATGAGACAAACAGGCTCAGGCTGCCCTTTGCATCTTCCTAACTGACGTGATGTGATGTAGACAGGGAAAGAGCTATACAGAGGGTATATATTGTTATATACGTGTGTTTAACTTTCTGCAAATTCTGTGAACAAAAAATGTGTTGTTAATACCGAACGTTGTCAGGATACGTTTTTCGGGTGTCTGTGTGATTTAGTTGTGTACTGAACATTTGATAAGAGAAATGCGAGTTAAGACTAAATGTAATCTGGCATCAATCTCATACTTTTGTTTACTCTGTGTGACCGGGGACATGTTTTGTTTACGTATGATAATGTTGTACCACCAATGATAATGTCCTGCCTCCTGCAATGTACTGTACCAGGCAAAAAGAACCTGTAGAACTTGTACAGGTATGGGATCCGTTATCCAGAAAGCTCAGAATTATGCAATGGCCATCTCCCATAGACTCCAAGTATCCAGATATCCAAATTTTTAAAAATGATTTCCTTTTTCTTTGTACAGGTATGGGACCTGTTATCCAGAATGCTCGGGACCTGGGGTTTTCCGGATAAGGGATCTTTCCATAATTTGGGTCTTCATGACTTAAGTCTACTAGAAATTAATTTAAACATTAAATAAACCAATAGGCTGGTTTTGCTTCCAATAAGGATTAATTATATCTTAGTTGGGATAAAGTAGAAGGTACTGTTTTATTATTACAGAGAAAAAGGAAATCATTTTTAAAAATTTGGATTATTTGGATAAAATGGAGTCTATGGGAGACAACCATTCCATAATTCAGAGCTTTCTGGATTTCGGGTTTCCGGATAAGATACCTGTACTATTAAAAACAGTACCTTGTACTTGAGCCAAATTAGGAGATAATACTTATTCAAAGCAAAACCAACCTATTGAGTTTATTTAAGACATAAGTTATGAAGATACATTACAGAAGGGTCCGTTATCCAGAAAGCCCCAGGTCCCAAGCATCCCAGATAACAGATCCCATATCTGTAGTTTCATAGGTTTTGTTTACTTTTTGTTGTCATCTTTTCTGCTGTTCTGTTATAGTAGAACTATAATTCTTTTAACCACCTATAGCTCTTTATGAGATGGGTTACATCACAATGTGATAAATGCATTAAATGTCCTATTATATAATCATTATTATATGATTATAATGCTAATGGGGCATTGCCATTACTGCTTTTCAGCTTTTCAGTGGGGCTGTTTTTCCAGTTTTCGAACAATGACTTTTGGACAAAGCATCTCCCGTAAATGACTGACCCATTAAGGTTGCCTGCAACTCATTTGTTTTTTTGATGGGCAATTAATATATGTTCACATCCCTTTAAAAAGCTGCTTTAAATTGCATCTTTTAGAATCCCGTTACCAATCAAGACATTGTAAATCACATACACGTAATGAAACAAATGTGCATACGGAGAATGCTCAGCATGTAATAACTAAAACTTATGCAAAATGAATGAAACCATACATAAGTGCTAAATTCAAATACTTGACTAATTGAATTGCAGAGACATATACTGTACTAAAGAGCTTACGTTCGTTTTACCAGTTGGTGCCCAGACAAGTGCACATGTAGGGAGTGACTTGTTTGCAGGATAAGAAAGTTAAAATTGCCATGGAATCCTGGATACACTATTTGGGCACCCCTTTCCTTTGGGAGATACTCTGAGACAGTGGTTTTTCAACTGAAACCCTTTGGGCTGCTCACTGGATTCTTCTTTCTCTGTCATCTATATAATGTCACATGCTGCATGGACCTTACCCAGAGGCAGACAAACACAGACTTGTACCCATTATTCAGATTTTTGCATTTTAATCCATATAAATTTTATATATAATTGCCTAAAGCACACAATGCTGATATATGTACTGTCTTCTGGGCTAGTCCAGCTTTACATGCATATGTCACCTCCCTAATCATCCCTAATATGATATAATAGAAACTCTATAAATGATGTACTGTAATACTTTCTGCATTTCTCAAGCACATTGATATAATACACCCAATTAGCCTTAGGGGAACTGCACTGACTTCAAGTGGCAAAGCTGCTCAAATCTCTTTAAACTTGTGAGACGGGTTTACATTCCTAGGATGACTCAAAATAAACACAGAATTACAGTTGTCATTTATTATCCTAAGGAAAATCAATCAAACAGTGCCACCAATTATTTTCCAAATTAAACTTAACGTACATCACTTAATGGATTTGTAAAAATGGATGATGCATTATATGTTGCCCTGGATGTTGTAAACAGGCAAAATCCCCTTTTAATTCTCTAAAGTTTTATGTCATTGATTGAATATTATGTTGCTATTTAGTTCTATGGAAAAGGATTCGGTATTTCACAAATAAATGGTAGCCTGATGTTGCCTTACAATACTATACAATACCTACCCGTCCTGAGTATTCAGAACGTTTTGCAAGACAGAACTATCCTAATAATGCTGTATGTGTCACAACGATGTTTAAAAGTTTCAGTTTTGCAGAGACAAATACAAGTGATGTAAATAAGATGTCTTGATTGATTGACTAAGTAAGTTGAAAGATGAGCTTTCAGAACATTACAGTTCCATTCCCAAGTGGATTTAATTTAGAGCTAAAGCACATTCATCCATAAGAAACACCTCTGCATCAATTATCAGTCTGAGCATTTGACAAATCAGACCTACAAAGGGTAACATTAAGCAAAGAACTAAAGGAAATTTTGCTAAACTGAAGATTTTGTTTGATGCGCAGTAAAAGTGCAAATATTATACAGTGACTACATAAAAGTGACGGGAGTCAGCCCAAGCACATTGTTGCAAATGGCCACAGTAGCCTAATGTTTGGCCTTTGGGTCTTGGGATTGTGTAAATAAGGTGAGCGGGCTGTGTCATTAAGTTCAAGTACTACAGGTTTGCACACGTTAAGAGTTTCTAGAGCCTGCCTTGATTTTTTTTAAATACAAATATAGCATTTGTTTGCTGCAGGGAGTTTCTGTAAATGGCGAAATATGATATCTGTGAATTTGTTACACATTAAGTGACCGACCAGGTCATTCCTATAGCATTCCATGTAAATCTAAAAAATTGCACCTTGGACTAATGTTATGGTTGGTTTGTCTTGCTATAACTTAGCAACCACAGTTAATTTGATATTCATCAAATCAAATGTTTGTTACAGTTGCCTCTCTAAGTTCATTTTTAAAGGATTTTTTAAAGGTATGTCTATCAAGTGTTAAAAGTAAGAAAATGTCACAATTTTGGCAAAAATCCTTCTAGAAAATTGTATACAATATATACCGGATATAGTAGAAGGCTGGGCACACCAAGAGAAGGGAGGGTATGATTTTCACAACAGTAAGTGGGCTTGACCTGCAGGTAAGTGGGTGGGCTTAAGGTGGATCATGTTATTTGTTAACCTAAGTGGCATTTTTGTATTGATGCCCCATTCTAGTGTTCACTGCCCAGGCAAACAGGGACCCCTGGGGGAGAGCACCTTGCTAACTTCGTAGTATGGGGCCCCAAGAATATTGATGGTGGCCCTGTTTCTTACAATATCATTGTTCACTGACACAGGCAGGCGCATTTTTCACTTTGGCTTGTACAGACCTTCCTCCATGTGTTTTTGGTAGATTGTGAAAAGTTCTCATCCTTCTTTCCTTTGTACATTGATCTCCTGCTTTATACAATATGATGCACAATACGATGCCCTGGTGCCTATAAATAATCCAGGATTCGGTTCGGAATTCGGCCTTTTTCAGCAGGATTTGGATTCGGCCGAATCCTTCTGCCCGGCCGAACCGAATCCGAACCCTAATTTGCAAATGTAAATTAGGGGTAGGCAGGGAAATCGCGTGACTTTTTGTCACAAAACAAGGAAGTAAACATTTTTTCCCCTTCCAACCCCTAATTTGCATATGCAAATTAGGATTCGATTTCGGTATTCGGCCAAATCTTTCGAAAAGGATTCGGGGTTTCGGCCGAATCCAAAATTGTGGATTCGGTGCCTCCCTAATAAATAAACAAGGGAGGATGCACAAAACCGGATCTCTTTTGGAAACATTTTTAAACAAGCTATAATAGTTATATTGTCTTTAGCATGTACTTCTTATATTCTGCATACAAGATGAAAAGCTTATATTATCTGTGTAAGAGGAATACACACTTTATCTCTCCATTGATTGTAGCAGGCAATGTGTATTCTAAAAAGGACAGATCAGTGCCAACATTTTGTGTATGCTCAGCCTGTTGATGAATCTTTTACAGATAGGACTCAGGCCAATAGATTCCTGCAGAGAGAGATCATGAAACCTTCCTAGTAAGGCTTAGTGGAACAACAGTAGGGAATCCCTAGATTAAGCAAGTGATACATAATAATGGTTTGAACAATTATCCAGTGCAGTTTCCTCATTACTCATCTGTTCTGTTGGAATTTGCTTCCTATGAATCTCCCTCTGTTACAATGTGGGTTTTATATTATTTGTTCATATTATTTCCCCTTCATGCTTTTAACTCTGTGACACTACTAGGAAATATTTTCCTACTTCCTCGTTTAAAGGAAAAGGTATTTGACTCGGGACAAGCAAACTAATGGGTATTCCCCAGAGGATTACATTTTTCGAAGTAAACACCACACTGCCATCTTTAATTCCCAGGGATCCCTTGCAAAGGCTTGGACATGCATCATGGGTGCATTCATCCTGGAATTCTGGGGCGGAATATTGCATTGTGGGTAAAAGAAAATCATGAACAGTGTGCTAATTATTATTATTTTTATTTTTTAACATTTTGAGCTCTTCCACATGAACATACTTATACTGTTTTTCTTAAGTTCTATGTTCTATTTTCTGTGGCAGTAAGCTTGTTTACTTGCCAGAGTTTCCTCTTCAGCATTGCTTTTGGGGTTTATTTAGATGGAAATATTTTAAATTATATTAACCCTGCCTCTTTTCCCTTTCAAGCATGGTTTATTGACAAGGTTAAGTGAGTACAGGTGTAAAATCTGTTATGTAGAGTGCCCAATACATGGTAATAGTATTGTTTTGTTATCAAAAAAGATTTATATTCCTTACTATTAAAAAAGGAGAGGCAAGAATGAAGAATTGTTTTGACAATGAACTGTGGGCAGTAACATTGATGGGTTTAGACCCTAACAGGCCCCCTATTTGTATTATTTGTTTCAGAAAAAGCTTCTTTCTGCTTTGTACTGTTTTTTTACAGCCATTCAGTGCCTGCCTGTTGTATTCTAGTGGAATGCTTTATTTAAAGAAGTGACATGCCTAATGGACATCCATCATTAAATATGTACTGAATGCCATTTAGTAGAACAAAATGTGTTTCTTATTGTATACCCTGCAAATGCAGGACTACTCACTATATTATTACATTTTGAAAAACCATTTACTTCCTATTTTATAATTGCAATTTTATTTTTCAATGAAACTTTGAAGGCATATTCAGGACCCAGCAAGTCAGCTGCTAACGTGGAACAAGCCTCCCAAAAGCGTATTGGTGATAAAGAAAATCAGAGATGCCAGCCTGCTGAAGCCCTTTAAAGAGCTGTGTGTTTTTCTCACAGAGGTAAGGTCTCCGAGATGAGTCTAAAGAAGGCCAAAGACATTACAATTGCGATCTTTCCAAGAAAGAACGTTCGTTCCAATACACACGTGTATTGTCAGATATACAGGTAGAAACTATAGAATTCTACCTGTATCTGATGATTCACCACTAACAATGGCCGATGTTTAGATGCCTTCAAAGGCACCCGATCAAAATTTTCCGCCTGGGCCAATCGACGAGCCGACCGATATCGGAATCTTCTGGCAATATCGATTCGCTTGTCTCCCACCATACACGCACCGAATATTGTGCGAAAATTAGTTTCGTACTATATTATCGGCACCTTAAGTAGTGTATGATGTTTTGGCTGCCATGGTGCTCTTGTGGTGGTTTAAATGTTCTTAATTATATGTTGCTTCTTTCCCACCCTAATGCCTGCCATAGACAGATCATTGCCTTTTGATAAGGGAAGCAGCATTAGGCAATTATAGAGGGACACACAATTATTTTTGCATATTTAAAGAAAAATGATCTTTTCAATAATTAATTGAAAAAAAGTTTTAAAGTTATTTGAAAATGAAATTACAACTGAAAGCAGCATGTGTGTGTTGCTGTGTGCACTGCTGGTTCTGGCTGTTAAAAAAAAAATGTAGCAGAAGTCTGCTTTCCTCCAGTCAAGTCCCCATTTCCCGCAGTGCCCTGCAATAGAAATGTTATGGGTCTATTTATCAAAAATCGTATTTGTTTGTTGTGAGATTTTATCTTTGCTTATTTATGAACAATTCAAATGTAAATAACTCAATTGAATGCAGTCGTGAATTTTTTGAGTTTATAGGCTTAAACCTGAAATACATCAAATTTTTATTATAAGCTTGAACACCTCAAATTTGTATATTTACAAACTCGAAAATCTTGAATTAAAAAAATGGCTTGAGTTTTGCCTAGACAACTCCCATTGACTTCTACATTACCTCTCTAGCTTTTAAATGACGATTTTTTTTTTTACATTGATAAAATACCAGACATTCAAGTTTTTGAAAATATAATCAGAATTTGTGAGTTTTTGTGCAAAAAAAATTGAATCATGGCAAAAATTCAAATTCTAATCGTGGAAAAAATTCATATTCAAACCTTGATAAATCACCCCCTTAATGTATATTTAAAAGTTGCTTCGAAACAAGAAATGATGTGGTGTTCCCATGTAAGGGGAGTTTGACCACTACAGTACTTCATAAGAGCCACATAATGTTCAATGCCATTAGCCTGATACTTTGCCTCTCCGTTAACTTTAAAGTACTTCTAAAATGATAGGTGCAGTAAATCCAGGTTTAATTTCAAATTCCAGCACTTTATTCTACAGACAGATTAATCATAATTTTAGCCATAATCCAGCACATGTCCTTAAATTTCCCTGTTCACAGTCTGTGCTCAATCTGGCCTGAGATTAAAAATAGATTTGGTCAGCACCCTCTGATAAAATGAGATAGGAGCAGACTCTTTAGTGGTCATCTCAATGAGGTGCTGTAAGTTTTGAGCTTAATTGCACTGAGATGCCTATATCTTGTAGTGAAGGTGAAGGTAACATACAGGCAGACACTACTGTAAAGGATCAGAGCAGACCCTTAGTGCCGAGAGACACACGTGGAGATTCGGGGAGATTAGTCGCCCGGTGACAAATCGCCTCTTGTTCAGGTGACTAATCTCCCTGAATTTCCTTCCCACCAGCTAGAACCTGAATCGTCGGCAAGATGGCACTCGGATCGCTACGTTTTCTGAAGTCGCCTGAAGTTTCCTCATGAGGCAACTTCGGAAAACGAAGCACTCAAAGTGCCATCCTGCCGGTGATTTACATTCTAGCCGGCGGGAAGGCAGTTCGGGGAGATTAGTCGCTCGAAGAAGAGGTGATTTATCGCCGGAGCGACTTAATCTCCCCAAATCTCCACGTGTGTCTCTGCCCTTAGGCTTCTATACACAAGACCGTTTATTTTCACTTGTAAATGTACTCTTGACTCTGCATGTTACCTGAGCTCTGCGCCTGCTGACAGACAACCGGAAAAAGGACCATCATATTTTTTCAAGACGATGAGTTTGGTTTTCCAATGCAGAGAGAGTTAGAGGAGCCTAGTCTAAGAAACCTCCAAGAAAAGTAGTTCCCGTGTCACCATAAAAAAACAAAAGCATTATAAAGCTTCTTGTGTTGGTTGTGCTTCTGGCCACTCCAGAAGAAAGTAAACATGCTTTTGTATTCCAGTAATCTTAGTCTGAATGCCATGCAGCACTGTACTGGAGGCCTACAGGTGTTTTTTACCCATGACTCATGTTTGTTTTCTGTTACTCTTGTGCTTGTATTTATGCAGGAGAAAAACATGATTGTTTATGTGGAAAAAAAAGTCCTTGAAGATCCCGCTATTGCTAATGATGAAAACTTTGGACCAGTGAAAAAGAGATTTTGCACATTTAGAGAAGGTAAGTATCACATGCTGAACACAGTTGATGACTTTAATAGCCGGTAGTGTTGATAGCATCTAGTTTCCCCACAATCCAGCAGTTTAGCCGTTAAATCACTCTGTTTAATTAATACTAGATTACGATGATATATCCAATCAAATTGACTTCATTATTTGCCTTGGAGGGGACGGGACTTTACTCTATGCATCATCGCTCTTTCAGGTATGTCCCCTTCCCTTTTGCCTTATTGTTTAGTAATAAAAGATTTGATAGGCCATAATAGAAACTCCCCACTGAAACTTGCAAATCTTGACAAAGATATTTTAGAGACAACATACTTATTCGTTTTTAAAAGAGTTGAAATGGTCTATAACTTTTCTTACTGAGTAAAGTTACTTCTAATAAAAGTAGAGGTATGGATGGGATCCCATATCCAGCAATCTGTTGTCCATAAAGTTCTACATTATGGAAAGGCCACCTCCCATAGAATCAGATAAGTCTAATTTGTAAACATTATTTCCTGTTTTTCTGTAATAATAAAAAGGTGCCTTGTACTTGATGTTAACTTAGCTGCATGAATCCATACTGGTGGCAACAATTCCTGTTGGGCTTATTCCATGTTTAAATGTTTCATTTTTAGCAGACCTGATGATCCAAATCTGGAAAGGCCCCTTATAGGGAAACCCCCAGATCCCAAACATTCTGGATAATAGTTCCTATATTTGTAATAGTTTAGTAGACACAGTCATACAAGGCACTAACCCAAATAAAATTAACATGGTACTCAAGAATCGATTGTCTTTTTTTAAAGCTCATCCAAATACAGATTCTAGATCCAGGTCTAAATTGATGTTACTGGCCTAGATCCATCTAAAAAGAGGTTTGCAGACTCTGACTGACCTCCTTCTATGTAACTAAGACAGCTGCCTGGTATAGAATACTAAATGAAACTTAAGGCAAGGGCCAGACGATACTGGTTCTCTGCAAGTGTAGAATACATGCCCCCTTCTCTTCTGCAGGCAGGACAGTTTTCAGTGCGAAATGCAAAATGTCTCATTTTGGCACCGAAATACGCTGCGTCTGCTTGCACTTGATCTGAGACAATGCTTCCAGGTGCAGGGGGATCGGAGAAACGCCAGTCGAGATCCCCAATCGCGTGTCTCTAGCCTAAACACCCTACTGAATAAAAAAATACTTTGTATTAATTTGCATTTTAAATTTTAGATACTTTCATCAGTATGTCAATGAGGCTGTTTCTCTGGTTTCAGGATAGTGTTCCTCCGGTGATGGCGTTTCATTTGGGATCACTGGGTTTCCTCACCCCCTTTAACTTTGATAACTTCCAAACTCAAGTCACTCAGGTTATAGAAGGTAAGAGACATGTAGTGCAGTGTCAAAACTGGCAGCAGAGTAAATGTTAAGTTTTTTGGTTCTTGGATGTTTTTTCATAACAGCATCTTGTTGCATTTAAGCCTGTAGTAGTGATTTTATTTATAATAAAACCACTCCTTCCATTGACAAAATACAGCTTCTTAAAAATAACTTTGTCCTGCTTTTGGAATACTCACAGTCAAGGTTTAGCAACTGCCACATTTTGATGATTGCTGTTAAAGATCATTTTCTATCTTGACAGCGCTATATAAATAAATGATGATGATGATGATGATGATGATGATGATGATGATGAAATAAATGATGATGATTTTCAGATTGCGCATCCCGCTGACTATGCTTGGGAGAGATTACAAATATAGGTTTTCCACTTTATAGCTGTTTTTGCATTTATAAGAACAGAACAAATATTTTCTGAAAATAAACATTTTCATTTTCCTCCACCACAGGTAACGCCGCTCTTGTACTACGCAGCAGGTTAAAAGTAAAAGTGGCCAAAGAGCACAGAGACAAGAAAACTGCAGTACAGAATGGAGTGGAGGAAAATGGCCTCATAGTCAAATCTGAAAAGGAACCAATAAAGCAAACAAAATATCAGGTGATTGTCAGCAGATATTACACTTGAGAGACACTCAGGAGCAGATTTATCAACCCTTGAGGTTCTGCCCCAAACAATTGTTTTTTTTTTACCCAGATAAAAAGTTTACCAGGTTTAAGGTGGACTAAAATAGTTTTGCAGAAACCCGAACTTCAATGATTCCTAATTCTGCCCCTCTTTGTATGAGAGAAATTAAACTATCACATTGTTTCCAGAAGGCAATGTGGAAAGTGGTCCAGAAAAGTAGAGTCACATCCCAACCCCACATCCAGTGACAGATCCGACTGCTTGTGGCATGTTAGCTGGTCAGAGTGTCATGCTCGGGGTGTAGGAGTTTGCACAAAACAAAGTGCATGTAAATGCTTTATAAAAAGTTATCCGTGTCTAAGTAACCAAGTCGTTTAACAAAAGATGTTGCACACACCCAGCATCTACAAAAGCTATAGATTACAGTGCTGTGAAGTTAATTATGGATATGCACAGAAACCAAGAGAGAGAGAGAGCTCTTATTATTGCAACTCTGCACCACAAACACTGTTCAGGGAAGAAACTTGGCTAAATGACCGGGAAATAAGCAGGGCTCAAACCTTAACTTCTTTATACATAGTATTGTAGTGGTTGATATTAAAACATTCAGTGCGTTCCAAGAGATTGTGTGAATACACAACACTGCAGCAGTTACAGTATTTTAAAAGGGGCTTCTGCTTTTAAATCTACATATAACTTAGGCCGATGGCACACGCCGAGATCTGACCAACGCTGGCATCCAGCGAAAACCAGGAAAACGTCTTTGGCTTCCGGTGTGTTTCACATTGTGATATATATTAAGGCTTATGGTAGTTAGAGCACCCCACTTACCACTTACAATGTTATTTATTTGAAGTGCCATGTTGAAGCACATGGAAAGATGACAGACGGATCTCCTTTAAAAAAAAAAAATGCATACGCCAATTTGAGGTCTGCCTATCACTGCTCCGTGTGCTTCACACATGGCTTTTCTAAAATTAGAATTGGTGCGGGACAGGGATTTGTATAACCCCCCACTGAAGCAAATATACTTTTTTTGGTATGCTATATAAATAAAAGGAAAGAAACATTATAATTGCATGGATATTTGCTCTGTGCTTACCTAAGGGATAATCTACTGTACTTCAACAACCAATTGGGCTTTACAAACCCTACACTGATAGGATTGATGGGATTGTGTAGTAGGACAGGGATCAGCTTCCCCCACAAGCTGTTAGGAATCATATGAAATAACCTCCTAAATATCCAACAAAATTCATTGTGGGTTCCTTTGCCTTTCCTTCTGCAAGCAGTATAGAATGTATAGCAATTTATATTGCATAATATTTTTGTCCTGGTATCTGAAGCTCCCATTTTGATGCAACAAAGGCTACTATTGCATGCAGTGTAAAATCTGGCTAAAAGCACTTTGTATTATTATGCATTTAATAATATCTCCCTCCTCTGAGTCAATAATAGTTTGTTTGATTCAGGTCCCAAAGTTAGTTTCCTTATGGCTGCAGATTCAGGTGTCTGTGTTACACCTTAAGGTACAATAATCCAGAGAAATGATTGAATCAAAAACAGCTTCACGCAGTAGTGTGCCTACACTGCTATTAAACACATTGCAGTTTAAAACTACTGTGTGAAGCTGTTTTTGATTCAATCATTTCTCTGGATTATTGTCACTCCTCTGAGTGCCATGTCGTTGCTATTCAGATCTTACACCATACCTTAAATAAAGTTACGGTTATGCGACAATAAAATGATGATTTTCTGTAGAGCCTGCCTTTTGGATCTCCTGACTTTCCTATATAAAATCAGCTGCCGAATGTAAATCCTGCAAACCCAAACAGTATGCTATATTGCAACAGCAGCACATTAATAAAACGTAATATTCTGGTTTAATAAGGTAACAATTTTTTTAAAAAAAATCTTTTTTTTAACCCTAGGTCCTCAATGAAGTGGTAGTAGACAGAGGTCCTTCCTCATATCTCTCCAATGTCGATGTCTTTCTAGACGGGCACCTTATAACTACAGTGCAAGGGGATGGTAAGCAAAAATAACTAGTTGTATAAGAAGTACATTTACTTTGTCTGGTTTGTCTGTAAATGTTCATTAAAAAATAAGAGCTGGATGCAGCTTTGCAAAATATACAAAATAAAACCTGTATTTGCCAGTGCACATCTATTGAATAGAAGAATAGATGCCAATAAAGTAAAATGATAGCCTCATAGTGCACTCTAGTATTTTGTTTGTCGGTGTTAGTGACCCCCATTTGAAAGCTGGATTTGGCAAAAGAAGAAGACTTAACGTTCAACAATTATAAAAATGAAGAAGGAAGTTATAAAAGTCACTAAAAATAGGACATTCTAATGCATCTGAAAAGTTAAATAACCCTTTAATTTGTTTTACCTTTTACTTTTTGATTCCTGTAGCAGATGTTTGCAGTCGTTCCTTCTGTAAGTGTATTTTATTAAGCTTTTTAAGTATGCGTGTTGTTTTTCAGGGGTCATTGTGTCTACACCTACTGGCAGTACTGCATATGCAGCAGCAGCTGGAGCCTCCATGATCCACCCCAATGTCCCAGCAATTATGATCACCCCCATCTGTCCTCACTCCCTCTCCTTCCGACCAATTGTGGTCCCTGCTGGAGTCGAGCTCAAGGTAAATCAGGTTTACAATCAGTTTTCGTTGCATTATCCTTTCAGTTCCTTCTGTAACGTACATGTGCCCTGTTAACCTTATCAATATTGAACTTCATGCTCATAAGTATTGTTAACAAGGCAAAAGGACTTAGCTGAGGGTATAGCAAGGGTCAACAAGAAAGCAAGCAGACTACTCCCAGCACTGAAATATTGTATTGCCAGTCAGCTCTCCTCCAATAAGACTTTACTTCCCACAATGCCTTCCATGTTCAGACCTAAGAAGGAAATAACAGAAGCATACATGGCATTGTGGGATTTGGATTCTTGGAGAGCCGATTTCTGATTCATTGTTTCTGGAGCCTGGCAAACTAAGAAGAGAATAGCAAA
This sequence comes from Xenopus laevis, assembly GCF_017654675.1. Taxonomy (NCBI): domain Eukaryota; kingdom Metazoa; phylum Chordata; class Amphibia; order Anura; family Pipidae; genus Xenopus; species Xenopus laevis. The sequence goes on from NC_054383.1 coordinate 95,581,883, forward strand.
GGGGATACAAACTGCTAAGTTGCTTAGAGTGATATTTTCTTTCATTATGGATAATATTTTGTGTATTTTGGATGACACAATATGGATAAAAAAGTGACTTTGTAGAAAACACCAGAAGCTTTGTTGTGTATTTCCTCATGGATAATATTCTCCTGAGGATATAGACGCTGTTTGTTTTTTTACTTTCTCATCAGATCTCTGTTATCTTCTATGCCTATTGGCAGCTTAATGTCTGGCCAAACCAGTTATATAATCACACTCTATTTGGCTGCTCCTTATTAAGGGTCAGGGCACACAGGCAGATTCGGGGAGATTAGTCGCCCGTTGACAAATCTCTTCTTCTTTGGGGCGAGTAATCTCCCCGAACTGCCTCCCTGCCGTCTAAAATGATTAATTAATTAAATGATTAGTGATCCATCTCAAAAGAATGTACTTAAAAGTCTTCCTTCTCCTTTCATCTTAAGATCATGCTATCCCCTGATGCACGAAACACTGCTTGGGTATCATTCGATGGGAGGAAAAGACAAGAAGTCTGCCATGGAGACAGGTGAGATGTTTAGCCAGCATTTTCTCGATTTGACTCGAAACTCTGCACTTTTTACTTCCAATGGACACACTGGGCTGTAGGCTCCATTGCTCTCAACCTGCATATTTTTACAGGCTACATTAATGTAGGTAGTTTCCGATTGCGTGTGGTCACACAGCGGAGGTCGGCCTGGGAGTGCCTCCTTTGTGTATTTGTGCCAACCTCAACTTCGCTTCCCATGTGTGTGCATACAGGCGGATTTAATTCAAAGCAATTGAGATGGGGTACAGAGCAGATCCACTTCTCTCAGCCTGCAAAAATACACAAGCTCAGAGCAGAGGAGCCTACATGTGTTCCCATAGACTTAGACTTCCACCACTAAGCAGAGAAATGCTTTGATTCTGGGAGTACCACCTATGGCACATGAATAACTTGTGGATGTTTTTGTGATGGTAGATGCCATTTGTCAAATATTATTCAGATATTTGTAACCATGAACTTTCTAACGTTGGAGTGAAGGCTTCTATATCAGTGTGTTTATGCCAGACCAAATTGGTGACCAGGGCCACTATGTAGGGGTACTGCAGGAGCCCAGGATAACACAATTTGTGGGGCACAAAAGGGGTGGGGTTTAGGTGAATCGTCGGTGGAGTTTTGGTATAATTGTGGAGTGGCCAGGATAGCTCAGGGGAGTGGTTGTGTGTTTGAGGGGCTTTTTTTTCATTGGGACTCCATTTTACTTGTTGGCAGGCACTACCAACTAGGGGGTCCAGGAGACTAGTGGCTGGTGTATGGGCACAACTAGCTTAGTAATATGGGGCAGCCCCGGAAACACTTGCTTCGATGCCTGCCTGTCACTGCCAATGTCTGACTGACAGCTTGCTTCCCGCACTGTACTGTGACAGACGCCACTATTCTTCACTAGAACATACTGGTGTCTAAAAAGCCTTTTATTGTTATATGTAAATGTATCTGCCCGTATATTATCAGGTCTTTAAGAGCCTTTTTTTTACAGTGACGGAACTAGGTGGGAGCGGGCTCTGGTGCGGGCCGTGCAGCCGGGCCCCGCCCCCCACCATTGTCCGTGCGGCTGCAGCCGACTCCAGTGGGCACGTGACTGCCGGGGGGCCCTGCGGGGGTGCGGGCCCTGGCCCAATTGCACCCCCTACTCCCCCGGTAGTTACGCCACTGCTTTTTTATGCAAAACCCTCACAAGCTTTATTATAGGAAGCATCCCGAACCCATTACCCAATAAATGGGTACTGGGTTTTGGATGCTTACTTTAATAAATTACTACTGAAATTACAATTATTTATACAGGTATGGTATCTGTTATCCAGAATGCTCTGGACCTGGGGTTCTCCAGATAAGGGGTTCTTTCTTTAATTTGGATCGCCATACCTTAAAGGAACAGTTCAGTGTAAAAATAAAAACTGGGTAAATCGATAGGCTGTGCAAAACAAAAAATGTTTCTAATATAGTTAGTTAGCCAAAAAATGTAAACATTACAATATTTGCATTAATGTAAAAATTTACATATTTTCCTTCAATAGGGATTAATTGTATATGGGATCAAGTACAAGCGACTGTGTTCCTATAACAGAAAAAGGGGAATACTTTTTTAAACATTTTAATTATTTGATTAAAATGGGGTCTATGAGAGGTGGCCTTTTTGTTATTTGGAGCTTTCTGGATAACGAATCCCATTCCTGTATATAGTCATTGTTTTTGTTTTTTTATTCTTCCACTGAAAAATGTAAAACCATTGGAATTCATTTTTTTATTAAAAAAATCATATGGACTCGCATGATATATTGGTTCATTGTAGGAGTGGTTTCAGTATAGAGTGTCTGGAAAGGCATCAGCCAATACAAGTGGGTAACAGAGAATGTGTGAATGTTCTACGCTCTGTGATACGGTTGATGAGCTTCTTGCTAAGCAAAACTTTGTTTTTGTGTTGCCTTCTGTGTTTGCAGCATTAGCATCACTACCTCATGTTACCCCGTCCCTTCCATCTGTTTTCGGGACCCGGTGAACGACTGGTTTGACAGCTTGGCTGAGTGCTTACATTGGAACGTGCGGAAGAAGCAAAACCATTTCACAGAAGATGAGGAAGAGGAAGAGGGGGACTTCTAAGGATTTCCATGCATTGGAGCCCTCAGTGAACATGCAGTTTCTACTCCCATTTACAGCAGCCGCTCCACGTAACTGCTCCGCTCACGGACAATAGACCAAAACAGACTGAAGCCCTTATGGGGAAATACCAGCTGCAAAGTACTGGTCTTACTTCTAACCAGCTTCCTCGGTTTCTCAAACTAGTGATATCTTAAATATTTTAAAAGCAGAAATTTATAATTATTTCATATAAAAGTCAAATTTAAAATATTAACCGACTCGCCGCCAGCAGTGCTTAACGTGAAGTTTAGCAGTTTTTCACTGGTGGCAAACGGGGGGGGGGGGTTTTGTATCGTTGTTTACATTTTATAAATATACGTCCCATGCCTGGTAAATCTTAAATGTATTTTATTCTCCCTTTTCTCTATGTCTGTTTTATGAAATGCGTGGCTTGGATGGGGCAAACATATCTCACATTTTGTTCCTTCATTCCTTAATATTCCAGCCTGTGTTGTGACTGGGAGAGTGGGGATTGTAGGTGCATATTCATTCAGCCCTGATAGGAAAGAATCTTGCTGCATCCCATAGTGATGCCTCTGCACCTTAGTTCTGCAAACCTTTACAGCCCTTTATGGCATGGTAGCTTTATAAGCTATTATGGGTCTGGAACTTTCTTACAAGAATTGCTGAACAGAAATAAAACCAAACATAGCAATTACTGCTCTAAGCAGCACACCCGTTGTTTGGTTTGAAATGTCCCTTAAATATCCCCCTTCCATGTTTAGGCTGTTTTTAAAAATGTCATTTGACTCACAGTTTGTTTTGGACAGTGTAGCCACCAATCACAGTTCCCTGATTTTCACATCCGGCTAGTGGGGTTGTAGTCAGCTGCTCACATTCTTATGCATTCCTCGTGTAAACCATAGGGCTCATTTCTAAACCTGGGTAGTAACTAGGGATGCACTGAATCCAGGATTCGGTTCGGTATTTGGACAGGATTCTGCCATTTTCAGCAGGATTCGGATTCGGTCGAATCCTTGTGCCTGGCCGAACCGAATCCGAATACTTAAAATCATGTGACTTTTCGTCACAAAACAAGGAAGTACAAAATTTTTTTGCCGTGCTCTCTTTTACTGATTTGCATATGCAAATTAGGGTTCAGATTCAGTTCAGTATTCGCCTGAATCTTTCGCTAAGGATTCGGGGGTTCGGGCCGAATCCAAAATAGTGCATCCCTAGTAGTAACCCATAGCAACCAATCAGTGATTAGGTGTTTTTTTTATCCAGTTGCAGGTTGGACGGTGAAAACAATCATCTGACTTCAATGGTGTAACTAGATATTACTGGGCCCCACAGCAAATTATTTTTTAGTGGGGATGCAACGAATCCGGGATTCGGCCAGGATTTGGCCTTTTTTCAGCAGGATTGGGCCGGAATCCTTCTGCCTGGCCAAACCAAATCCGAATCCTAATTTGCATATCGGGGAGAGAAATTGCGTGACTTTTTGTCACAAGTAAGTAAAAATGTTTTCCCCTTCCCACCCCTAATTTGCATATGCAAATTAGGATTTGGTTTGGTATTTGACCAAATCTTTTGCGAAGGGTTTAGGGGTTCGGCCAAATCTAAAATAGTGGATACGGCATCCCTATTTTTCAGGCCTACAAAATGTCTAGAGGCTGACCAGTTTTACCAATATTTATTGAAATTATATATGAATTAGGGCCTCATGGGCCCCTATAACCTTCTTTGCCCCCCAGCAGCCACAGGGTCTGAATCCTCTGTAGTTACACCCCTGTCTGTCTGGTTGCTATGGGTTACTGCTCAGGTGCAAATTTGCCCAGTGTTTAGAAATGAGCCCCAGTTTGATCCTTCTGAGAATTATGGAAGGAGCTGCAGCTCACTACAACACTGGCGACTCCTCATCCACATTCATCTAGATCAGTGTTTACATTCATTTGTACATTTTGCACTTTGTACTGATGTGTCTTCTGCATGTGCCCGGCTGCAACAGATATTTACCAGGCCAGGATTGTAGAAAAGCAGCAGGAGACATGGCCGATGAGTCCTTTGGCTACAGATCAGCAGAATGTGCGATCAGTTCTTATTTATCAACGGTGCCACTGCAAAGAGTGTGTGTTTAATGCACAATAAAGATCAGCCGGCCTGTTCTACACCAACAGTCTTTGCCTGCCTCTCATACAGGTTCAAGCAAAGTCACAGAAAAGTATTATTTTTTATCATAGAGGTGTAAATTCTACTCATTTACTCATTTTACAATACAGTGAGCTTTATTTTTTTGTACCTGACCAAACAAGCGATCGCTCTTTTGTATGTATCAAATGCAGCACTGGGGGGTCATGTCTTTCTGTCGAGATCCCCCAAGCCCAGTTGTCTTTGTTGCATTTAATTAACTCAATGCATGTACATTATCCATTAGACTTCCAAATAGAAACTCCTTAGTAAATGACTGTGCCTTAAACTCCATTCAACGTGTTGGAAGTCTTTAAAATAGAACTAAAATGTTGTCATGAATGTCCCATATTGTAGCATCGCCGTTGTGTATAGCTGGTGTAAACGTTTTGTTATTCACGGTCCTGAAAATAGTGATGCAGCAAAAGAAGATTAAGGAGTGTATCCAAACAGCTGATACTTCCTGTTCTATGACAGTGTAGTCACCTGACGCGTTTCATGCCTCGTTCTGGCACTTCATCAGAGTGTCTGAAAGTAGTGACCCTTGGAATTCTACGCTCATTGCTTCCTGGCTTCATCTTGTAGCTTTCTCCTACCCACCAATCCAACCACTTCCTTCTGTTACGTCTTATCGTTCGCATTTATAGAATGATCATTACACCCTGTTTGCTGTGTTCTGGCCACTTTCCTTCCTGAGAACAATGGCCGGGTAGCTGATCTGTATCCAGGAGCCCAAAAGCAGTGAGCTCAGACTTTTTATTTACTATTTAGACTGGGGATTCCATACTATGTGGATAGAAAGCTCTGATGGTTCTGGTGTGATTCATAAATGAATTGTCCAGTCATTGTAGGAAACTATAGTCTGACATTGAATAAATCAGAAGGACGTACTCAAAATATTCTACACGTTATTGATTCAATTACTACAAATTTTTGGATTTGTTTGTATGGCATGAACTACATTTATATAACTAAGAAAAATGTGAAAAGGATGTGACATGGCTATAAGCCAGTGATCCCCAACCAGTAGCCTGTGATCAACATGTTGCTCCCAGTGACCTCAAAGCAGGAGCTTATTTTTGAATTCCAGGCTTGGAGGCAAGTTTTGGTCGCATAAAAAACAGGTGCAGTGCCAAACAGAGCCTCAATGTAGGGTGACAATCCACATAGGGGCTACTACATGGCCAACCACAGCCCTTATCTAGAACCCCAGGAACATTTTTCATGCTAGTGTTACTCTCCAACTCCTTTTACTTCTGAATGTTGCTCATGGGTTTTAAAGGTCGGGGATCCCTGCTCTAAGCAGAGGCACAAATAGTGCAATGTGAAGGGAATATAGAGAACACGTCCCAGTCTGAGAAGGTTTGGATGTATCTAAGCAGAACTCCCATTGACATGATACCCGAGCGTTGTATCTCCAACAAATGCAGAGCCCAGAGTGTCACGGCACACAATGCTTCTACATTAATAATGTATATATACTTGCTTTATCCCCTTTACCCCGTTATTGTTCATATGAGCACAGAACTTCCTTTGTGCCCTGACACTTTTATGTTCTGCAATTTGAGATCTCTGGCGACTGATTCAGGAGGTGCTTCACCCTAAGTTAACTTTTAGTATGTTACAGAACGGCTAATTCTGAGCAGCTTTTTCATTGGTCTTCATTATTTTAGATTCTTGTAATTTTTTGTCCGCTTTCAAATGGTGGTCACTGACCCCATCTAAAAACAAATGCTCTGTAAGGCTACAATTTATTGTTATTGCTATTTTTTTTTATTACTCTGGCCCTCTCCTATTCATAATGGAGTTTCTTATATAAATCATTCGGACCCTAGCAACCAGACTGCTGAAATTGCAAACTGGAGAGCTGCTGAATAAACAGCTAAATAACACAAATAATAGAAAATGAAACCCAATTGCAAATTGTCTCAGAATATCACTTTCTAAGGCATATTAAAAATTAATTTGATGGTGAAGAACCTCTTTAAAGATGAAGTCGACGGGGGAAATTGCAAAACTGTGCACTTGGGCAGCCACAGGAATGTTACATCAGTTCTGCGTTTGTAGTTTATACATTTCCTAGAAATATTATCCCAGGGAATGGGTTACTTGACATTGTTGCTTGTCTCTGTCCTGTACTCCCTAACTGCCTATGAGCTGCTCGGTAACATCTGCAAAGTATTCATTGTCTACTGGAACTGTTATTTTTCAGCACTTTATCAGCAATTGTAGCCAAAATAGTTCAAATTAAAATGAAAGAGATGGTCTGCATTGTCCATTTGTATTTCTTTCTTTCCATTTCATCAGGGCCAGAGCAGATATGGTTTAACCTCCCAGAACATGGAGGGTCCTTCTTGGAAGCAGCTGGGCTGTAGTTTTACTAACCACAAAATCATCTCTCTGCGCTTCTCTAAGGGGCTGATTTATCAAAAATAGAGTTTCCCTTTTTTTCACGATTCGGGAAAAAAAATGCACACTAATGTTGTGCATGAGAATATTCTTTGTAACCTCGAATCATCACCATTTATTGAATAATAAAACCACAAAAAATCGCCAGAAAAAACTCGGCAAGTTAAAGCTGGTGAGGTTGTATTGAAGCCAATGGGAATGTTCTCCGACAACTTTATTTATTTTCCCAGTTTATTAAAACATTCGAGATTTTCAGCCTCATTGAAAATGAATGGGACAAAGAGATTCTCACTGGCATGAGACTTTCTTCGAAAAAAATTGCGCGGGAATATTTAATTGCTTTTTTTCTTAAATAAGTAAGCATTCGATAAAAAAGTCGCACACGTTTTGTCCTAGCCCACGTTTCTTTTTCCACAAACTTGGATTTTGATAAATCTGCCCCTAAACGTAGAGCTACATGGGAGATTTTGATCAGATTTTGTGTGTCAGAAAAAAAGTCTTTGAGGCGCCATTTTATCTTGTTAGATGAAGATGTAGCATTTGGCGTTTGCATCTGGCAGTCGCGTTGCACATCAGATTTTTTATCTGTCCCGTTATATTTTGACCCTGGCTTTGTCGGATACGTTCTGTAGATCGGACACATCCTACAAAATCTTGTAGTTCAGCTGTAAGTTACACTGTGTCCTGTAGAGGACCTGTAAGTAGTTCTGGCCTGGGGAGGGTGGGTTTGGGCTAAGGGAGCGTTGCACTTAAAGGAAAAGTGACACCAAAAAATAAAAACATTTTAAAGTAATTAAAATATAATGTACTGTTACTATGTATTGGTAAAGTTATGTGTTTGCTTTAGAAAGACTATTATACTTTATGTAAATAGGCTATTGCGTAGCCATGGGGGCAGCCATTCAAGCCAATAAAGGAGAAAAGGCACAGGATACTTAGCAGATAACAGATTAGCCCTGTAATTGAATACAATGGGATTCTGCAGAGTGTATCTGGTATCTGCTACGTAACCTGTGCTTTGTATGACTGCCCCCATGGCTATACAGCAGCTTGTTTTTATAAACTATAATAGTGTTTCTAAAACAAACACACCAGTGTATTAAACAGTACATTATATTTGAATTACTTTAAAACACTTTCATTTTTTGGTGTTGCTGTTCCTTTAGAAATTGCACCTAGCGAATAGCATGGAAGTGAGAGACATGCAAGTGTCCCCCCTTTATATGGCACCCAAGTGTGCAGTATTCCCATAGTAGAAAAGCAGCAATGCCAGAGACTGGAAACAGCACTATTTTACTCCATTTACTCCTGATTGCTTCCTTCAGTCTCTATTCACCCCACTTTTACACATATTTGTGGAGATTATCAGTCTATTGTCCAGGTACAATCCCTGTTTTCTGTATAACCAGACCTGAATAACAGACAATGTCGGCCTTTTGAGTGAATATATTGTATAAAACTTTAATTAAAGGGAAACTAAATGCACCCTGGCAAATTTTTTTTCTGGATGTGCAATGGGCCACAGTGAAGTTGCTGCAAGTGTAACCGATGTTGTTAGTGAGAGGGGGTGTATCATCTGTGCACTGACTCTAAAACTGTTATTTTGTCTCAGCACCGCAGCTTTTTTTTTACAATGTGTAGTTGCATTAATCACTTTTAATACTTCAACCACACGCAAAAATAGTTGTCCAACAGTACATATAGTGGATGGGATTGTTCTCCAGGATATCCTCCAGATATGGAAATCTGCAGGAACTCAAACAATCACAAGGCAGTCACACTAAGATGCCTAAATAACTATGTGTACTAACAACTCTTGCATTTTCTTAAGCATATTTTGATACCTTTATTAGCCAAGATTCTAATCACCACAAGCTTTCACGTCATCTCTATTCCTTTTTTTTTTTTTTTAAAGCTGATGGAGGTAATCAGGAACTGAAATATACTAAAAGCTTATCATTTTAGTAATCCAATGAAGCCATCTCCTTTACACCACGTTGTTATGCTTTATATCAAGTATATATGAGTGTCTGTAGTAGAGTATATTCCTTGTGGATGGAGATGTTCTGCATGTTGCTACTGGTCATTTCTGATGCCTTCTACAAAGCTAAGCCTCAGTGCCAACCAGCTGACAGTTACACTTCAATCAAGCGATGGTACAGATACATATTTGCATCCACATTGCACACAAGTTGCAGCACACGCTACTTAGCGGTTATCTGCAATTATGGGAAATAAATGCTGCACTGTGAGGAAACAGTGGAGATTTTAAGCAACTGACCAATAGACAGTAAAAATGTGTCAATTTAATTGCAGTCTGACCTTTATTATTTCCTGCTAAACTTGCCAGAACACACAAGACTCCATTTCCTACATATAAAGGGGATTCCTTTATTGATTAATTAAAATAATCATAGCAGGTTTTCAGAACATTTTAGTTCATTTTTCAAGCTGAAATGGAACTGAAATGTTGTGAAAGCTTGCTATGATTATCTTAATTAATCACCTCTATACCACCTTTTTGACAATTTATTTGCCCTGTGATTGGGGAACACGGTACAACAACTTTAGTCAATTTTTAGCTAGCAAAACATTTTAAGATCTGCTCTTTTAGCAAGGTTGCCAAACATGCACCGGTATGGCCACAAGGAATCGGATCACAACAACTGAGATACAGGCTGAAGCAGTCCTCGTCTGGTCTGGTGCATATCTGTCCCATTTTCAGCCAGATATTGGCCTGGAAACCCATCAGAGGACTCTACACACGGGCCAGTAAGCTCAGTCTGTCGGCAGTTTACTAGCCATCTTTTATCTGGCAGTGGATCAAAATGGATTTTTGTAATGTTGCTAAAAATCTTTTTTTCTATTAAGCAAAACAAACACTAACACATCAACCAAGTTTGTATGTACACCTGGAAAATAAGGACCTTTTGTTGGCGCTTCATTTGCTACTCAAGCGGTCTGTCTACCTTTGCCCTCGGGCTCGCATTGACCCTTCCACCTCTTTTCATGGAAAATGAGTATAATTGACAGGATTAGAAGATCAGCTGTTGGGTGGAGTCTATTGTACAAGCAGTAGCTTCAGTGTGCTGCAGGGAGAATGTCTACACTCCTCTTCTGTAGAGCATAGTGTGTGTGTGTTCCTGGAGGACTGACTGCAATTTCACGTGTATATCTATGAGATCCTTCCAGTGTTGGACTGGGACACCAGGGGCCCACTCTCAGTACTATTATTTTTCCTCTTCTCACTCAACCTCTATTCTTCTAATCTCTATTCTTTACACACTATAAACTATTATTCCATCTATTTAGCTTAATAGAAATAGGGAATGGTCATGAAATAAGCCAAATGTGAAACAGCATGAGGGCCCACTGACACCTGGGCCCACCGGGAGTTTTCCTGGTATCCCGGTGGGCCAGTCCGACACTGGATCCTTCCATCTTGGAGGTTTCCTAGTATTAACTTCTGGCCACCAGAAATTGTTCCTGACAAACTCAAGCAAATGTGTATAGTTACAAACTGCATATCTGTCTGCTCTTAAGGCTCCAAATGAACAGAGGTGTTTATTTTATTGTTTCAGCTGGCACACACCCACCTTTTCAAGGATTACTCCTATAAACAATCCACCCCCTCAATAACTCAATGTGGCAGGTAAAACCCAGTCTGACATAAGCAAGTGATTACACACCTTCCAAATTAAAAAAAAAACAAAAAAAACAACTGGTACAGGTATGGGATCTGTTATCGGAAACCAATTTTCTTGAAAGCTCCGAATTATGGAATGGCCGTCTCCCATAGGCTCCGTTTTATCCAAGTAATCCAAGTCTTTAAAAATGATTTCCTTTTTCTCTGTAATAATAAAAAAGTAGCTTGTATTGATCTCAACTAAAATATAATTAATCCTTATTAGAGCAAAACCAGCCTATTGGGTTTATTTCATGTTTACATGATTTTCTAGTAGACTTAAGGTATAAAGATCCAAATTACATAATGATCCGTTATCCTGAAAACCACAGGCCCTGAGCATATTGGATAACTGGTCCCATACCTGTATATATATAATCTGGGTAGAAGTGATTTCATACTACAGCATAGCATGTGATCTCTCTATTTGGCAAAGGCTGAGACTGGCATGACATTAGAGGGCACTTCTTTATATCCGGCAAGAAGCGACAAAAACTGTTTCAGCCAAAATAGTTTTTGCAGGTCCATGTCATACTCCGTGTCTCCTTCTAGCAACACTGTACAGTCCTATTCCAGTGGGTAATTGTGCATACACTAGTGATCTGTATTTCTCTGTACAAGTCGTTCATACGGGTCTCTCCTTGCACTTTGTGGAATGGCTGCTTTCTAAGACTGGCTCCCTAAGGGCCCTTACACATGGACATTTACACGTGTTTCTCTGCAAGGAAATGCATAAAATAACGCAGACCATTCTATTCTATTGTGCCTGTACCAATACCTCGCAAATGTCCTGTTTTTCACGGGACAGTCCCGATTTTGACAGCTCAACCCACAGTCCGGTTTGTTACTGAAATGTCCTGACTTTCTCTTTGATCTCCTGCACTGAACAGCAAGAAAAATATACAACGTTTCTAACTTAATTGGCTTTTAGCAGAGAGCCCAGAACAGCCACCAGATGTACTTAGATACTTTTGTAACAGTTTAAGATAAGCAGGTCTCTTGGGTTAACTGCCTTGCAGCTTAGGATAATTTCACCTTCATCAGCAAAACTGCAATAAATAAAAACCACAGAAATGTGTTCAAACTTTCATAATCTGCCAAATTTTGTAAAATGAACATGGTAAGTAGGGGGTGTGGCCACAAAAATGGGCGCGGTCAAAATCTTGAAGCTCTATGCACGGCAAATCTTTTTGTCCCTCTTTTCAAAAATGTTGGGAGGTATGTCTCATGCAGATCAGATGCAAACGTTTGTGTCACTACTGCATTTGGTGGTTTAGTGTGCAAACATACATTTTTTTAACCTGGCCAATCAATTTTCTGACAGATGTCGGATGAAAAATGATAAGACGTACAATAGTTCGACTCCCACTAACTTCACGATAATTTGACGGATTGATCGGATTTCGCTAAAATTGGTCGTTCACCAAAGAAAACTCTTTGCGTCTATAGGGACATAAAAAGTATGTTAAACACAAGCTTTAATCGTTGAACTCATGTTGCACAGAGGGGCGGTAGGTTGGTTATACCATTCCTTTAAGAAATCCAGTGATGTTGGACCAAAAAATAGCAAATCTTGGTTGGTTATATGTCCTGTCGACTTTTTATCTTGGTTAGGGTTGGACTGAGCCGGCAAAACACCATTAAATAACCTGGCGGGCCTTGCAAAAAGGATAAACTAGGCACAGGGTTGTGGAGGGGGTTGGGGCAAGAGACCCGGGGAGCCAGAGGGAGGTTGTAGCTGGGGGATGGGGGTGCGGACCCCTGAGCTGGCAGCCCCAGTGGGACCTGGACCCCCCAGTCTGATGCTGTTCTTGGTTCATACTTTTATTGTCTGCTCCCAGATGGGACCTTGTATATCTCTCAAGGGTCCTGAGCTGCCCAGTCTAACTTGAACTCATATCTAAGCAGTTTAGAAAGGTTTGCAGATATTGGACCATCCTGCTGCAGTGAAGCTTCTATTATAAGAAGTTGTTTTTTTGACAGCAGGGTTTGATTATGTCACATACAATGTAGCAGATCAGATGAGCAAGAGCCCATTCCCAGAATTTGCACCAGTAGAAATGAGTCAATCAAAAGTAGGTAATTGCTGCTCATAATTTTTGGCCAATAATGGCTTTCATAGCATTTAAGACATTTTTAGATTAGGCCCCTCTTTGTGGGGTAGTATTTTGGTAAGGCACGTGCAACCTCCAATGTTAAGGACATTCAAGGACTTATTTATGACCCGCAAATGCCATTTATTAAAGGTATTTGTGTCCAAAGCCTCTCCTTGAACTTCCGCCCCCTGTTCCAAATTGTGCTCCAATAGATCAGGTAACTTGGAGCAGTTGGAGGTGGCGATAATTCCAGGTTTCTCACAGTAGGACTGATTGTACCTAAAGATTCATACAGACAGATATCATTTTGAAGCGGAGTGCTAGACAGGGTGACATGCTGGCACCAAAGATTTTCACCCATCAGGTACAGTTTTGGCAGGCGCATCTCTGCCTCATCACTGCAATTATCCAGCAATTCAGGAGGAAAACTCTGCATAGTGGGTAAAGAAACATGGCACTTTGCAAGCTGCACTTGTGCCTTATGGAAACATTGAATCGCTCATCTTATTAGATCTCTCTATAACAACAAAACACTGTTCCCCTCAAATCAATATTCGCTGGCCTTCATGTCGGGCCTCAAAGAACAATTTAATTTGTCTCCCATTCCCCTCCCCATTTTGTTTGTTGTTGTTGTTTTATTTGTCCCTTAAAGGGGAATTCAACCCTTAATTAAAAAACCCCTACCCTACATAGATCCCCTCCTCCCCTCCCCCCCCAGCCTAGCTGCTACCCCTAAATTTTTACTTACCCCCTCTTTCCGGAACTTTGTGTCTTCTTCTGGCGATTCGGCAATTTCAGTCTATTTCGGTGCACGCGCCGAAACCGGGAGATTGCTGCAACTGCGCATGCGCCGATTCGACTGTCTCAGTCTCATATTACTGAAGATCCGGAAGATGGCTGCCATAAACTGCGATCCCTGAATCTGCACGAGGGCTAAGTAAAAAGTTAGGGGCATTTCCCCGCGGTAGCAGCTAGGCTGGGGGGGGGGAGGACAGAGGGGGGTCTACATAGGGTAGAGGGTAGGGTTTTTTTTTAGTTAAGGGTTTATTTCTCCTTTAAGACTAGTCGGCCTCACAGTTTGGCAAACTCTGCCATCAAGCCACACAATGAATTCACCCAAGGACTGACTTATATTGTAACTGTATCATTATATAGAATTATTGCATTATTTCTGTGTGTGTTTTTGTTGGTCAGAACGCTGCTTCCAGCCCCTTTATCATGTACATGAGGGCCTCACACACTCCAGTCTGACCCTGTATATATTATACAAAATCCCAGGGGCTAAATTCCTTGGAGATTTGAAAGTATGTATCGCATGTTGACATGTAGTATTTGGAAGGGTTGATTCTTCATGAGATGAATAGTGCAGCACTGTGTGACAGACACAAACTCTCAGGATTCCTGAAATCTTTCAAAGTGGTTAAACGAAATGTTTGTTTTGTGACCTTTACCCCAATCTATGAACACAGACGCAAGCGAATGGCACGGCATTAGTCGAAACAGCCTTAGGTGGAGCTATGCTAAACGTGGGATCCTTGAAGGGGTTCTTCACCTTTCACTTAACTTTTAGTATGATATAGACAGGGATATTCTGAGACAATTTGCAAATGGTTTTTAATTTTCGTTATGTGTGGGTTTTTTTTTAGTTATTTAGCTTTTTATTCAGCTTCTCCAGTTTGTAATGCCCACAATCTGGTTGCTATGGTCCAAACTACCCTAGCGACCATGCACATATTTGAATAACATTTGAAAAGAAAGACGAGTAATAAAAAGTAGCAAAATAACTTTCAATTTGTAGCCTTACAGGGCATTTGTTTTTTTAGTGACCCCCATTTGAAAATTGGAAAGAATCAGAAGAAAAGTGAAATTATTCAAAAACTAGAAATACATGAAATATTAAATAAAAGAAATAATGAAAATCAGTTGAAAGGTTGCTTAGAATTTGTTTTAATCGATAACATACTAAAAGTTAACAAAGGTGAATCACCTCTTTTAGGCTGTGACACCCTCATCATTTTCTCCAACCCTACACGATATCAAAACGATGCCCTTATTTCTAACCATGACTCCTGTTTGCTGGTGTGTTTGCAGTTCTGCATGTGAGGGTGCATGCTGGGATACATCTCCTCTTACACTGTAATGAATTAGTTATACTGTGGCTGCTACTGAACTATTCATCAACCATCTAACATTAAAGGACCCACCTCTCAGGGAAGCTAAAAAAATGGGGCATATATATCAGAGTGAAAATAGAGTTCAACACAGTTCCCCAGGGGTAAAAGCCCCAGCTCTCTACTCAATATGGGAACTTTAAAGGAACACTACTTTAAAGCTCTAAAGGGATACTAAACCCAACCATAGAGCAAATGGAAATCCATTCACCAATAAGAATTCTACTGACAAAGAACTTGATTACAGATGCAAGAGAATCAGTCAGTAGGAATGCTGATTCCCAGCACAATGTCAGCCATCTAGCTGTTATCTTACATATAAAAATAATTATGCCATTTTGTCTTCATTTTATTACACTGGAATTAGACATGGGGATAAAGGACAGACCTAAAACTCCCAACCCCAGTTTCAGCAACAAAACACATGGGGGCAAATTTAATAAAGGGCGAAGTGACTAACGTGGGCGAAAATTCGTCAGCGTGATGTAATTTCAGTACTTCGCCGATTTACTAACGGTCGCCTGCGTAACTTCGCTAGTGAAGGAGATAGACTCTAGCGATAAAGTTAGATAGTAGGTAGCGGTGCGCTTTTATAATTCTGTGCGTGACTGCGAAGAGAAAGATGTCCTAATAGTGTAATTCTGTCTTATGTGGTCCCTTTATTCTAATTAGATCTACTCACATTCCGTAGCAATGGATGGTACTCGTAGTGTTTGTATGGGGGCTAGGGATTGTGCAAGAATTGGCGCTTTTGGCTCATGTAGTGGTGATCATAGTGTCGGTCAGATCTCTCTGCTTGTAATGACGGCTGTGCTTTTTTCCCGGGTGAAGTGTGTTCCTCGTGAACCTCGTTTGCGAGCGGTTCCGGTCTCAGATGTTTGTGGTCCGTTCCTGCGTCTTGAACTCAGTGAAACTGTGTTTGAATGTAGTTTTGAGTAGTACTTCGGGATTGTGTGTCAATAAGAGTATTCTTAATTAGAATGAATAATTTCACTTTTATTTCTTAAAAACCCAACGCGTTTCGTATATACAATATACTTAATTTTGCCCCCTGAAGAAGTATATTGTATATACAAAACGCTTTGGGTTTTTAAGAAATAAAAGTGAAATTATTCATTCATGTGAGTAGATCTAATTAGAATAAAGGGACCACATAAGACAGAATTACACTATTAGGACATCTTTCTCTTCGCAGGCACGCACAGAATTCTAAAAGCGCACCGCTACCTACTATCTAACTTTATCGTATACCTAGGGACAAGTGGGTACCGAAACACAGGTTGGTGTTGCTAATTATCCCTGACACAAAGCGCGGAGTCCATCCATATACTGCTAATTGATAGACTCTAGCGGTACTTTGCTCCCTAACTCCTGGCGAATTTGCACTCGAATGGACGTGACTACGCAAATTCACTAAGATGCAGAGTTTAATGAACGTTACCTCTTGCGCCAGACTTGCCTTCGCCAGCTCAGACCAGGCGAAGTGCAATAGATTAGATAGTTGAAATTCTTTCCCAAAAAATGCTAGCGTCTTTTCTTTTTTCAGGGTGATGGGCTGAATAAGAGCGTAAATTTTTTTTGGGGTAACCGGCTTCCCCCCTACATTTCCTAACATATGGCACATAAACTATACACTGGGCTCATGTGTAGGACAATATAACAACTCTATTTTATTTTATTAAGGTTTCCCGGGCTTGTGTAGTGTAATGTATTTGCTGCAACACATACATCCATTGAACTTTAACTTTCCGTCGTATGCAAATTAGCCCATGCTAGCGCAACTTCGCCAGTGTTTGGCGCCCTGGACGCAACTCTGGATTTTAGTGAATTAGTGTTGTCCTGGTGAATCGACGCCTGGCGAACTGTTGCAATGTGAGCAAAGCCATCGCTGGCGAATTTTCGGTGGTCAGTAAATTTGCCCCATGGAGTCAAACTTACACAGATCACCTGGGATTCTCATTGGAGGATTATTTTGCATTTTAATTCTGTCAAGGGCACTGGAGTGCTGGGGGGAAGTTTTTTTGTGCAATATTTACTCTGATGTTGCTGGACTACAGCTACCAGCATGAATTAACCTTGATAATATCTTAAAGTGTGCTGGGATATGTAGTCCAAAAACAAAGTAAAGTGTGGTTGAGCAGTGCAGTAGCCGGAGTACTGTGCCAATGAGGCCAGTTGAGAAACTTGCCTCAGAGCAGAGCCCCAAGAGTTACAAAAATATGCTCCTGGCAACTTTAAGAGCCACATTTCTGTTTTATAAACAGTAAATTTGGTTCTTCTAGTGCAAGAGAGTGTAATTGTGCTTTCTGCACTAGTGTTGTGGACAACCCCGGAGGAATACGTAAACCACCTAAGGGCGGCATGTGGAAACTTTATTTGCAACCTTTTACCTGCACTCACACCCATTCACTTCAACATCAGCATCCTGAAGATTAGGCCCAACCCTGCATAACATGATACTCTTATTTTAAAGTCCCCTTCCATTTTAAAGCGGTTGTTCACTTTTGGGTTAACTTTTAGTATGATGTAGAGAGTGATATTCTGAGACAATTTGCGGCTGTTTTTTATAATTTGTGGCTTTTTAGTTATTTACCTTTTTATTCAGCAGATCTCCAGTTTGCAGTTTCAGCAATCTGGTTGCTAGGGTTCAAATTATTCTAGCAACCATGCATTGATTTGAACAAGAGACTGGAATATGAATAGGAGAGAGGTCTGAATAGAAAGATAAGTAGTAAAAAGTAGCAATAACAATACATGTGCAGCCTTACAGAGCATTTGTTTTTAGATGGGGTCAGAAGAAGAAGGCAAATCATTTATAAACTATAAAAAATAAATAATGAAGACTAATTGAAAAGTTGCTTAGAATTAGCCATTCTATAACATACTATAAGTGTGGGTCTGCTTCTTCTACAGTTACATGGACCCCCCCCTCCCCCTCAGTTGCTATGTTAACTTTGCCCGGGGAAGGGGGATGCTCCAGCGTTGGCCCTCTGAAGTTTTTTTGCAGGGGGGCCCGGCCCCCTGTAGTTATGCCGATGCTTATATACATGAGTAGGTGGCCTTTTATCTTCATTGCATTATGATGTGTCAGGTGAAATTATATTTGACGTTGTGTGTGTATGTGTGTTTTTTTTTCCAGTATCTGGACACATTACACATAGGCCACACTAGTGGTATTTGACTTTTATTTTAAAAGAAGCATTGTTATAAAAAGCTCTGCATTTATATTCCCGTAACAGACCAGTCTAAGGCAATAAAGTTCAGGCAATGACATGAAAACAGTTAAAGCTGTCAGTACTGTAAATACAAAGTTCAACTTTACTGTGTGTACAAAAAAAAATACAACAACCCCAAACATACATCATTAAAGTAATCAGGACAAATCAGTGCTGATAAATTGCTGGGCTGTGAGCACGACATTCCCTATTGAAATCAAACGAGTAAATAATCCAGTTCATTTGTCACTAGGAAGAGACTTATATTTAGATGAAAGGCAGTCAGAAGCAAATGAGAAGGCAGAATCACAGTGAGTAAGGGTAGGACTACATGGATCCAACGCGCTGCGACAAAACGCATGCGACAAAAATAAGGTAAGAGATAGAAATGTCAGGTGAAGTCGCAGCGCTGATCAGACACGAGCAGACGCTGCACGTGTGTCGCGTCGGATCAACGCTCCATTCATCAGACATTTCTATCTCTTACCTTATTGCAGGAGTTTTGTTGCTTCGCGTTGGATCGCGCTGAAGATATCCATGTAGTCCGTCCCTAAAAGGGAGAGGGTGTGCATAATGCAATTGGTGTAATTAACGCAAATTGATTTTTAGTCCAAGTTGACAGTGTTTAAAGGGGTTGCTCACCTTTAAAATAACTTTCCGTATGCTGTAGAGACTGATATTCTGAGACGATTTGCAATTGGTCTTAATTTTTTTATTATTTGTGGTTTTTCAGTTAATTAGCTTTTTATCCGGCAATCTGGTTGCTAGGGTTCAAGCCACCCTTAAATTAAAGGTGAACCACCCCTTTAAAAGAAAGAAAATGCAAGAAGCCACTATTTTGGTTTGTGCTAACCTACGAAACAAGTCAGTGTCATATAATGAAATAAAGCGATATAAACCCCATCAACCAATCAGAATGTAGCATATAACTATTATTTGTTTAATAATACAAGCTCTGGTAGGCTGCCATGGTTATCAGAGAAAACTTTGCACCTTTTCTTCTATATATATCAGGTTCTGTACCTTTTCTTCTATAAGCTGTTGAGTTCTCAGCACTACAGGATCCCCATATACAAGTACAGCTACCCTCATGTAGCTATAGCCAGAAAATAATCACTGCAGGTTATGAAGGTCAGTTAACAATATTCCTCTAAAATGATTGAAGATTAACAAATAGTAAAGAGGCAATCCAGAGTGTGACTAACCCCATATGTGTGTATGTAATAAGAGGCGCAATGTTTGCCCAGCTGCAGAAACCCACAGGAATTAAGAGATTTGCTTTCTAACTGTAAATCAATAAATGCTACCGTTTGCTTAGTTGTTCTTGGTGAATAAACGAACTTTGCACTTAATATTAAATAAAGAGTGTCTGCATGTGGTGATTATGAACTAGTTTGCCTAATCCAGCGGCCAACTGCAATAAATGCAAATGTATACCTGGGCAGTAACCCATAGCAACCAATCAGTGATTAGCTTTTCTAAATCAGCCGCAGTATGAACACTGAAAGCAATCATCTGATTGATGCTATGGGTTACTGCCCAGGTGCCCAGTGTTTATAAATGACCCCCCCCGCGCTCTATTATATAACGTGACAAGCCCATCTCTGATGTCACAAAAGGGGGCAGGGCATGTGCACGCCTATAAATAAAGGCTGTCAGAGGCGGAAGCCAGCAGAGTAAGGTCACAGGCAGGGAGAGCAGAAGGAAGAGCAGAAGGAAGAGCTCAACCTGAACCAATCCTGAAAACGTGTGTGGAAGTCGGCCCAACCCCGCCCAATTTACAAGTATACTCATGGGTTTCAGGCCGACCCACACATCAATACCTGGATCCACCTGAACCTGTGACCGGTGCCTGAAAATGGAAATCTGAAATGGAAATGCCTGACACTGTTACTATTTCACTCTTACCTGATAAACACTTTGAGTATGAAATGCTTTGCAGCTACAGTATTCATTTATACACCAAGGGCTGGAATACACTTTTCTTTAAAAAAAGAAAAAATTAATTTCATTAAAAATTATTGGTTAGGGGGGTTATAAAACCAAAACTGGAAGCTCAAAATCACCCTACATATATCACATTTCTGAAAAGTCAAAATGTTGGTGTGAAATGAATACATCTGTAGGCTTTAGCGCTGATGGCCAGCTTCCCCTCTTGCTCTCATTCCACTGTTAGGGGCACTGGGGGTATTATTTATAAGAATGTGTATAGAAGAATTTACAAAGTGATCATATACTTCAATGGAAGTCGCTGTGTCTTACATGGGTTTGGAAATATGGCTCTTTATATGCAAAAGTATATATATTAATATGTATTCACAAAATTGCAAAGAATGGCAGCATGTGTTTCAGTTCTCCAATGCAAATCGGGGCCTCCTCAGTGAAATCTGGTGTGTAGCTTGGCAAAAGCATGGACCACCTACTAAACCACCCATTCCACCTGTTAAACCACCTACTGGATTTAAACTTAAATTCTAATAAATGTCATGTTTCATATTTTGTGTATATGTGGGTGTCATTTCACTTCACAGGGTGATCTGCTCTTTAACAAACCCCTGCCCTTGAGGTATATTCCCTTATACCAACAGGCGCATATTCTGATCATTTTAAATGTCATCTATAACATGCAAGTTCTTTTCAATGAACTTGTACCTCTATCAAGATAGGGAATTATAAGATAATGGCATATAATTATCTCTTGGTTCATAAAATATACTTTTTGTGGTTCGATACATTTCTTAACATGTTTACAAATGCTATGGAGATTGCTTATACATATACAAAGTATGAGCGTCTTATTCGATAAAATAAGTTTATCACATTGTATTTGGGAGACACCAGGGCCCGCTTGATTATTTATTGCATGTTTCAGTGACCTTTACAGACTCTACATTTTCATGGGTAGAAAGTGATATTTTGTATGTTTGGGTATACATATATCAAATTGCTTGGTGTTGGGCCTTTGTAGAGAGATGAATGTGACTTTGCTTTGCAGTCCTTTGTTGTGTTGCATAGTAATGAAGAGGCACCAGGCTCATTCTCAATAGGGCAGATCACAATAGCTTACTAAAAATATATGTATTGATTATATTACTGATTCAGGTGCAACACATGCAACACATTTGGGCAGGAAGATTACTCGCTAGAGAACATATGCATGCCAGATGGAATGAGCAGTCATGATTGAGGTTTATGCCTTTGGCAAAATAATTGCCCGTGAAGTTTACAATGGCAAGGAAACCTTAAGCAATACACAGTAATTAAAAATAGATGATTTTCACCAGCTTGTATTTTAGGGTTAATTCCATTTAGATTGGCACTTTGTGTAAATGAATAAATATATATATATATATATATATATATATATATATATATATATATATATATATATATATATATATATATATATATATATATATATACACAGGTGCAGGGTGGGACAGCACTCCAAGGATTTGAAGACAAGGATATAATGTCAAGAAAGTGAGCAGGTTTATTCAATCCGACGTTTCAGTTCCACACAGGAACTTTCTTCAGGGTATTTCTTCAGGGTATTTCCCTGAAGAAAGTTCCTGTGTGGAACTGAAACGTCGGATTGAATAAACCTGCTCACTTTCTTGACATTATATCCTTGTCTTCAAATCCTTGGAGTGCTGTCCCACCCTGCACCTGTATCCATTTATCTTTTGGATTAGCACCCAGGTCCTTTGCCACTTATGGTGTGCGGAACATCTGCATCTCTATATATATATATATATATATATATATATATGTATTTGTCTATATATATATATATATATATATATATATATATATATATATATATATATATATATATATATATATATATATATATATATATATATATATTGTTTAATAATGAAGTCTATTCCTGGTGTCAAACTTTCTGAGAATCTTTCAATGAATGTGAGCTTGCTGTGGCTACAAAACCAAGTTCTTGGCTGGATACTCATGTAGCCATGATTTGGCCGACCTTGTACTACATTATTCCACCTGGGGTGAAGGGAATGTCTTGAAGAAAGCTAGAAAACTTTGGGTCTGTGCTACAAGATTTAGCCATGGCAGGGATCATGGTGACTAGAGGCATGAATATTCCCTTTATTCCTAGTAAGATCATGTAGGGCGCTGCTCAGCAACAAAGTCGTGTCCATTCAAACGCTGGCAGTGTTACAAGTAGCCGAGAAATAATCATCCTTTCTCCCACTAGGCAGCTATTCAAATCTCAAGACAATCTTGAGGGATCTCAGGGCAATACTTCTCATGAGTCGATTCTTCCATACGATGAAAACACTGTCCCAGGGAAAAACCATTACAACATTAGTTGCAGTGTAGCACTCATCTTCATTACTGCAATCCTCCCTCTAATTAGTTAGACTATGCCTATGCATCAACAAAGATTGATACTGATAAAGATGAATCTTAAGATCACTGGTACAATGTAAGGACACCATCTATTTTACACACACAGTGTGAATTCTCTGCATATTCATAAAAGGTGGTAAGACAAAGAATAACTATGTATAGCTCCCTGTTGTTGTTTATGGGAGGCACAGTGCCTATGTGAACAGCTATTATAAAAGAACAGAAATTGGTTTCCAAGTGATACACTGAACCTAATGAGCCAAGAAAATTTCTCAAGGCAAAAATTCAACCCCAGTTATTGGTCCCAAGGGGCACAGTGTGATTATCAATAGCCCTGCATGCAGCATATTTAGTTACTTACTTCTCTCTCTCAGCCCTTGGCCAAAACTGCGATACACACGGAACAAGGACCAAAACAGGATGGATTTAATCAGCACAGAAATACATGAGCCAGTCACAGCCGCAGCTTCCAGGGTGAAAGGCTGTGCCCACTCTGTTACCACCTAACGGAACAAAGTAAAAGTGTTTGTGTTAGTTCCATACCCAGCCTCTGAGGTCATATCAGACCTTAGTTCAGCTTAAGCCTTCTTAGTTTCTAGCTGGTTCTAATAAACCCGAACTCACAGTCTTACAGTGGATTTCAAATGCGAAAATACTGGCAATGATATAAAATCATATTGCTGTTTGCAGATTGAGTGAGGGGTTTGCTGTTTGATCTGCTGCCAGCAACAGGTGAAAAGAGGTACTGCAACTCACTTTTAAAGTTACATGTTGATGTTTAAACCACCCAGTAACAAGCTGGAAGTTCTACATCTCTTTAAAGGCTTAAGTACAAATAAATACTAAAATAATGTATTTATTCCAAGAGATACTGTCTAATACAATGTTAACAGTGTCAAAAAATACCAGATTCTCTGCTTACAATTCAAATTTAAACCTCTGCCCCCATTATTTACCTGTGCCAGATTCCACCAGCTCTTCTCACATGGCTGCTGCTCTAAAGTAATGGAGTAAGTAGAGGGGACAATATATAGATAGGTATGCACACTCAAAAGAAGGCAAGTATGGTATATTTAAAATAAAGTTTTACTTGTTTATGCAAATAATACACACAAAGCCACAATAGTAGGCCTGTATAATACAATACATAAGCTTACATGGTATATACCTAACGTTTAAACATAGCCACAATTACATAACAGTAAACAGTAAGTATTACAATTATACAGCAAGGAGCAGATACACCTACCACCAGTATGAGAATGGCCCCAACGTTTCGGCGTAAGCCTTTGTCAAGGGGATTCAAGTGAATCCCCTTGACAAAGGCTTACGCCGAAACGTTGGGGCCATTCTCATACTGGTGGTAGGTGTATCTGCTCCTTGCTGTATAATTGTAATACTTACTGTTTACTGTTATGTAATTGTGGCTATGTTTAAACGTTAGGTATATACCATGTAAGCTTATGTATTGTATTATACAGGCCTACTATTGTGGCTTTGTGTGTATTATTTGCATAAACAAGTAAAACTTTATTTTAAATATACCATACTTGCCTTCTTTTGAGTGTGCATACCTATCTATATATTGTTACGTTGTGGGGTACCCATTGTAGGGGTACCCTTTTGATGTTTGCACCTCTTGCACTGTTTACCTACAGCATTTGCTGAATTGGTGTGCCCTCCACCCATTACTAAATTCAGTAAGTAGAGGGGAGCCAGGGGGCAGAGGCATGCTTTTGTATTTGAATAGTGACAGATACATTTAAAGTTATAATGATGTGTTCCATTAAAACCTGGGACATACTGGTATTGCTTGAATTGCACGGATTAGAGGATTACACAATTAACACAAACATAAGAACATTCTTATAGTGTCAGCATTTATAATAATAAATTATCATTCTAATTATTATATAATTATACTACGAATAATCAATTACCGTGTAAATGAGATACACAAGATAGGCTATTTCAGGGATGTTTTGCAGCAGAAAGATCCAGACCAGTGGTTTTAGTTCTTTCAGAATCTAATAAAATGAAAGTGAGAAATTGTTACAGCAGCCTGGATGTTTAATATTGAAATTATATAGAAAAAGCGTTCATTCTTAAAGGAACAGTAAAACCAAAAAATAAAAGCGTTTAAAATAATTAAAATCTAATGTAGTGTTGCTATGCATTGGTAAAAGGTATGTGTTTGCTTTAGAAATACTATTATATATTATGTAATTAGGCTATTAAACAGTTATGGGGGAAGCCATTTAAGTTAAAAAAAGGAGAAACAGCAGAGGCTACTTAGCAGATAACAGATAAGCTCTTTATTAGACTACAAAGGTATTTTATAGAGTGCATCTGGTATCTGCTATGTAACCTGAGCTTTGAATGGCTGTCCCTACTGCTACACAGCAGCTTGTTAATATAAACTATAGTAATCTTTCTGAAGCAAACACCTGTTCAGTGCAGGAAAACTGTACATTATATTTTAATTACTTTAAAACACTTTCATTTTTTGGTGTTACTGTTCCTTTAATAGACTTACCAAGCATTTAGTAGGACACTAGTAGGACTTATCTAGCATTTATTTTCCTATACTGTAGGGTTAAGATTGGCAGGCAAATACAATAGCAAGTTAGCAAATGGGAAGAGAAAAGAAGAGGTCTATAAATAGAGAGGATTCCCAAGGGGAACCTGTTATTCTGCACATCTCTATTGGGACAGAATGCTCAGGAGAGGGACTATGTCTCCCCACCCACCGGCCTTGACTAACTATTGTAATAATGAATTGTAAATGTAATGAAAAAGGGTATTGTTGCACCTGTAGTTTGAATGGAGGGGAGCCCTTGGCTAGGAATTGTTTCAAGGAGGCCCACATCGAATTATAGCAACAGGGCTGGCTGGGATATTATTGTATTAACTATGGTTTGAGTTCCGGTCTATTGTGAATGGTTATGGTGCGAGTGGTCAAAAGTCAATAAATACAGCTGCAACTTTTTCCCCACCAAGCTCTAGCGTGACCTGTTATTAAAGTGTGAGTGCTGGCTACTACTCTCCTGCTATAGCCAAACACGCCCTCTCAAACTTGCCCGTGGTCCTATACAGCACAGCACTGTATCATATCATGTCCTACTGCTCATAACTAGACTTCCATGATAATGTCAACAGTTTAAACCCCCAAAGAGAAGCCGCTCTTACCCATAACACTGTTGAATGAGAAAACATCATACTCACAGCAATGATGCCAATAGAAACCTTCAAGCAGGCCCAGAATATACCAATTCCCAAGATGATGCTATGAACGGTGGAGATTTTGAACAAGCCAGAAAAAGAAATCAAAACTGAAAGACAAAGCTGTATAACAAGACAATAAAAACATAAATTAGGAACTTGTCACATATCTGTTGCGATAAAAAGCCCCACTTAATATTGTGTTCACAAATGCTAGTTCAACAAAAATTCTCCACCTGAGGATTTCTGTTATGAAGCAGGTAAATCACTGAGTATGAGTAATAGGAAGGGGAACTTCTAGGATGCCACATAACCTGGGACTAGGGTTGCCACCTTTTCCGTAAAAAAAATACTGGACTTCCTATATATCTATCTTTTTTCCCTATTAATAAAATATTAAATATTTAAAATACCAGCCAGGTGGCAACCCTACCTGTGACCCAAGCCCAAGGCAAACCCTTAGGGGCTGATTCATCATAAGTTGAGCTTCATGTTTGGCTGAAATAATTTCCCAAAACACAAGTTCACTGACTCGTTTTCAGACATTGATTGCTTTTTTGCTTCCCATGAGCGGGATTTTTTTTTTAAAACTTTTTTTAAATAAGGTGTTTTTTTATTTGTGCAAATGTGTGTGTGTGTGTGTGTGTTTTAATACTTGGACCCACTCACAGCTCTGTTACATACATTGTACACTCATGTTTTCACATGGTGTGAATGTTGTATGGTTCCATTAATGAACTGAGACCCAGACTTATGCTATGTGATCTTTAGCATATGATCCATCCGAGCATAGCAAACTATTCCACTGGGATTCCTGTCACACAAAGAGACTAAAGCTGGCAAATACATGGGCAGATTTAAGCAGCCACTTTGACCTATTTGGGTTTTGTCTCAAACTGCATGCTGTCCTTGTCTGATGGCCTGCATTCCTGTTGTTGTGACCAGCCTGATACCGCCAACTTCAAAGTGGACATATTCGGCAAAGATCTTTTAGTGTATGGCCAGCTTATCTATTGTTATTTACAGTATTTGTAAAAAAGGAATCTGCACATGGGTAATTTTTCTGCTAACTAACATAGGTTACCTGGAAGAGCTGTTTTGAGTGACTGTAATTCCTGTTGTGCTACAGGCTTTGTCTCCTAGCAAAAATTAGACCGGTTTCCCAGGGTATGCCAGAAAAAAAAGTCACCTGTATGACGATGTTTTTTCCACTATCATGGATCACGTTCTACCATGAAAAAAAAACTGTGATATGTGTGAAAACAGACTGCTTGGAGTAATTTTTTGTGATTATGGCAGGATTCTT
The DNA here is from genome assembly GCF_017654675.1 of Xenopus laevis. Classification (NCBI taxonomy): domain Eukaryota; kingdom Metazoa; phylum Chordata; class Amphibia; order Anura; family Pipidae; genus Xenopus; species Xenopus laevis. Next base: position 95,609,201 of record NC_054383.1, read on the forward strand.
GACTTGTCACTTTTCATTATACGTGAGGGTGAAAGCAACAAGCAGTTCTTCAGACATGAAATACAAATACCTTTTGTAGTGGTGTTATCATGCAAATCAACCTATACCAAAGAATAAAGCATATTTGACTAAGAGTGGCAGAAGCATCCAATCAGGGACCACATCCATTGTACTGCCCGCACAGGTTCGTGTTCCCTCGCATTGATTCTGATACCCTTAATGGTTTCATTTTGTGCTCTGCAATTTTGCTAATAACCGAAAACCTACAAAACAACTTAGTATCATTGAAAAATGTGTCACTTTGCTGTTGTTTTGTCAGCTCAGTAATCCAGGTGCAGATTCTGAATTGTTACAAATTGCTATATTTATTTGCTACATTAGTTGATACATTTTACAGCAGCATTCGTGGAATATTAGCAACTATTGTATCAATCCTAACAGCTAGAATTCTGCTCAGTAGGGCCAAATATAAGAAATGTAATAACAATGTATCAATTTAGAACAGTTACAGACCCCCCCACAGCTGATTTAAAAGATATAAAAAGGTGAAAAATACAACTTTACATTTCAATATTAGAAAAACAGTCAGAAATAGAAAATAGGAAGTAATTGGAAAAAAAGTCTTTATTTCTAGTGAACTATATGAAACCAACTGAACTGAAAAAAAAGTGTTTGAAGGGGAACAACCCCTTTCACTTAACTTTTATGACATAGAAAGTGATATTCTGAGACAATTTGCAATTGGTTTTAATTTTTTATTATTTGTGGTTTTTGAGTTATTTAGCTTTTTATTCAGCAGCTCTCCAGTTGCAATTTCAGCAGTCTGGTTGCTAGGGTCCAAATTACCCTAGCAACCATGGATTGATTTGAATAAGAGACTGGAATAGGAACAGGAAGGGGGCTAAATATAAAATTAGGCTCAAAAGTTTAACTACCTGGACTACCATCTCAGTCTTCTCTTGAACCACCCACGATAAATGCACATACAAATAGAGGGGATACATGGTACAGATGGCCTTGATCCAGGTTCCTTGCCTGTCACATAAGTTATTATTCTCTCAGTGGCAGTGACACACCGAGAAACCAATGCTCTGGGCATATATACCTAATGTGTGGGTCTCAGCAGGTTACTTGAGAAGGGATCCTGAGGTTCACCGTCTAAAAACAACAGTGCAGATGAAAGAAAGGCCAGTATTTTAGCAGCCCAATTAGAACTGCACTGATTGAAAAATCTTCTCTAGAAACATATGGTAGCACATGCATGGGATTGGTAAGAGACATTCCAGGAACTACCAGTTGCTTTAAGGAGCTGAAGGGGTGGGGAAAGGCATAAATGATATATGGGATTATCATTGGGTAGTTTATTAAAGGTACAGTTATACAATACTGATAAATTTGTATAGTGTCACAATCACATTCAGCATTATCCCATAACCATACAGGCAGGTGTTCTGTATATGGATCCCCTCTTCTACCCCCCTGAAACTGCCTTCTGTTTACTGCCTCAAACATAAGGAATCTATACTTGTTTCGTGTGGCACAGGGGGCAGCAACTCCCAGGCATTTTGACTATATCCACCAGGATCATGGGAAATGTATTCTCCCTGTAGTCTGAATAAATAATTGAGTGTCTTTAAGGCCATTGGACCTGCCATTTATGTTTCTTTATTAACAGTTTTTTAATGTATTTATTTTATTTAGGACTTGATAATCAATAATAAATACTTTTAAGCCTTGCTTCTGGTAGTGGTGATGCATTGATGCATATACAGTTGCTGCATCTTTGGATGTACAGTATTCACATATTATGTTATAAAAGGTTCTCTCCCACTCAAAAGAGAGTATTTTTGGCGAGTTCTTCATTCGACAACCTGTCAATGAACATTGTGCTCTTTCATTCAGGTCAACACAACCACCCTGGTAACCAAACTGTTTTCATTGTTTCATATTTAGTAGTCACTGTGTTACCCCCTAATGTAACAACCCCTAAATGGTGAACTCTGGGCCAAAATCACACATCATATGATCATAGCATTAGCCAAAAACAAGAAGCTGGTATGGCAGAGGGCCACAGAGAGACCATATGAGCCCTCTAATAAGGCCAAAAGCACATCTCAGTCCTCTATTTCTGAAATTCTGACATGGTAAATGGGATGTACAAATTGCTATAAAAAACGAAAGCACGCAGAAGTCTTAGCTCAACGGGATCTCAAATGTGTTTCCACTAGCTCTGCTAAAGAGTTACTCTAAGCAGAGTAGCAAAAGACACTGGGGGTTGTAGTTTACTACACAGGGTTGAATGCAATTTTGATATCCCAGTGTAAATAATATCATAACATATCAAGCAGATGTTATATATTATTGTCTTTTTAAAATTGCATATTTTTTCGGTATTCTGTACAAATATTATTTATTAGGAAACTATTCACTGTGAGTCTCATTCTGCAGGTAAAAAAATAAAATTCTTCTATTTCAGTTCCGGTCAAAAAATTCCCAATTCCAAACTGCAGAAATGTGAGTCTAACCATTGAACATTAATGTAATGATACATTTATAGCAGTTTCTTTCCATTTTATCGCTATCCCACTATAAAAATAACCCCATTTAAACCTTAGCTGCAACTACTGCAATGGCAAGCTTCTCTAGTGCACGACCATCATCCTCCATCCTTCCCAGACTGATGGTACCCAGGGGCCTTTGCCTGTGCATTGTATATCCATTAATAAAACTCCATATTACAGTGGGTGAAAGTAGTACTTACTAAATAGAGCACAAAATAATTGGGTTCCAGACTAGATCGGGATATTGGCAGTTGTCAAATATAATAAAGAAAATAGAGAAAGAAATGAAAAAGTACATTAGCCCATGAATACATTTGTGAGAGATTGTAGGGTGGTGAAAATAAATAAAAGTTGCTAATATAACACAGATGCTGCTGAGAGATTTATCTACTAATTTAGAAAATTGTTAAAGTTCAGAATCTGCACCCATCACTGAGCTACCTGACTGAAACACCAGAAACTTTAAACCTACATTTTTGAAAAACGGTAAAGATAAAAAAAAAAAGGTAAGCAACTGAAAAATTCTTTATTCTGGTGAACAATCTGAAAATAACAAATGAAAAAAGTGAATGGAAGGTGAACAACCCCTTTCAATCTGCAATTCCTAAACTGTGCAGTTACACTGTGGCATGGAGAAAAGGCCTAATGTTCACCTTGATACACCAGATGCCCAGTTTAAAGTTCATTTAGGGTGTAATATCGGGTGGAAACTTATTTGTTGTTCTATTTATTATTGGAACTCTGGCTTTACAATTTGTCAGAACTGGCACATATACTGTATTCTCAGACAGGCCAGAAAAACAATTCCATGAAAAGGAAGCAAAAACTACTTATGTATTTCTGCTCTGTCGATGGTCTCTCTAGGGATAATTTCTACAGACTAAAGTATGGACCGTGTGCAAAAGCATAAAACAAAGAATTTGCCGTAGATTGTGAAAGTTTCTTGACCTACAACTTCATTATGGCTTTAAATGTATTTAGAATTGCTCAATGCAGCGTTTTAATGTATATTCACAAACCCATTCTCTATTGCTGGCCTGTCTGTGGGAAATATGATATACACAGCCTGTAAATGCTGCACTTACTACTGTATATGCTGGTGTCTGGGGGATGATATTCTTCAAAATACAGTGATTGGTTTTGCCTTCTTACTTTTGTGTTCCCCTGACCAACACCTGCTACTCTCCCCCCCCCTGGTCTGTGCAGATCTGTAATAGGCAATGGGGCCAATATGGACACACAAATTCATATAAAATAAGAGAGTTGTAGCTGAAACTTGTACAGGGGGGGCATTTTTAAACTTAAGCATTCATAACTTAAGATTTATGAAAAGTAAATATAATTTCAAGCAACTAAAATATGCAGACTTTTCATGATTTTTAATGGTTTCTGACAGTTCCCTAAGCTCTCCTGCTGATCTTTCTGGCTACTTTGCTGAGCTGGCTGACTACTGTTACTTTGTATCAACAGCCAGCTGTTCTTATCCTACATCCTTCAAACCACACAATTCCCTGCATACGTAATTTCAATAAGAACAGAACATCATAGTGCAATGCATTGTGGGTTATGTAGTTCCTGCATGCGGTCTACAAGCTGTGGAGTAGTTGCTACAATTTGTAACATCAGTGTTTTAGTCCCTCCTTCCCTGCCAGGATTTCAGCTGGATTGCAGCATAGAAAATGGCATTTATTCAAACTTTTTGAAGAAACAGGTAACTGTGATGGATATATTAGGGGTTTCTGTGTTATGTGGGCCTCTTTATCAAATTTTGGTTTGGAAGCCGGAGTTCCCCTTTAAATAATGACTCACTCACTACATTTTCAAACTAAAACAGTAGTGTTGCATAGAATGGCAAGATGTCATTGCTTTTTAGGGGTCACAGTGCCCAGCAAGTAAGGTAACTGCCTTGGGGCTGAAGGAAGCTGTGAAAAATCATATACCCTCTGTATTCTCAGTGTGGCATCTCATCCGCTGGACTCTGTACTGCCAGGCCATTGTCAGTCTGTGCCTGAATCATATACCCACTTACTCAAACAAATTCACAACCCCTTGCTAATCAGTGGCAAACAAACATGTGGCTAGGAGGTGGGTAACAGCAGAATTCTAATTTGGGATCACTGAGTGCTACTGCCATAAATAAAATAAGGTATACACACATATAGAAAATACATTATTTTTTAATTTAGCATTTTTAGGTATTTATACAAAATATGCCACTGTGTCACTCTGCTATGAGTTTTTGAGCATTATTATATATACTATGTTTATGAATTTTTATGCAACTTTGCTATCTTTTTCTGACCACTATATAATTGTATTGGCACTGAATTATTCTGCATTTTGTTTATAGGTAATTGAATAACCTATAGCTTTTGGGTAACTCTGCAATGGGTTTCTGGTTCTTATACTTTTATATGGGCACCCATTCTTAGGATTCATCAATATTAAATTCTGGATATTAATAATACCTAATCCGAACATTATTTTTATGTTTATTGATGATACAATGTACCCCGTTCAGCTGTAAATAATAATAAAACGCCAAGTGACTAAATGATCCATTTGATGCTATAATCGTCATGTGACAATATACTTCTTCACAGTGAAATAGCATTACTTACAAGCATAACCTTCATAAAGTCCACATTATTAAAAACAAAATGGCAGTTGACTAATTTTGTTACCTGAGCCTGTAGGTCAAACGTGAGCAATGAAAAACAGAGGCTCAACATGACATATTGTAGCTGCAAGCTTTCAAGCGCACCTCCCACTCGGAAAGCCATCATATTCTGTCCCAGCACCAGGCTCAAGGAGCACATGACATGAAACAGTCCAACCAGCATAATCACAATAAATCTTGGCTGTTAAGGAAGAACATAAAAGAACATGAGGCATTCATGCAGTAAAACAAACAGGAAGTTGACAGGCTATATTAGTAGTTTGCTTGGAGCACTATAGCCATAAAAATGCTTCAGGTGAAATAAAAGGAATTCGGAACACAATGTGGGCATAGCACAAGAGGGACCCCTGTACCTGAACCGTTCTTAATGCATTTAACACCTCCGCTCTATCTCAGTTAGCATAGAGTGTTGAAATAACATGGAGAGCTACGAATGTCAGTAGGGATGCAGCCTTATGTGGCATCACAAGGTAGATTTTATATATATATATATATATATATATATATATATATATATATATATATATATATATATATATATATATATATATATATATATATATATATATATATATATATATATATAGTGTATATATATATATATATATATATACACAAAAGCCATGAATATCCTGTAAATTATATCCTTATAAACGGTGAGTTCTGATGTCATCAGTTATAAACGGTGAGTTCTGATGTCATTTCTGTCACATGACTCACTGAAACTTGTGTATTATAATAAATAAAGTACCCCCAGTTGTAAAATATGAGGATATTAGAAGTTACCTCGGAGTTCCATGACCTGTATAAAAACACTCGGCCTTCGGCCTCGTGTTTTTATATGGTCATGAAACTCCTCGGTAACTTATAATATCCTTATATTTTACAAAAGGGGGTACTTTATTCACTATATAAAGCTGGAAATGGAGATCGCACTCACAGGTCTTAGAAGTGTTAAATGTCTTTATTCAGTGGACAATCGCTGACGTTTCGGCTGACACGACAGCCTTTCTCAAAAGACGAAACGTCAGCGATTGTCCACTGAATAAAGACATTTAACACTTCTAAGACCTGTGAGTGCGATCTCCATTTCCAGCTTCATATTCAAACTTCAACTAGGACTGCACCCAGGCATAATTGATGACATTTTCGTGAGTGCTGGTTTTTTCGGTCCTCACAGGGACCTTTCTCAAGCCTTGAGAAAGGTCCCTGTGAGGACCGAAACGTCACGTTGGCTGTACATGCATTTTCAATACATTTGAATTTTTTGCACAAAATATATCGGTGTTGCTGGTCTTCTTTATGATATATATATATATATATATATATATATATATATATATATATATATATATATACTCATGTAGAAAGCTGACGCACACTGGGATTTATCAAAATAAAACTTGTTTTATTGGATCCAATAAAACAAGTTTTATTTTGATAAATCCCAGTGTGCGTCAGCTTTCTGCATGAATATACAATTTTTTCTGACTAGCACCTGGGTCTTTGCTTCAGTAAGTGTGTGCCACAGCCGTTCTACATATACATATATATATATATATATATATATATATATATATATATATATATATACACCAATTATTCTCAGCACTCCCTGTTATAAAAATTCAATTGTTTATTATTACATGGTATCTATGCCCAACATTGGGGTCAAAAATGAGGTATAATAGGTACTTATCCAAAGCCTACAACCACATGATCACTATGTGATTTTGTTGATCTAAGCAAATTCTTACCAGCATCATGGTGGCTTTTCCATTATTCCAGAGCTCTAAGCATGACATTGTATTTTCAACCTGAATAGTATACTGCACATGCATGTAAATGCGGTGTTAGGTAATGTTGACCCCCCCCCTTATAGGCTTTCCTATAGTTATCACACGGCTTGTTCTCTTTATTATGTCCCTGTAAAGGAGGTTTATAAGCAAGCGAGCAAACTGTCAGTACTTTACCTTAGACATAACAGCATCTACACACCCAAGTTTGCTACCTTTCATTTACTTTGAGTAGGTCACAGCTAATGTACTGGCAGGCTCATTGCAATTAGCTGCTTGTAAAGGATTTGAAAGCAACAGTTTTTGCAATGTAGGCTTTTGAGCCCATCACTTTCAACTACCAATCCACACTGTGCCAGCTGCAAACTCCATTTAAGTTACCCATTCTTGCTTCAGTGGCTTCTTCATGTGTCTTGCTCCACAGAGAGACCTTTGTCATACTTTTTATGTATGGCCGGTAAAAATTATGCTTGATGCTAATGTTATTAATAGGGAAAAAAGGGCAAGAATATAGGAAGGCCGGTATTTTTTTTCCAGAAAAGGTGGCAACCCTAGTTTAAAGTCAAACGATAATCCAATATGCTGTCTTTCTTATATGTTTTGCTATTGTGCAATTTTAATTTGCGCTGTGGACTTGTTTCACTAAGCTTTCTGATTTCTGTCACTAAGCTAAATAAGCATGTTCGAGGCTCAGAATTCTGCCGTGATCTAAGAGGGATCATTATAAACAATCTTTGCTATGTCATCTCTACAACCAAAATTAATAACGCACTATTTTTAACAGTATAGTCTTCCTTGGTCTGTCCAACCAAGAAGTTGGACAGCTGTGCACTTCCATAAGGAAAGTGGTATCAACCTAGCTTTCAGCACTTTCAGTTGGATCTAAAATTCCCTTTCCTGCTGAAAATATGGCACAAAAGATGTTATGCCCAGGAAAGTTAACACACAAATATTGCCAGAACTGTTTATTGTTTTAAACAAGACACCCAGTAATGCACATCATGTTGGGTGCCAGGCCTTCTTCTCTTATGTAGACAGCAAAACACACCAACTGACTTTTATAGATAGTTGCCAGTATACATTTAATCATATACTATATCCACGTCCATATCCTCCCATTTACATAAATTTTGCTCTCCTTGAACTTTTCTTGAACTTTTCATGGACCTTCCATATTCAATATTAACCGAGTTTGATGCACCAGTTCTCTTAGTGATAAACTGCTGTATTATTTTAAGTTCAAGAATTCATAGGTTAACCGAGTCTGAAATAATCTATTCACTAGGAACTGCGAAATCGAGCTTTCTGACGTAAGTGTTCCGAGATTTTGCACACTCAACAGCAGTGTCTTTGGGAATGAAAATGCTTTAAAGATTAACCCATCGCATGCAAGTTGCTGGATATTTACAAATCCTTTGGGTGCAATGTACAGGTATGAGACCTGTTATCAGAATGCTTGGGACCTGGGGTTTTCCGGATAATGGGTATCATAATCTACAGTTTAGTCATTGCTCTATGGGAACAAACTGTAAATCATATCGTTATAAACAGTGCGCTCCTACATCATTATAAATATGCTGTTTATAACTTGTGGGGAAATTTTCTACAATTTTCCATTTGCACACTATTTATTTACTAAACTCCGAATGCAAAAATCACGAAAAATTTGTGATTTTATTTTTTTTAATAAAATCGGACTTTTAAAAAAAATCATGAATTTTTTGGAATTTATTAAACCCTGAGGATGGGAAAAGTCAGAATCTGAAAATCCGGCATCTCAGACCTGTCGAGGTTGCATATAAGTCAATGGGAGAAGTCCCAATGATTTATTGATGGGCGCTGGGTTTTTGGCAATTAGGGATGCACTGAATCCACTATTTTGGATTCGGCTGAACCCCCGAATCCTTTGTGAAAGATTCGGCTGAATACCGAAGGGGGAAAATAATTTGCTTCCTTGTTTTGTGACGAAAAGTCACGTGATTTCCCTCCCCACCCCTAATTTGCATATGCAAATTAGGATTCGGATTTGGTTCGGCCAAATCCGAATCCTGCTGAAAAAGGCAGAATCCTGGCGAATCCCAAACCAAATCCTGGATTCCGTGCATCCCTATTGGCAATACCCCGAAGTTTTCGGGCAAAATTTTCGGGTGAAACAATTTTGAAAATTAGATGAAAGATCCGAAAAGATAGTGAAAATCTGATTTTTCAAGATTTTTTGGATTTTTTTTCTGCAAACAAAATCTTCAGGAATGTGTATTAATAAATGAGCCCAAAAGACCTGTGCGGATTTGGTCGGCGTTTTTTCCATTATTGAGATTATTATTGAGATAAATTCGGACTTTGATAAATAACCCCCTACCTGTCACTTGTCTAAAAGTCTAACATAAGCAATTATTATTTTATAAAACAGCTCTGGAGTGCATGAAAGCACTCACAGCAATCGCCATCAAGCATGTATCAAAAACTCATTTATTGGTGCATGGTGCTACATTTAATTTTGGTTAGCACCCGGCATAAGACTCTGTGAGTGGTGAGTGCCAATAACCTTTGTGTATGAATGATTCCTAAATTTAATTTTATATATATATATATATATATTAATATCCTGACGACGGTTCAGAGAGAACCGAAACGCGTTGATGTGGGAGAGTTTGTAATACTCTAATAAAAAGATACTTCTTAATCACTATACCCGTGAGTGCTCCTGACTACATTTATTTATTTATTCATTTATATATATATATATATATATATATATATATATATATATATATATATATATATATATATATATATATATATATATATATATATATATATATATATATATATATATATATATATATATGAGAGAAAAACTGCACCAACAGGTCTTTATACAAAAATAGAAAACCTTTTATTCAACGTTTCGGCTCGACCGCTGGAGCCGTCTTCAGGAACAAAACAAAACAAAAAATTATATATAGATATATATATATATATATATATATATATATATATATATATATATATATATATATATATATATATATATATATATATATATATGCTTTTTATATAATTAAATTTAGGAATGATTCATCCCAGGACCAGCACTTCCCTTTGTCAAATTCTTCAACTTTTATTTAAATACACATGTTCGTGTCCAACAAAAAACGCCAAAGTGAACAGTATGATGTCACTGTGGCGTTTTTTGTATTGTTAACACTATTTAAGACTTATTTTGCACATTGGATGTTATCCTTGATAAAGGTCTTAACATGGACCAAAACGTTGGACACGAACATGTGTACTTGTGAGTTTCACAGAGGGAAGTGCTGGTCCTGGGATGATTCATTCCTAAATTGAATTATGTGTCTAAGAAATTGACCGTGCACCCCGAAGATCACCTGAATAGACTGCGGACGAAATTTGGAGATAGACGGTATATATAGCGAATGATTAATTGATTTTTATTGTTACATTGTTTGTTACATATTGTAAGACCCACTGAAGGAAAGTTAAAATCACTGGAGTGCGAAAGACTGCACAACAAAGCCCTGGGAAATTTGGCACCCCCAGTGATTTTAATAGCTTAGCTGATACCCCAGGCTGGTGCTCCTGTTAGCAGAAAACTGAACTGTCCCTGGGGAATTTGGGTGTGAGAATTCTTTCTTTTGGCACCACCAGTGATTATAACTTTCATTTTCCTTTAGTGTAAAGAGGTGCGTAACTTGCTGGCACTAAATAAATAGATGATGATGACTAGTATTTGGTTGTTCCTTGACTAAGAAAGGGGTATGTATAACAATAATGTTTATGGCTGCACATTTTTATAACCTAAACTGTAGTTTCAGTAGAGATTTTTCACAAGAATTAGGCTTTGTACCTGGGATCTGACTACATAAAGCATGTAAGTGGCTTGGTGAAAAAAAGGTTAGGAGAGAGGCATAGCCAGCACGTACGTGTGTAACTGGCCATAACTGGGGTTGATTGGGGATGTGGCCCACATTGTCAGTCTTTTCCCAATTAAAATTTTGCAAATCTTATAGCAGTCTGGTAATTTGTTGCTATGGGTAACTCCACTCTTGCATTTTAGTAACTGTTAATCAGCCTTTCTCATATTTATTTACAGGTATGAAACCTATTATCCAGAATGCTCTAGACCAGTGGTTTTCTAGATAAGGGATCATTCTGTCATTTGGATCTTTATCGTTTAGGTCTACTAGAAAATCTCTTAAATATTAGATAAACGCAATAGGCTGGTTTCTCATAAGATGATGAAGCCCCACAACATCAGATGTTGAATCAGCCACTTTAGTGGGTTTCTGAATTTCAATATTTGGGCATTAAATTCTCTAGTATCAACAGATGTTTTTAACTGCTAATGTGTACCCTATACCTACTAGAAATAAGAATAAGTTAAATGTGTGGAGCGATTCCACCATCACCACTGGGTACGGTAGTATAGGTATGGGACCTGTTATCCAGCATGTATGGGACCTGGGGTTTTCCATATAAGAGGTCTTTCCATAATTTTGATCTGCATACCTTAAGTCAACTGAAATATTATATAGACATTTAAACCCAAGAGGATTTATTATATCTTAGTTAGGAGCAAGTACGCTGTACTATTATTAGATAAACGGAAACTGATATAAACTGAAGCCCAGATCTGTGAAGACCAGATCTGAACCTGAGGAATTTGTACCTAAGCATACATAATAATAATGAATTATGTGCAATAGTGAATAGATTGGAGAAATATACCAGATATTTTGCTATTGCGTTATGTTAAATAATGACCACAAGATGGAGATGTGCTCTCAAGTTTATAATGAGACAAAAAAAGTCTTCAGGGCTCACTACAATAATGAAAGCATTTTTGTTTACAAGGATTAATACCACAGAATATAAATAAGTACAAAACTAGATTTATATTCAAGAGTCTCCTCCTCTCAAGACAGGAAAATGAAAATTCCATCCTTGTATTATGGGGAAATCTTTGCACTGTATATGGCATTTTGAGTCTAATTAGTGCCCCCTGCTGGTAAATCAGCCTTACTGAAAGTCAATTTACTGCACAGTGAGGGAGTAAAAAAAAAAAAGGCAATCACAAGTCTTTAAACTAAAATTCAATTGGATAATCATAGAGAAGCCTTTTCGGGTTCCTTGCCAGTACACTGCTCTCATACCAGCTCCCTTTCTGTATTACCTCTGTGATCAGAAAACAAGCATCTTTCCTTGTGTCTTCCTTGCCCTTTCCTAAGAGCTAACAAAATGAGACTTGGCACACCCACATTGGTTCAAAAACACTGGGGATGCGTTGGAGATACAATGATTTTTTAAATTTCCCATGCACCAACCCCCAATGATGTTGACAATTTGCACAAATAAAAAGGGGGGGGGGCAGGGGCGACGAACAGCAGTGGGCCTAGGGGCACTCACTATGTAAATACGGCCTTGCTCACACTCCAAAATCAATTAGGAGTTGATTCCTAATGAAATTGACCCAAGTGCAAGTGTTAGGGGTCTGATTTTGCTATCTCTATTGTCACAGAAACCACATGACTGATGAGCAAATGTGTTGTGTAAATATGTTGGCATTATATAAATAAAGAATAAATAAATAACAACCATAGAGAAAAAAGCCACTCTCCTACGTATGAATCACTGTGCCATACACACTATTGTTACATCCAACATGTTTGTCCCCCTAAGGACTTTAATCAAGGTTAGTACAGGTACAGGATGCTTTATTCAGAAACCCATTATCCAAAACGCAACAAATTGGGGATGGTCATCTCCCATAGAGTCTATTTAAAGGACAACTAAAGCCTAAATAAAGAAGTAGGCTAGAAATGTTGTATATTATGTTTTGTGCTTCTGTACCAGCCCAAGGCAACCACAGCCCTTTAGCAGGGAAGATCTGTGTCTCCATAGATGCCCCAATAGCTCTTTTCTGCTGATTCACTGAACATGCTCTATGCTGTTGTAACTTACTGAGCATAGGGACCCACTCACAATATACAGTACACATAGAATATACACACACAATATAAGGTTGATTAGTAATTAAAACAGATAATTATTAGAAAGCAGCACAGAAACCAGTGCAATTAGCATCAGAATGTAATAATCAGCCTTGTAGCATCAGCTTATATTACAGACAAACCTCCTTTCTCTAGTTCTCTAGTCTATCCCCAAAGCCATCTGAGGTGGCTTTCGCCATGCTGCCCCCTTGCTTATCTTTGCATCACTGGAGGGGGCCACATTATAAGTGCAGACACTGTTGTTGCACAGTGGCTAGAATTGTAGCTTGAGTCGAAGGATCAATTCCAAGCAGGGTACAGAAAGAATACAAAGCAGCAGAAGATGGTGCCCTGGAGCTCCATTGCACTGCTCTGCATTTTAGGGTCAGATTTATTTAAGGGGCTTTTTTTTTACTAATGCAGTGTGGGGAGAGGGAAGGGGGGCTATGGCAGGCTTATGATACAAAGGGGGTTAAGTTCTCTTTTAAGCTGGCCATATAAAACCTGCCCTTGCCAAACGAGCAGATCTTTCCCTAATATGCCCACCTTGAGGTGAAATATAGCAGCTGATCCTTGGTCCTCATCCCAAATGGATTTTTAAACCTGGGAGAACAATATCTGGCTGATTTTGGCTACATATCAGTCAGTGAGGCCCACCAGAGAAACCCAAACTGTAAGCTGCTGATTAGGCCTGAAAGGACCAAATCACAGCTTTTATTGTCTGTTTATGGCCTCCTCTAGACTGTAAGCTTCACTAAGGCCAGAACTAAACTAAAGGATATATAGCTGCTACAAATTGTAAGAATATTTTGGTGCTATAATAGATACATGGTAATAATAACACAAGAAGAATTTTCACAGAAAACATAAAATCATTGTGCACATAGCACGGCAATATCTTCCAAATTCCTGAAGGTGTCACTACTTTGCCGAATCCATGTGAAATGCATGTTACAATCAGGTGCATCCCTTATTCATATACATTAAACAAAATGTTTTCTGTAAACACATATTCATTATCATTTAATAAAAAAAAACATTATATTTTATTTCATTCATGCCCAATAAAGCAAAGCAGCTTGATAGTATCACAGGTAAATTCATAAATCTGATTTAGCATTCCCCTTTTTCGCCTGGGTGAAACATGATCTATTATAAAATATCTAAAAGCTGATGGATCATGTTTTTAAAATAAACTGTAACAACAACAGTGGGGGCTCCTAAATTTGTTCGGTTTTGTTAGGATTTATTGTTCAGGTATGGAACCTGTTATCCAGAATGATCAGGAACTGGGATTATCCGGATAACAGGTCTTTCCGTAATTTGGATCCTCATACCTTAAATCTACTACAAAATCACAGTGGCGATCCTAGAGGGGGGCGGGCCCTGGTGCGCGACGCACAGCCGGTCCCCGCCCCCCTCCGTACGGCCGCATTTGCCGGCATGTTCAGCGGCGAACGGACTGCCGGGGGGGGCCCTGGCCCGCTCGCACCCCCTGCTCCCCCGGTAGTTCCGCCACTGCAAAATCATGTAAACATTAAATAAACCAAATAAGCTGATTTTGCTTCAAATAATGATTAATTACAATATGGGGCAACCCATAGTCTTCCTAAAGATGTCATCTACCAAACCTCTATGACTAGTTAAAGAGGCCACCACTCAAACAAGAGTTGTGATGGCAGAAACTGTCCATAGGACAACAACAAACTATTAGCCATTGCCAGTGTCAGACTGGGATGACAGGGGCCCACCAGAAAACCTTAGACCGTGGGCCCACTTTCCAAACTATTATGCCTCCTCTACTCACTTAACCTTTTTATTCTCCAAGTCTTTTATATCTACTTACTATACTCTATTGTTCCATTATTAAGCCTTTTTTTCCTAAAAAGAAATAGGGAATGACCATGATATATGCCAAATGTTTAGAAGCAAGAGAGCCAACTGAAACCTGCGCCCACCGGGAGTTTTCCTGGTAACACGGTGGGCCAGTCAGACACTGGCCATTGCTAAAAAAAAACAAAAACCCACATGAAACCCAAAAGGATTGGAGAGGCCACAGCAAACATATGGGAACGATTTTCTGTTCTTCTCAAAGTGTTATTTATTGAATATCCAAACACATAATCAGTTAAAACCAATAACATTTTTTTTAGATTTTTGACATATGGCATGCTAATGCCCTCCTATGCAGAGGGGAGTGCTTGTGTTATGGGCAGTTATGATGTACAGAAATATTAGATATTACATTCCTATGTAAAGTATAACAAAACTAAGTTGAAAAATACAATTGAAAAATAAAGATTACATATTAAGCCTTATCTGTCTTCTTTATTGTGTCTTGATTTATAGTAATTTAATAAAATCTCATTAAAGGACTATGAATAGTTTTGGGTTCCATTTTTAGTATAATTTAAGGATACAACCCACCAAGTCTGATTATCCGGTATAGAAGCTCCACAGCAAGCCTGCTTTTTATGGGAATTCTTATTGCTTTCTGCCCCTTGTTCAATGCAAAAGGAAAATATTTCTACATTCTGCTATTGCCTAGTATATGCTAACTAAGGGGCCCAAATCTCGATGTAGGTATTATAAGTATCTGAGTGATACTCAACAATACTTCATTTACCATAATCCAATTCATTTAAATACAAAAGGTAAGAGGAAGAGAATTTTTTTTCCACGAAGCAGCTATGGTTTGCTTTGTTGCTATAAATATAAACTGAATCAATTTTCACTGATATTTGTTTGGTAAGAGTTTCTGTTCTTATGAGAGCACCACTGAAATTTTTGTCCTTTGCGCAAAAATACTGCTTATTACCCTGAGAAAGCCATCCCAATGGAGAAGTATGCTGGTAGGATCATGATGTCATACGGATGAGCAGGGACTGGTAAGGATTAAGGCATGATGTATGGCTATAATGCAGAGCAGGCCTGGGCCAAGTCAGCCAGGCGCCCAAAGGAATCCCGGCCGGCCACTTTGCACCCAAGGCATTCTGGCCGGCCACTTTGCGCCCTCCCGGCAAATGCGCACCAGAGAGAAGCGCCGCTGGGGGAACAAGAGTCCGGACAAGGGGTAAGCGGCAGAAGGGGTACAAGCTTGTCGCCCCCACTTCGTTGTGCCCTAGGCACGTACCTCCAGTGTCAGACTGGCCCACCGGGATACCAGGAAAAGTCCCGGTGGGCCAAGGTGTCAGTGGGCTCTCATGCTGCTAATCATTTGGCCTTGCCTAGAGGTAAATCGATAAAGACTGAAGCAAAGGTTCCAGCAGAACTATTTCATTAAACCTCTAGTTAAAGCTATAATGTAGTGGTTTAAAACTAATAACCTGAATGGCTTGGAATGGATCAATCAGCCCAGACCTTGTTTCATAATATGCAAATAGATATACCTATTTATTAATCTTCAGATGTACTGAGGCGTGACTGGCCGCTTTTAAAAACTGAAACAAACAACAAAATGTTCAAAATCCTGAATTGCTGCCAATGCTTGTGCATATTTACTTATCAACATGCCAATTTCCCTTTTAATATTTGCATAGAGATCTAGAATAAATACATTGACTAATGGTTGTAATATTTGTAAGGATACACAAGACAAAGTGGTGTAGAAGCCTCATCGTAATTGAGTCACATCTACCAACCTCTAACCAAACAGGGCTTTGGGTGTCAACTGCAACTCTTCAAAGCTACAAACTCATCCCCCAACTAAGGTGTTTATAGTCACAGGTAAAATCTATAATGTTTTCCCCCTTTACCCCACCAAGAGAAAGGGTAATTTATGTGTCTATCACTTGAATGAGCTCATCAGTGCATTTTAGCCATGCTAGGCGATTCTTTTTTATGCCTGGTCAACCCCCCCCCCCATCAACCTACCATGAATGTCCAAGGAGGAAGTTTAAAAAATGATGCAATGTATATTTTTTAAGGCTCTTACTGAGTTTGGCTTTAATGTAATATTTATAGTTTAGATGCAACTTTTATATTTCACTCATCTTACTAGAGTCTGCACAAATAACTGACACATTCTCACTTGAGAGGCATTAAATAAGGCTGCAACCCTGGTCCCCTGGATTGTTTGCTCTGGTTCCTGAAGTTACAGCAAGCATCATTAGGTTCAATGAGTTGCCAATGAGGAAAAACTTTCACTAAATTGCTCCTCTTCCTAGTTGCTTTGGCTGACACCTTGCAAAGTCCTCCTGACCGCTAAAAACTTTGAGCACTTTTTTGGCCTCCTTATTAACCGGAATAAATTCCATATTTCCCATTAGACGATGAAGCCCAACAATATCAGATGCTGAATCAGCCACTTTAGTGGGTTTCTGAATTTCAATATTTAGTCATTGTATTCTCTGAGGATCAACAGAAGTATCTGACAGTTAACGTGTACACTATACTTACTAGAAATAATAATCAGATGAATGTGTGGAGAGCCATTCCACCGTCACCACCCTATATAGTAGTACAGGTATAGGACCGGTTATACAGCAAGTAAGAATTAATTATATCTTAGGCAGGATTATGTCCAAGGTACTGTTTTATTACTACAGTGAAAAATGAAATTAGTTTTAAAAATCTGAATTATTTGATTAAAATTAATTCTGTGGGAGATGACCTTCCATATTTCGGAACAGATCCTATACCTGTAATTTAAAAGATGATTTTCATACCACAATAATTGTATGTGCAAACAATACATGTAGCTACCGGGAAAAAAAATTTCTAGAAATTTGACTCTAATACTAAAACATTTATTTGCTTGCACAAAATGAATACTTAAGCAACAGATCAAATGAATGACATATTATATCAAATTGAATGACATATTAAAGAATCTTACCAAACTGGAATATATATTTACATAAATATTGCCCTTTTACATCTCTTGCCTTGAACCACCATTTCGTGACTCTATCTGTGCTGCCTCAGAGATCACCTGACCAGAAATACTACAACACTAACTGTAACAGGAAGAAGTGAGGAAGCAAAAGGCAGAACTCTGTCTGTTAATTGGCTCATGTGACCTTACATGTGGTTTGTATGTGTGCACAGTGAATCTTACGATCTCAGGGGGCGGCCCTTATTTTTTAAAATGGCAATTTTCTATTTATGATTACCCAATGGCACATACTACTAAAAAAGTATATTATTATGATAATGGTTCATTTACATGAAGCAGGGTTTTACACATGAGCTGTTTTACTCAGTATCTTTTAATAGAGACCTACATTGTTTGGGGGGTATAGTTTTCCTTTAAGGTGTGGGGTGCTGCCTTAGCTTTTAATCAGTATAGTAGAATAACCCCCAAATACACCCTTGTGGGAATACAGTCTCCATTAAGTGAGGAATCTGGAACTAGAGAAAAAACTTGCTCATACTGCATTTTTCAAGTTAGAAAGTAGATATAAATCAAAACTGAAAAATGCTGCAGAGACAGTCCTACGGTTTACAATCAAACCTGGTTTTTATGTTTCTTAAATAAGAATGTTACCCTTTTTTTCATTAAAATATGCTTACTTTTTGATTTAAGAATCTCAAAAATGCATCATCCTTAAATCAGCCTGCACATGTGTGCCCCAGGGTTGAAATACTGGAAAATTAGAGACTGGAGATTAATATAATCTCTTAGATCAAAGCAATTTTTTTTTTATAGGATGTTCTTTTTCCTAACGGATTTTTCTACATGGATTTTTCCTTGGATTTTTCTAAAGGGGATTTCTCCATAAAGACTCTTTCTATTGAACCTTTTCATAAGAATTTTTTCATACGAATTTTTTAATTAAAAAACAATATTTTATCTTATGGACATTCACTTTTTTCACAAACAAATTCTTATTCACAAATGAATTTTTATTCACAAATGTATTTATGAAAAAATGTTTTATTGAGATATTTCACATATTATGATATTTTACCCTATTATATGTACAGTGGTGTGAAAAACTATTTGCCCCCTTCCTGATTTCTTATTCTTTTGCATGTTTGTCACACAAAATGTTTCTGATCATCAAACACATTTTACTATTAGTCAAAGATAACACAAGTAAACACAAAATGCAGTTTTTAAATGAGGGTTTTTATTATTTAGGGAGAAAAGAAATCCAAACCTGTGTGAAAAAGTAATTGCCCCCTGAACCTAATAACTGGTTGGGCCACCCTTAGCAGCAATAACTGCAATCAAGCGTTTGCGATAACTTGCAACGAGTCTTTTACAGCGCTCTGGAGGAATTTTGGCCCACTCATCTTTGCAGAATTGTTGTAATTCAGCTTTATTTGAGGGTTTTCTAGCATGAACCGCCTTTTTAAGGTCATGCCACAACATCTCAATAGGATTCAGGTCAGGACTTTGACTAGGCCACTCCAAAGTCTTCATTTTGTTTTTCTTCAGCCATTCAGAGGTGGATTTGCTGGTGTGTTTTGGGTCATTGTCCTGCTGCAGCACCCAAGATCGCTTCAGCTTGAGTTGACGAACAGATGGCCGGACATTTCCTTCAGGATTTTTTGGTAGACAGTAGAATTCATGGTTCCATCTATCACAGCAAGTCTTCCAGGTCCTGAAGCAGCAAAACAACCCCAGACCATCACACTACCACCAACATATTTTACTGTTGGTATGATGTTCTTTTTCTGAAATGCTGTGTTACTTTTACGCCAGATGTAACGGGACGCGCACCTTCCAAAAAGTTCAACTTTTGTCTCGTCGGTCCACAAGGTATTTTCCCAAAAGTCTTGGCAATCATTGAGATGTTTTTTAGCAAAATTGAGACGAGCCTTAATGTTCTTTTTGCTTAAAAGTGGTTTGCTCCTTGGAAATCTGCCATGCAGGCCATTTTTGCCCAGTCTCTTTCTTATGGTGGAGTCGTGAACACTGACCTTAATTGAGGCAAGTGAGGCCTGCAGTTCTTTAGATGTTGTCCTGGGGTCTTTTGTGGCCTCTCGGATGAGTTGTCTCTGCGCTCTTGGGGTAATTTTGGTCGGCCGGCCACTCCTGGGAAGGTTCACCACTGTTCCATGTTTTTGCTATTTGTGGATAATGGCTCTCACTGTGGTTCGCTGGAGTCCCAAAGCTTTAGAAATGGCTTTATAACCTTTGAAATTGAACTCAGGTGTGATAAACCACAGTTAAGTTATTTTTTAACAAGGGGGGAAATCACTTTTTCACACAGGCCCATGTAGATTTGGAGTTTTTTTTCTCCCTTAATAACGTAAACCTTCATTTAAAAACTGCATTTTGTGTTCAGTTATGTTATCTTTGACTAATAGTTAACGGTTTTTGATGAGCAGAAACATTTAAGTGTGACAAACATGCAAAAGAATAAGAAATCAGGAAGGGGGCAAATAGTTTTTCACACCACTGTATTTATTGGCAAATGCACTTTCGTTTTGATTAATAGTATCCTAACGAATTATTAACTAATTAATCAATTATTGTTGATCACGCCCTCACTACTGGTCACGTTATCTCCTCACGCTTTAAATTGGTATGTGCATAATGTGTCTGTATGCTTGATAAAGGGGGTTACCCCGAAACGTTGCATGCTGCAAACCATTTAATAAATTAGCAAGGGTTTACCCTGCTAGCTGTACCTGTGTGCCAGTGAATTTTCTTTGGATCCAGGGTTGAAATACCTCATTGTATAAAGCATGGGGTGCTGCAGAGTCTGTGCATGTTCCCTAATTAGAAGGAGAGCCCCATTTTGAATTGGTGCCACGCTGTGCTTAAGGTGTAGTGTCCAGGTATAAGTGAGCATAGTATGAGATTGTGGAGAAAATTCCTAAATGCACCTTTACTGGTATGTGTGAAAGTGTGATCTGCAAAGCTCAAGGTAGCTTTTATGTACAGGGCTACTTAAAGGAGGGATTATAATCACAAGATAGGTAAAATATTGACTTCAAACAATCCTACCAACAACTAATGCATAAGGTAAATTCAATTTGCTTTACGACTTATCATGAACAGTTGAATAAGACCCCTCAGGTCTGTAGGGTCCAACCTAAATGCTGGCATTATACTTGTTTAAAAGAAAGGAACTGGTAGGTTTCCCTGTCTTCTGCTCTGTTCTGCATTCCCTATGCCCCTGTGTGTGTCATACTCTGCCTGCCCTATGCTCTCAGAGTGTACCATACTCTGCCTGCCCTATGCTCCCTGGGTGTACCTTACTATGCCTGCCCTATTCTCCTTGGGTGTGCCATAATCTGCCTGCCCTATGGTCCTTGGGTGTACCATACTCATTCTGTGTGTGAAATGCTCTGCCTGTGTGTGTGTCATGCTCTGCCTGTGTGTGTGTGTGTCATGCTCTGCCTGTGTGTGTGTCATGCTCTGCCTGTGTGTGTGCCATGCTCTGCCTGTGTGTGTGCGCCATGCTCTGCCTGTGTGTGTGCGCCATGCTCTGCCTGTGTGTGTGCGCCATGCTCTGCCTGTGTGTGTGCGCCATGCTCTGCCTGTGTGTGTGCGCCATGCTCTGCCTGTGGAACATAAGCCTGGTATTTGTTCTGGGAGTTTGTTAGTATTTGTAAACTATTGTTAGAGGCCCCTAAGATGTTTAATCATGTGCTTGGGGTTATCCACAGGGGAGTGATGAGTGATATCCCTGCAGTGAGCATCAACATTTGGTTTCTTGGTATGCGACCACCATTAATGTGGACATAGTCTTGTGGTAACATAGGTGTGATTTAAAAACAGGGCGTGGTCAACACTGGCTTCCATTATCAGCCGTCCACCATGTAGGCCAGAAAAATTCTGGCCCTAGGTACCACAGACGTTGGACAGCACTGCCTTAGAAGACTGGAGCATGGAGGGGGGGGGTATATTTTTTCCCTGAATGCCTGACAGCCATGACGTTCCTCAGTGTTCAAAATAAATATTTTTTTAAAAAATACACTCCTCACTCATACATGTGCCGACTGGCAACATATCAGGGTCCTAAAGGTCAGGGAACAGGTTATGTTCCAGGTCTTATGAAAAAGAGGTTGTGGTGATAAAACTTCTTAAAAGCTATAAAACCTCTATCATGTGTACTATGTCTATAGGGAATACAAACACATATACTTTGCCGAAAAAGATGTCTATGCTTCTACAGCTAGGATTACAGCATGTGAAAGGTGATTGTGGGAACCTACCTGTATTTCCACTTTGGCTTCTTTTGGGAGTACGCTGAAGTTTACAATAGCGCGTATCATTTCCAGCAATATGGAGAGAATGAAGACAATAAGCTCCTGGCGATTCTCCTGCAGAATGCCCCGTGTCACATAATAGATACAGAACACTAAAAAACAAATAAAAGACTGAGGTTTTAGGACTGTTTTGTGACGGTCATACAGCACTTAGTGGTCAGCCAACACTCTATTTTTAGCTTTTCAGTTTGGTCTGAGGCTCCATTCCCAACGGGGTGTTTGAAAAGGAACAAAGCTGAAAGGGGAGTGAAAAATTATGCTTAAAACTACACTATAGATGAAAATAAAGTCAGTGCCCAGCCCTATTAATTACAAATAGCACACAGCAAACAAATGAGAGGATTAAAAGCAGCCATAAACAGGCTAGCCCTTACTGTACTTCTCTCACTCTATTATTCAATTCAGAACAACATGCTGATTCTCTTCACTGTAATTTTCCTCCAGGTCACATAATCTTTGATCCACCAGGAACACTAGATTATCTGTCAAAACAGCTCTTGACATACATAAACAGATGGTCAGTATTATGGTTGAAATGGCCAAACAAATCTGGACTGTAGGACCAGCTTCAGATATAGGAGATGCAACCACCAGATTGGAATGAAGTGTGGTAGGGATAATAGTAATAACATAACGGCATTTATGTTTTTAATATTTGTCTAGGATAGGTACCTGGACATACAGAAAGTATTGTCCAGTACTGTGACCAACTGGATGGGCCCCTTATCTAGATGCAGCACACTGGATTGAAGCAATAAACTAAAAGATCACAAGACCTTCAAGGAAAATCAAAACATGAATCAAAGAAGGACATTAACAATCTGGGATAGGAAGCACCACCAATAATCACTCAAACACACACACTAGTTGTCATGAGGCATCAGTCACAGGACAAATGTTCTCTCAGCAGTTCCACTCAAGCAGGGCAACAGATACAGAATTGGTTTATTTATATGTTACCTTGTTATGAACCAAATGGGGGCTAAAGTTTGTGTATATCATTTATAAATGTTTAAATGATTTTGTAGTAGCTTTAAGATATGGAGATCCAAATGATCTATTACAGGTATGGGACCTGTTATCCAGAATGCTTGGGACCTGAGGTATTACGGATGAAGGAACTTTCCATAATTTGGATCTCCATACCTTAAGTATACTTAAAAATAATTTAAATATTAAACAAACCCAAGAGGATTGTTTTGCCTCCAATAATGATTAATTATATCCTAGTTGGGATCAAGTAAAAGGTCCTATTTTATTAATTCAGAAAAAAGGAAATCGTTTTTAAAAATTTGAGTTATTTTATTATAATGGAGTCTATGGGAGATGGCCTTCCCGTAATTCGGATATTTATGGATTACGGGTTTCCAGATAAAGGATCCCATACCTGTAAAACATGCATGTAAAACGTTTGGAGTTTTAAAAATAATTAAATATATTTTCGACACTGCTGGCTGCCTTTAAGTGGAGAGCACAGGTTGACGTTCTTTCTTTAAAGGGGTAGTTCACCTTTAGGTTAATTTGTAGTATCTTATAGATCTTAATCCTTGCAACTCGTCTTCATTCTAAAATTGTAAAACTGTTATAATTATATAATTATTTGCCTTCCTCCTGTGTCTTTTTCCAGCTTGCAATTTAAAATATCTGCTTGTTAGTGGTCACTGACCAAAGCAGACAAAAAAAAAAAAAACATTGCATTGGAAGACTGTAATGTTATTTCCATTTTTAATGGCTGATCTTTCTATTAAGGCTCTCATATTCATCTTCATTCTGTCATTCAAACCACTACCTGGTTGCCAGGGTAAATCAGCAACCAGATATCAACTTACATTCCAATCTGGAGAGCTGCTAAACGAAAGGCTAAATCTTTTTCAAAACATTTTTTTTTAAAAATGAAGATCAATTAAACATCATCTAAGTACTAGTACCTAGTATCTAGTACTGCTCCAGCAGACTTCTGCACTGAGATCAATTTCTCAAAAGAGCAAACAGATTTTTTAATATTTAATTTTGTAATCTAGACATATCGTCAGTTTCCTAGCTGCCCCCAGTCATGTGGCTTGTGCTCTGATAAACTTCAGTCACTCTTTACTGCTGTAATGCAAGTTGGAGTGATATCAACCCCCAGCAACCTAACAACGGAACAATGGGAAGGTAACCAGACAGCACAAGATAACAGCTGCCTGGTAGATCTCAGAACAGCACTCAATAGTAAAATCCAGGTCCCACTGTGACACATTCAGTAACATTGAGTAGGAGAAAACAACAGCCTGCCAGAAAGCAGTTCTATCCTAAAGTGCTGGCTCTTTCTGAAAGCACATGACCAGGCAAAATGACCTGAGATGGCTGCCTACATATCAATATTACAACAAAATACACTTGCTAGTTCTGGGATGAAATTTTACAATGAGTGAATTATTTGCAGCGTAAACAGTGTAATTTAGAAATAAAAACGACATTATTAAAATCCTGACAGAAGCCTTTTAAGAACAGGGCCCAAATATACCTGCTGGGTAAGCTTGCACAAGGTGCAGAGCTCAGCTTGCAACTACCGGTGGAACAGGATCAACTACTCTGTGAATAGGACCGAATAGGGACACTATTGAGCCCTATATGTATCTAGCCCTGGGCCTAGGGTTTCCACCTTTTTTGGAAAAAAATATCAGCCTTCCTATATAATTATCTTTTTTCCCTATTAATAACATTGGAATCAACCATAATTTTTACCGGCCAGGTGGCAACCCTACTTGGGGCTCTACCAGTGGTAAATGATTCCTAACACCTGAATGGAAGGTGTCAATATAAATTATGCATCAATACAAATATGTAAGTCTATAAAACCTGTGTAACAGCAGACAAAATAATCCTGCTATCCTCTAGCATGAGGCTGTTTCACAGAATTAAGCACAAAGGCATATGGAGCGTAGGCTCCGCTGCTCTCAGTCTGTGTAGTATTAGTAGACGGAGAGAGAAGCCTGCTTTTGTGTTTTCAGGCGGATCCCCACTCGACTCTGCATTCGTTTATCCAAGTGGAGGAGGAAGCTGTACTTATCAGTACAGTTTCACTGAGGTGCAGATCCGCTTCTCTCAGCCTGTGTTTTGGATATATCTGTGTGCTGACTATTGGATGGCCAGCTATGAATTTCTCAGAATATAAATACATGCTAAGTCAACAAGTGGATCTATGGCTGATTTTGACACAAAGGCCATGGGTCAAATTGAGCTGGTAGGGTGAGTGAGCCAATTCCCAGTATGTCTAAAGAGAAATGCATAGAATGATCCAGTACTCTCTCTCTGA
This sequence comes from Xenopus laevis, assembly GCF_017654675.1. Taxonomy (NCBI): domain Eukaryota; kingdom Metazoa; phylum Chordata; class Amphibia; order Anura; family Pipidae; genus Xenopus; species Xenopus laevis. The sequence continues at coordinate 95,634,718 of NC_054383.1, forward strand.
CCTATCATTCCTGAAGGTTGGTGGGCAGCACACAGATAGCCTCTGGAACTTCCTCAAGGATTATCTAAACAGATTATGTAAGCAAAATGCTTAACTTGTAAAAGGGCTCAAAGTAAAAATGTTTTGCAACTGTATGTACAGAAACAGAAACTGAAATGGTGTGTACTTACGTATTCCTATTAGCTGTATAAGAGACACCGTAAAGTCTTCATTGTTTTGTTTCACCAAGTTAGAGATGGTGAGGCCCAGTACACAAAGCAGAGAAAGTATAGCAAGAATAAAGTAAGTCTTTATTGGCCATGTTAACTCTGCCCAGGGCTTGATCTAAATTAGAAAAACATTAGTTGAAATATCAGTCATACTACTGTTAGAATCCCAAGCCTAAACCAGACCATATCTGTTTGATTCCGTTACCAGATAGTCAAACAGACAGATAGATAAAGGCAAATTAAACTTTACATGTAGATGTACATAAGATTGCAATATTAAAGATTTAATCTCATTGGCCTTGCCTTTTTGTTTTCTATATACTCTAATTTTTTCTTAGATAAAATAAAGTAATGCCAAGAAATATCTTCACTGTCTTCCCATTAATTGCTGGGCTTATGGCACATGTGAGAATGTATGGACAAAAAACTCCATAAGCACAATTTTCTTACTCATGGAAGTGAGCTGAACAATTATTGAAATACATATCTACCATGGTTTCTCCAGAGGAAAAAAAACAAAATCATTTGTGTGTAACAAAGCTTAACTTTTTTTGAGGAAGTGTGGTGTTACAGCATGACTGACAATGTGATTTCTAGAAAATGTTGTGAAATCAGAAACCTATTGGTGTCATACTTCCACATCTATGTTTGCCTAATAATATAGACTATATTTCAATGAGAAAAAGGAATATGGAACAAAGCTGTAGAGAAACTAAATACATTGTGGCCTATTTTAACCATAATGGTTAGATGCTAGAATTTCAGTGGGCTGAAAGGGAAAGTCTCATGTAGCTACAAATAGAAGAAAATAACACTTTTTAGCCAGCTGTGCATACAAAGTATAGGAAAGGAGAACACACACTCTAAACAGCCTAAAGTGTAACTGCACTCTGTAGTAGGCTTGCTCTTTACCCAGTGACTAGGGATTTCAAGCAGTATACCCATAGGATGTAAAAGACAGGGGAGTAGTGATGTTAGGCCTCTTTGAACTCCACTCAGTAAGGAAAAGAGTGCATGGTGCAAAAGGCCTAAGGAAATAGATTCCTCAGCAAAAGAAGAGAGTACTCTCAGGCAAGATGTACATCTGAGCAGGTCTGTACTGGGACTCAAAATAGGCCCTGGCATTTCCAGTACCCAGAGGCCTAAACAGCCCCCCACCAGCCCAATAAATAAGAGACTGTCTGTGGCATCTTATAGCAGCCCCTCTGCCATGTGCCAGAACCCTCAGATTGACTGCCTGCACATGAGTGGAAGTTGGTGCTTGAATGTGGATTTATTATTAGTATAGCTTTTATGTGTAGCTCATTCTATGAGTGGGTTAGGCTTGTAGTAGATAGTAAAGCATCCACAAGCTCCACAAATAAGGGCAGAGGGATTAGTAGTTAAACACCTGCGTGATAGGCTTACAGGAACAGTAACACCAAAAAATTAAAGCGTTTTAAAGGAATGACAATATAGTGTACCGTTTCCCTCCTCTAGTAAAATTGGTGTGTTTGCTATAGAAATACATCTATAGTTTATATGAACAAGCTACTGTGTAGCCGTGGGGGCAGCCATTCAAGCACAGGATGCACAGTAGATTACAGATAAATTCTAAAGAATCCCATTGTATACTACAGAGCTTTATCTGTTATCTGCTGTGTATCCTGTGCCTTTTCTCCTTTTTCTGCTTTGAATGGCTGTCCCGTGGTCACACAGTAGCTTGTTTATATAAATTATAGTGGAGTTTCTGAAGCAAACACACCAGTTGCACCAGCAGAGCAAAACAGTACATTATATTTTCGTTACTTTAAAACACTTTAATTTTTTGGTATTACTGTTTATAAAAAAGAAAAGATCCCTAGGCCTTGTGCCCTGGTACAGAAACAACTGTGTGAATACTAATGGTGACTGTAACTATTACCCAGGCTTTTCTAAAATGACTTAGAAGCTATTTACTGTTTACCATTTGAGGGTAAGTTCTTTGTGAACTGCTGTAAGATCACATCCCCAGCAATAAGGTACTGGTGTTATTAAGAACCACTGACACCCAAATAATAGTGAAGTGTGAGTGTGTATGGAAGAATCAGCCTGGAAACCTTTTCCTGGACACATCGGGACAGAACCCTGTGTAGCATGTGCAAAGATCTGTCTGCATAGCATTACATATACAGTATATAAAAATAATAGCCTATGATTAAGTTTAAGTGTCCTAGTGACACGAAACGCGTCAGACGAGAGATGACTATGTAAATAAAGCTTTAATTTTTTATCTACTACTTCTGGTCTGATCAATACGTGAGTTTACCAGTGTGCCCTGCACCAACATGTATGCTTCTATATATGGATTAACCGCTCCCCTGAGCTGAGGGCCTGGGGCTGGAGCACCTTGGCCACGTTTCCATTTTGGTGAGTGATTCTAAAAGTCTTTTTTGGCCTTATGCTTAAAATGTTCCTGGTCCAAAAATAATAGAATACCATTAAACCTTGTGTAAAAATAAAGTGGAATAATAGTAAAAGGGAGTAATTATGTGAAGACAGTAGACAGTGCTTTATAAGGCATAGCTTACTGTGTGTGCAAAAAACTTCCATATAATATGATTCAGTGGAGACATTGTCCATAATCTTACCCATTAACCTGCAGAAGGAATTTTAAATGATAAAAATTAAAATAAAGTATAAAAAGCTAATGGGCATACCGGATGACTGGCACAAAGATTACATTTAGCTTGTTTGGATTGTTAGAAAAAATAAAGAAGAAAACTTACAGGGCCAAATGGAGTAGGAATGAGTTCTTGATGCCTCGGTGCTAGATTTGGCAATGGAAAGTCACTGCCATCACTGTTCTGAGAAATTATAGGTCTGTGGAATTGCAAAAGAACCAGAATATATAAAATAGTTAAAATGTATTGCTTAGTTATAATGTAATTGCTCTGTGAATTCTAACTTCCGCGTTGGACTTGGTCTCCTAGAGCCGACCAGATGTGCCTCCTGACGGTGAGAGAACTCTGGAGCAACCACCAACCTGGACTGAAGATAGAGCCAGGTTTCCCATTGCAGGCTGTATTATTAGGTGCACCACATTCATGTGCAGTAACCGTGTTGCTTTGTTAATAGGTGCACCATAGTGGTGTGCGGGCAGGCCAGGATTTGTGGAAAGGCCACCAAGGCCCGGGCCTAGGGTGGCAGGATTCTAGGGGGAGACATGCTGCCCAACCTTACCCACATTGGTTCAAAAACACTGTTGATGTGCAGGAGATACAATAGTTTTTTAAACTTTCCGTGCGCTAATCCCCATTTCTCCAAAAATGTGTGCGCATAAAGGGGAGGGGATGGGGGCAACGAATGACAGCAGGCCTAGGGGTGCCCGCTATGTAAATCCGCCCGTGTACGGGCCAGGGGCCGGCTCCTGCACAAAATCTTTGGATTGTGGGTACGGATTAAGCTCTTCTCTTACTCTCCCCGCCCACGACCTAGCACTGCCGGCTTCCAGCGCCTAAACTTGTGCCCACCACTTTCATGATGTCACTGCGTGGCGAGTTGGGGGGAGGTCTATAAACAGAGAGGGAACAGTGGGCCGGGAATGGGTTGGGAGGGGGCGGTTAAAGGTCGGGCGCAGGTCAAGAATTTCTCAACCTCCAGACTTATGCCCAGTGAACAAGATGCAAACACTGTTTTGAACGTATACTCAGAAGTGACACATTCTTTTCACTGGAAATGCTAGAGGCAACTTGCCCTCAAATTGCATCAAAACAAGTGAACGTAACTCTGCATTCACCCACACTGGAAATACCAAGGGAAAATGCTTCCGTGTGGGTATAAAACATGGCAATTCGCATCCAAATTTGCACGTTGCACACTGACTCCTTTAATATATCTTAATACAGTGAACAGAAACATCAACAGGCAGGGGGTGGATCATTATCTCCCTCATGACGTGGTGCTGGCAGACACAGTCTCTGAGTAAATTCACTGACCATCACATCATTGAGGAACCTACTCATGTCTTTATACTACAGATAGACTTAAAGCACTGCTCTGAATTACCCATTGGTGCAAAAGTGCAGTATACCCAGTAACCAATGGGCTATTGTCCGCTCAGCAGTCTAATGGAAGTTACCTTAATGAAACAAATATGTCTGGTTGCTATGGTGACGGTATATTTGTATCTATGCAAGTAAAGGAGCCTATAGAGTTCAAGCTCCCTCCCATCAAGCAGTAGAGCGAGAGGTACTATAAGAAAAACACCACTAACTAACCTGTTATCTTCCATACTGCAGACTCCTCCGAAGACAGTCAGTCTCAGACAAATGAATATAAGGCCTTCTGAGAACGAGTGTTGAGCACAGACCCGCAACAGTTGCGCAGCACCCCTGCGCCCATGCAGCTTCTGTGCCAGACACTTATACAACCCCTCTCCGCCTGCTTCTCTGACCCTGAGTGGTTAAACTGCACTCCTGGCAATGAAATAGTTACTCCCGAGCAGCAGTCATCGCCGATAAGTCATCGCCCGTTGCATTATGGGACATCCGAGCCTTTCCTCCAGGAAAATTCTGCCGAGTGTAAACATTGGCTGACGGAAACGAAAGCGTTCCTAGTGTGAAAATGGTCTATGTAAGGGATTCTAATCTAGCGAATAAAAAGAAAGTAAATACAGCCCCCCCCCCCCCCTTCTCCTAAAGTGAGCATAACAAAGGAAGGAACGGGCTACTGCTTTCTGGGCCGCCCTTTCCCCACAAGAGGAGATGTGAGCAGCCAGTGGGAGCGCACAGGAGTCAGTAGGCAACACAGTCAGCAGTATAAAATGATGAGCCAAACTTCTCAAGCCTTGATGAGTAATTCTCCTCAGACAGGACACATCTGCTACACCTGATACCTCATTAGGAAATGTCAATTGCTGTCATTGTACTGAAGGACCTTTTAGCATCTTTACTTGCAGTTCTCCCAAGTGCAGAGACCACACATACAGACATGCCACCTGTTCGGTTTTGACCCAGACAAGCCTTGTGAAACCAGAACAATAAAATGGAGAATAACCGTCTCTGATGTGAAAACCACAGGCACATGAGCAGGTCCTGAGTGAGAATTAAAATAGGCCCTGACATTTCAGGTACACAGAGGACCAAACAGCCCCACCAGCCCACTAAATACTGACTCTCTATGGGACCTTATAGCAGCCCCTCTGGCATTTGCCAGAACCCACAGATTGCCAGTCCGGGCCGGGCCCTCATATGTCATAACTCCACCACCATATGTCACTGCTTTTATCCTTGCCACTTGTTCTGTTTTTGCAGAAGTCAAACGCATACCTCACAACATTTGAAAACCGGAAAGAGGGACAATCCGTTCTGCCATGATACACGCAGCAACAGAAAGGCGGCATAATGGCAATGGCCCCTGTCTGCAGCACCTCTTTGTGAAAAAAAGCTGTTTTTTCTGACCGAATAAGCACAACTTTTCACTTTTGCAACAAAGAGGTGCTGCAGCGATATTTTTTTCTAGTGTATGTTTTGCCCCGGGCAAGGGCTTCTCGGACTGTGTTGCACCTTGCGTGCAAGGTTTCTGAGAGATGGTTAAAGCACACACTATTTACATTACTCAGTTCTCCTAAGAGACTTGCTTATCTTAAATATTTACATATGTATCTAAGTGCCAGGGTTAAGTATTCTGGGCTCTCTGCCAAAAGGGTCTTATTTGATTAAGTTTTAGGAAACTTTTTCTGGCATCAATGAATAAAAAAAAAACCAGGACATTTCAATAAGAAACTGAAAGGAAAGGGCTGAGCTGTCAAAATTGGAACTGTCCTGAGAAAAAGTGGACAGTTGGGAGGTATGCAAAAGAGGCAACCATACATACAAGCCCCTCTGCAAAGAATTTCCCGTAAGGGCCCGGTGCTTACTTCAAACTATCCACTGACCCCTCCAGTCCTCTTGTGTATGCACGCAAGCATGCTCCTACTCACTGGTGGCCACATTTTCATGCAGTAAGGTGGCAATAGAGGAAACTGACTCCCCAATCCAGGGCTCCATTTTCCCAGGGCCATCCTTCAGAAATCATGGGACCCAGTACGACAAAACATTATTGGCCCCGCCCACCACAGGCCCCACCCTAGAGACCCCAAAAAGCCACAAAAGGGGGCTAAAACCCATTGGTAGTCAGGGCCCCCCAGGGCTCCCCCACCCCCACAAAAGTTAAAATACTTCACTGGTGGCCAGGCCTCTTTTACCTGACCCACATATCTAACATTTATGTTGTAATGGTATCCTTGAGGGCTTGTGGGCCCAAGATACCTCAGCCTGACACTGCCCTCAGGTGTAAGGCTCTGGTGGAATTTGGAAATTGGTGGGTTGGGGTCAGCCAATCAGGGCTGACCTTGCCCTATATAATGCCAGCCCTCCTTACCACCTGAGCACTATTCTTACTGAGCACTGCTCTGTTTTCTGTGCACAAACAGCTCTTCCCTGAAAGGCTCACCTTCCCTACCTCTGCCTCCTCAGTGCCCCCTACCCATCCCTGACATTGGGTACCCCATTTTCTTCCCACACTGCAAAAAACATATAAGCAGGTTAACTGACTCCTACTAGAAATTTTCCAGTGTGTGAATCTGATAGGGTTCTTAGTTGTTCTAATAGGGAAGGGACTGATTTGAATGATGTATATGACACATTTATGCAGTGCTATTTAAATACCAGGAAATAAATAAAACAAAATAGGTTATTCGAATGCAGGTTACAAGCATGCTTATTCATTTGTTCTGGATTGCATTCAACTAAAGGAATGTTGCATAAAGCAAGAACTTCTGTCAATGCACAGGTACTGAAGGCTTTACTAGTCCACAACTATCCTGATAGTAGGATTGCAGAGGTTTCAATTAATGATTTTACTTATGGTTTTAAAATCCTAGTTAATAAAGAGGTGAACTGGACCTGTGGATGCGAATAAGTGCTTATATGTTAGGGTCAATTTATATCTATGGCCACAAAAACATACTAAACATATGTGAGGCTGCAATAGTGAGCTAATGCTTATTTTGCCTTTACTAACATCCTCTAGATATACCTGTTAGAAGAGCAACCTAAACATGCATCATGAGCTATTCTTTAGTACATTTGACAGGAACTAGCGTCTTCTAAGACCAGTGGTGCACATAATGTTTTCCCAGATGGGTTATTTATGTCAGTGAAAAAAACTTTGCATGCCATTTGGCTAAGGATGATGGTACACGGGGTGTAAATTGCAGCAAATGAAACATATAAATCGCATTTTAACTGCTGTGATTTACTTTTAACCCTGCACAAAAATAGTTTCAGCAGTTTGTCATCCAGGAAAAGGAGATTTATCACTGGGGCCATCACCCTAAGAGATTTGTGGAGCGACTGTGCTTACCAAAAGAGCAAATGAAAATTTAGTGACTAAGTGAGAGGCCCAGTTGCTACCCATATTGGATGCTGGACGTTAAAAAAAACAATGGTTCACCCAGGGTCAGACTGGGCCAACGGGACAACAGGAAAAGACTCAGTGGGCCCCGGCTCTGGTGGGCCCTGACGGCCCAGACCCGATCCCTGTCTGATTCTGGTGTTCCTGCCCCTGACCTCCCTCACTGGCCTGTTCATTGCAAAAAACAGGTACACGCACACTGCAGCGGGTGGGGCCGAAGGTGGGTTGCAGCTGGGGGCTAGTCTGACACTGGGTTCACCTTTAAAATAACTTTTATGGGGTTGTTCACCTTCTGAAGAGTTTATTTCAGTTCAGGTATTTTCAGATTATTCACCAGAAATTAAGACTTTTTTTTAATTGCTTTCCATCTTTTATTTCTTACCATTTTTCCAAAACTGAAGTATAAAGTTTAATGTTTGTTTCTCTGGTGTTTTTGGTCTGGCAGCTCAGTAATCCAGGTGCATTCTAAACTGTTACAATTTGCTACATTTAGTGGATACATTTAGTTGATACATTTCTCAACGGTATCATTTCTAACAGCTGACTTTAAAGGGATTGTTCACCATTACATTTTAGTAAGACGAAGAGCAAGGATCCCCAACCTTTTGAACCCGTGATCAACATTCAGAAGTAAAAGGAGTTGGGGAGCACCACGAACATAAAAAATGTTATTGGGGTGCCAAATAAGTGCTGTGATTGACAATTTTGCAGCCCCTATGTGGATTGTCAACCAGAACTTGCTTTGAATTTAAAAATAATCACCTGCTTTGAGGCCACTGGGAGCAACATCCAAGGGGTTGGAGAACAACATTGGGGTCACTGATGTAGATAGTAGAAGTCTGAGGCAATTTGCAATTGGTGGTTTTTGAATTATTTATTATTGGAAACAGTCAGAAAAAGAAGGCAAATTTTTAAAAAATTATATATAAAAAAAAATAATGAAAGTTGCTTAGAATTAGCCGAGTTTACTTAAAGGTGAACCACCACTTTATTGAAACTAAGGGATTGAACTCAGCAGGGCCAAAGATAAGAAATGTACTGTATCAACTAATGTATCAATTTAAAACAGTTACAGAGTGGGCAACCCCCCCCCCCGCCAGAGCTGCTTTAAAAGACATAAAAAGGTGAAAAATTAAACTTTACACTTCAATATTATAAAAACGGTGACACATAGAAAATAGAAAGTCATTGGAAAAAGTAATTGGAAAAGTCTTTAATTAACGCTAGAGAAACTTTGTCAGCTGCTGAGACGCAACGTCACATTTTAGTGAATTAGTGTAGTGGTAACGAATTTACAACTGGCGAAGTGGCACGAAATGTAGCAGAGCATTCACTGGCGAAAATTCGCCCTTTAGTTTATTTGCCCCTTTATTCCTGGTGAACTATCAGAATACAACTGAACAGAAAAAAAGTGTTTGAAGGTGAACCACCCATTTAACATGATGTAGATAATTACATTCTAAGACTATTTAATATTTGTTTTCATTTTTTATTTTTGCATTTTTTAATTATTTAGCTTTTTGTTCATTAGCTCTCCAATGTGGAATTTCTGCAGTTATCTGGTTGCTAGGGAACCATTTACCATGGTAACCAGGCAGTGGTTTGAACGAGTAAATACAACATGAAAAGGAGAGGGCCAGAATCAGTGGTGCTGCTGCCATGACCTGAATTTCTGGTATTTAAACAGGAAATTCAGCACTACTAGTGCAGAGAGCACAATTGCATTCTCTGCATTAACGATGCGACCCTCCCTGGACCCGCTCCTGCACAAGAACTTGCCTCAAGCTGCATGGGGCAGAGAATCACCCCTGGCCGGAATAGAAACAGAAGCCCAACTGAAAAGTTGCTAAGAATAGGGAATTTTATAACATATTAAAAATTAACTTAAAGGTGAACAGCCCTTTCAATGCTGCAATTCAAGGGCTTTGCAATAATGATGGCGGCCAAATTATTTCTGAGAATTTGGTATTTTATGTTTTTGACAATCATTGGTGACCTGTATTATCATTGGTGACCTGTATTATCATGTTTTTGTCAAAACAAAAAAACACAGGATGTACAACCACTGTGGACTCTACTAGGTACTGGGATTCTTCCAGACCTAAGCAGTGAACCAAGGCAGGGGAAGCTCACTAATATGGCAGGTAACTGGCCAGTGGCATAACTAGATGTTACTAGGCCCCATAAAAAATACATTTTACCACCCCCAGCATATCCAAAGATTGTCCTTTTAAACCACTATATGTTGAAATTGCTCATTAATTAGGGTCTCATGTGCCCCCTATACCTCCTAGGCCCTGCAGGGTCTGCTTCTTCTGTAGTTAAGCCCCTGTAACTGGCATCATCTCTCATCCTTCAATGGTGACTATAATAGGTGAGGGGTAAAATTTTGCATGATAGCCAGTGGCGGAACTACCGGGGGAGCAGGGGGTGCGAGCGGGCCAGGGCCCGCACCCCCTCAGGGCCCCACAGCAGCTCGCGCACCACTCAGTTCTGCTGCCGTTTCCGGCCGTACGGAGGGCCCGGCTGCACGTCCTGCGCCAGGGCCCGCCCCTCTCTAGTTACGCCTCTGATGATAGCTGTCCTACATATTCTAGTAATCATAGTAAAATGCTTGACACTTGAAAAAGTGCCCTTGCTGCCCGAAACATGTCGTGTGGATGCACAATAAACACTAATTAGCAGGTATTCTGCTCTTTGCCTTTTGATTCACATACTTTACATTAAATTTAAACCAGTGGTTGCCGGCGACGGAGCACCAGCGTGAATCAAGGCTACTCAACAACACCTGGCTTTTTTGTGTGTTCTTCTGAATGTGAAAATGCTTGATATACAGTAGCAATGTTTTTCATAGAGCTGTAACAATGTTGAGTAATAAAGGGGTAGTGTGCAAAGTTTCAGACACAAATTGCCATGTTTTTACCCACAATGCAGCATTTGTTCTACAATTTCAGCATTTATGTGCCAGTCACAATTATGCCTGATGGTTTAAATGAAGGCAATTTTGTACCAAACAACAATTCAGTACTTATTCAGACCCACATAGCTTTCTGCACATAAGCAAGTGCAAAAACTGGACACAAACAACCATATTTATTGTACATTTGCCCTGCACTTTACAAAGACCCGCAGCTGCACTCACTCATGAATACAGAGCTACTGGCATTCTACAGTACTTTAGTGATGAGGGATCTGCTGGGGATATCATTAAGTTGTCCCCCATCCTGTCCCAACATGCATGCTATTCAGATATGAAAGTTAGGTAGTAAGGAGCTCTGTACCTATGCCCTTGCCGCTCTTTATTGGGGTCTACTTCTATAGCAGGTTCTGGATATACATCTACCCTTCCTTTATAGGGGGGAGTCAAAGAAAAGGAACATGGCTAACCCATCCTTTTTTATACACATCCTTTAATCCACCCAAAGGATAAAGCATAACCTAACATTAAGACAAATATTATTATCATTATTATTATGCATCTATAAAGTGCCAACCTATTTTACAGCAATGTACAATATGGTATAAACATTAATCATACCATCAATCATACATATTACATACAAATACTGATCATTACATGAGGCTCATCAGAGTTTATAACCTAAAATGAAACCAAATTCTGTAGGAGGCTACTCACTAAATGCTACATTTAAAGGGGTAGTTCACCCTAACAACTTTAGTATATTATAGAATGGACTGTTCTTAGTAACTTTTCAACTTGTCTTAATTTCACTTTTTAATTATTTGCCTTCTTCTACCTTATTTCAGACATGCATCTGGTTTATAACTCTTACTCTGTATAATTTATTTTACATATTTGATGTTATAGTTCGGTGCAGGATTTAATTCAGTATGTTAGCTTGCAACTGGACCTTAGTGATGTTAAGCCCCAACAAATCTACAGATGATCCCAAATTTGGAAACACCAGGTAAGAATTGTAGCACTTTATGTAAGGATTAATCAAATAAGCAAGTGTAATCTTCCCATTATGTACAGAACCAGGGCAGAATCCCACATGTATATAGTTACTATTATTTGCTCTTTTTATTTGCATTTTGCTCTGCTCTTTTAGTCAGACTCCCATCATCCACTGCTGAGCTCTGCTATAGAAAGTTCTCATCTTTTGCATAAGGAGAGCAGGTTTAAAAAAAACACACTGCTAATCTATTTAGGGAGGGTTCTTGAGAATGTTTGGAGAACACACCTACCTGCCACTGAACTGGAAACTCCGAGCAGCAAAGATCAGAGAAAAACAGATATTACAAAGTCGTTTTATAAGGTATATATTTTTTTAATTGAACACCATGGTTATTGAATGCATTCATACTATGTGTTACCTTATATCAGGGTTGAGTTGATTTAATTATTTTCCCTCTAAGAATGCACAGAGCATGGTGGTGATGTGGCACCCACATACAATTCTATACAGCAATCTGGTATAGATTTGATTTCTTCTGAAAGAAACCCATATAGTTTTTATTGTTTCTGAATGCATGTACCAAGAAAGTTTAACTTGCATTCTTCCTTCTGTTGCTGATCTACAACTGTCTGCACCCCCTAACAGCTGGAGCCTTTCAGAGGGAAAACAGAGAGTTGCAGTTCAGCTACAGCAGGAGGATTACAGGCTTGACATCTCAACAAAAGAGCACAAATTACTTCTACACCTACTAAAATACAGCTACAAACATTTTTTTATTTTGCCTTGCACCTGTTTTTTGCACAATTGTATTCTACTTTTTCATATCTACTTTTTTTTTTGTAGATTTAAGGCATGTCGCTTCAAATTACAGAAAATATTCTTTTCAGGAAGGCTCCAGGTCCAATGTAGTCAAGATAAAAGACCCCATATCCATAAATAGTTAATATAGTTTGGACTAGTTTTACAGTAGAATCATGTTATAACAAGGATTCTTTGTCAGTAGAAGATGATTAGAGGCAATGTTATAAAAAGTGCAAACGTTTACTATTATTTTAGTGTTAGTGGAGTATCACAGGGGTCTGTATTTTACAAGTATTTTGTAAGTATTGTCTCTATTTTTGCTGTTACTAAATAGTGCAAAATTATAACTTTGCAAGCAGGATGTTGCCTCTTTGCAGAGAGATTTGACTCAATTAGAGAACTGGGCAGATGAGGTTCAGTGTTTATAAATGCAATGTTATGTACCTCTGTAGAAATAACATCAATGCTACTTATACACTTATACTGACATCACTATGCACCATTTATATGAATAGAATTTTCAGGATATGCATGGCTCTTGTGTAATATAAAAGGCTAAGCTATGATTGACTCTATAAAAAAGTGATTTGCTATTGTTTGTATAAAGATTTTTTGAAGACTTTAATTTGTGGTGAAGTGGTTAAGACTTTTGGTTATTAATGTGATAGATTGAATTATCAATTTCTTACAAAAGGGTTATTGCCGCCAACTTGATGGCTGTTTGTGCCCCTAGCAAACTGTTTAGCTCAGGGAGTCCCAGTAGCTGTAACAAATGTCTTGGGGGAGGTATGTGTTCCCATACTTCGAGGTGTAGTATAAACTGTTATTGTCCTTAGGCGATTTAAAGGGGACCTGTCACCCAAAAAAACTATACCAAATCCTAATTTATCACATTAGTCAAGCAAAATAAACTTTAATTACACTATATAAATAATTTTCATTGTGTTTCCTTCAGTCTGGGAATTCATAATTATAGCAAGCAGGCAGGAGCCATTTTGTAGACACTGTTATTAAATCAAGCCTTGCATAATCTCAAAATCTTGTTTGTGCACCAGAATGGGGGACCCAATGTCCCTTCTCATGCACTGGTTACACAATTAAGTAGTAAAGAGAGAGGGGGAATGTGGGGAGTGCAGTGACATCTAGGGGCCCATTTACTTAGTTTGAGTGAAGGAATAGAGGAAAAATAGTTTGAATTTCGAATATGGCTACTTCGACCATCGAATGGGCTACTCCGACTACGACCTTCGAATCGAACGATTCGAACTAAAAATCGTTCGACTATTCGACCATTCGATAGTCGAAGTACCGTCTCTTTAAAAATTTCTTCGACCACCTAGTTTGCCACCTAAAAACTACCGAGGCCAATGTTACCCTATGGGGAAGGTCCCCGTAGGCTTCCTAACAATTTCCTGATCGAAGGAATATCCTTCGATCGATGGATTAAAATCCTTTGAATCGTTCGATTGTAGGAATAGCGAAAAATCCTTCGACTTCGATATTCGAAGTCGAAGGATTTTACTTCGACAGTCGAATATCGAGGGTTAATTAACCCTCGATATTCAACCCTAGGTAAATGTGCCCCCTAGTAAGTGCTGAATGGAAAGTAATTGCCTGCTCTGCCTCTATGCCTAAGGCATAGAGGAGGGGCAGCCAATATTTAAATTGAATGCTTTATTAAAAAAAAAAAAGAATTTGGATTTCATGTTTAATTTGAAAAGAACTTTTATTTTACAGCTTTTTATGTCTAGGTGACTTTAAGGGAAGGGAGCTCTTTGATCTTCCTCTTGGGCTCCACCTGGTGCCCAGGATAGATGAGCTTGGAACCTGCATCATAATTTCCCTGTTAGAAACTTAGTGCTCTAAGAGAAATAGGGAAATGAGACCTCATAATCAATATGGAGACGGTGAATAGTAGCTACCATGTCCCAACCGTAGAGGGGAGATAGACAGGATAGCTAGAAAAGTAGCTTGTGACCCTCCACATACCTCCCAACTGTCCCACTAGCAGAACAGTCCCCAGGGGCAATCCTAGCCTCTCCGCGGCCTGAGGCAGCTTGCAGTTGCTGATGCCCCCTCCCCTATGCGATCACCTTTTTTTGGGGGGTCCGGGGAGTCCACAAGGAACGGCAGAGAAGACCAGAACGCGAGCGAAGAGAGCAAAATTGCACTCTCTGCGCTAGAAGAGCTGAATTTCCGGTTTGAAAACCGGAAAGTCTGCTTTTAAAGTACCAGGAGCAGCATTTTCAACTCCCCTCATTGGCGCAGCGCCCCTGACAGTCCCTATTTTGAAAGCTCAGCGCCCTGTCCTGGATTGTAAGAGAAATGTCCCATGTTTCCCTTTGATCTCCTGTGCTAACACCAGAAAAAGGTACAATGTTTGTAAAAGTTAATTAAATATGAGGCCTTTTGGCAGAGAGCCCAGAATACTCAGCACCTACACGTAGATACATTTGTAACTATTTAAGATGAGCAAGTCTCTTGAGAGAACTGAGATTTACAGCTTGAAGGTTAATTCAACTTTATTATTAAAATTGTAATAACACATAAAACATGACCGTAAAACCCCTAGAGAAATATGTTCAAATCTTCTGTAACCTGCCAAATGTTGTAAAATTAACATGGTATTTAGGGTGTGTGGCACAAAATGGGAGTGGTCAAAAAATGTCACCATGCTAATCGTGGCTGAACTTTTTTCCACAAAACCAATTAGGACCGCTTCAACTCACCACCACTTGGCTGCTCCCCTGTAGTGCCGGGTGCTCAGTCCGCAGTGCCCCCACTGCCAACAATAGATACACGAACAGGAGGACGGCACTCCGGTAAAAAACAGGTTTTTATTGCTGGGTACTGCAGAAATAAATAGGCCTTATGCGTTTCGGGAACACCTTCCCTTAGTCATAGGCTTACCAACTTTTTTCCCCTCTTCCTAATTTTCAAATGTTGGGAGGTATGACTTTGAGGAGATCTAGTACTTAGTAGCTTCCCAGATTGTACTTACCTAGTGTAGAGACTGAAGTGGAAATTCTGGGAACTCCCACTTCAGTGAATTTTGTGTTTAATATGTTGGAGCAGACTTGAGGCAGCCTGAGACCAGAGATCTAGGCACCAGTATCGACAAGCCCACCCCCTGTGGTGTATGCACAGTACAGTTTACATACTGCACATTGTCACAGGAATCGGGTTTTCTCATTTTATATATAGACAACCATGCCCCCCCTAAATTTAACACCCTAAACAAGCGAGCACGAGTGCCTTCATATAAATATGGTGTGAGAAACCCCAAAAAAACTTTGTGTGTGTGTGAGAAAAATGTGATGCTACCTGTTAATAAAATGTTCAAGAACCACTGTACCCTTCAACTATTCAATCACTGCCTGAATAGTTACAGTTCAGCTACACTGACCCTTCCTCCACCTATTGTGAGGGCTCATCTGAGAGAGAGGGTCATAAATGTAAAGGTGTTCTGTTTGAGAGCAGCTAGATTTAGGCAATGCAGCCAAGAAAGGGTTACAATATTTTGTGTATGTATGTGTGTGTGAGCTTTGGTGTGACTAAAGGCTCTGGGAGCCACACATTTGCACCCTCCTCCCATGTCATCACAATTCTGGCTTAAGGGCAGCCTGGGGGTTATGGACTGTTCGGCTCTCTTCCCTTGTTTTTTATTATTTGTGGTTTTTAAGTTATTTTGCTTTTTTTCAGCAGCTCGCCAGTCTGTAAGTTCACCAATCTTGTTTCTAAAGTCCAAATTACCCTAGGAACCATGCATTGATTTGGAATGAGACACTGGGATATGATAATAGAAGAGGGCCTGCCTAGAAAGATAAGTAATAAAAAGTAGCAATTTCAGAGCATTTCTTTTTTAGATTTTTTTCTATCTTTTAGTGACCCCCATTTGAAAATTGTCAGAAGAAGAAAGCAAATAATTAAAGGGGAACTCCACAAAAACATAATTTAAGGTTTTTGAAAAGTAATCATAATTTCAAGCAACTTTGCAATATACATCATTTAAAAAATATGCAGCCTTTTCATGATTTTTAATGGTTTCTGACAGTTCCCTAAGCCTAGCCCCCTGCTCTCCTGCTGAGCTGCTGACTACTGTTACTTTGTATCAACAGCCAGCTCTCCTCAGCCTGCATCACAATGGGTAACTGTGATGGATATATAAGGAAATGGGTAACTGTGATGGATATATAAGGGGTTTCTGTGTTATGTGGGCCTGGAGTTCCCCTTTAAAAGACTATAAAAAATGTAAAAAAATGAAAACCAGTTGAAAAGTTGCTTAGAATTCTATAATATGCTAAAAGTTAACCTAAAGGCGAAGCACCCCTTTAACAGCTCTACTGATGTCACGTATAATGTCTGTAAAGTGGTGTGTGATATGGTGGTGCTATATAGTGAATAAAGTACCCCCTCTTGTAATATATAAGGATATTATAATTAACCGAGGAGTTTCATGACCATATAAAGACACGACGCCGAAGGCCGAATGTTTTTATACAGGTCATGGAACTCCAAAGTAACTTCTAATATCCTCATATTTTACAACTGGGGGTACTTTATTTATTAAAATACACAAATTTCAGTGAGTCATGTGACAGAAATGACATCAGAACTCACCGTTTATAACTGATGACATCAGAACTCACCGTTTATAAGGGTATAATTTACAAGATATTCATGGCTTTTGTGTATTATAAATATATAATAATAATAAAGGTAAAGTACAACAGGAAACAATAAAACCAACTTAAACAGAAATATGCCATGAGGGTAAGGTTGCCACCTGGCTGGTATTTTACCGGCCTGGCCGGTAAAAATGATGGTTGATCCCAATATCATTAATAGGGAAAAAAGATAAATATATAGGAAGGTCGGTATTTTTTTACAGAAAAGTTGGCAACCCTACATGAGGGTCAAACATTGCCACAAGCATAAACAAACCAAGACATGAGATTACATCATCAGAGGAACATGCTTGTGAATCTAAACACCCTTGGTTAACAATCATGTTACTTATTAAATTAAAAAATGTCATTATTTTTATTTGTCAGGCTCAGACCTGTGTCTGTGTGGTTGATTGGGAGAACATTTTAATAGCATTTATGATTATTTTTTGTTATATATTTCATTTACCAATTAGGCTTTGTAGGACAGCTTATAGACTGACATGAAAATAATCAGACTGCTTTTTATCCACAAAGCAGCATTTTATCGCTTACTGGGTTATAATAAATCCAAAATGATTGCGTGTTTACATTGTAAACGCTCACATAAGCTTAGTGCGAACTCCACTAACATGCTGCTGGCAGCTGATGATGTCATTATCATTGGAAGGTTTTGATAGGTAGTTGGCGGAAATCTCGGCGAAATGTAACTTGAATGAGACACAGTACCTTGCTTCCTGCTTCAACTGAGGTCATCCTATTTGGATTGTGTGATTGGTGGCTGTGTGAAGGAAAGACGATGAGGTTGGGAATTAGGCCCATCCTTGTGCCATGCGCCTGCAAAACTAGTCAGCTGGTGAAAGGGTTGTTCAGTAAGGCCGGCCTGGCAGTTTAGGAGCATTTGTACAGGCAAGTATGCGCATTATGTTTCTGGCCCTGGTGGAATTCTCTCAGTATACCCACGCTTACTGTGGAACTACTTGATGAACTTAGTTGTTTCATGCGCCTTTTTACCTTTTGTATTCATTGCTTGTGTTGTGTTTTTACTGTGTTTACCTTTGATACGGAAGCTGTTCAGCGCCAGGTCCAGAAATTCTTGTATCCCAGACGATGTACTTCGGTTTGGGGTTCATAGCACAGGACTGCTGTTGAGTGTTATAGTTTTGCAGTCTGTGGGGGCTGCAGAGCGAATGAAGTAAATGTTGTATGGATAGGACTTTAGCCGTTCAAACAAATGCGGCCTGGGCAGCTTGTGCAACTGGAGCAGAACGTATTCTGCCTCGAAAATAAACAAGAGCAAACGATGACGTATAAATCGCACGAGGGATGACAATGCAAAGCTTTTTTTTTAAAATAAACAATATACTTCTAGCACAGTATAAAAACATGTCATTTGTAGTATTGCTATTTACAGAGACCTCTCACATCTGTCCTTGTTCCAGAAATCCCTAAGTTGATATTTATTTAAGGAGTAGTTCAACATTTATTTAACTTCTAATATGTTATAGAATAGAATGCCCTGTTTCTAGTTACTTTGCAATTGTCTTCATGAGTTATTTTTAATCGTTTTATTTTATTTGCCTTCCTTTTCTACATCTTTCCAGCGTTCACTGACCCCAGCCGCCAAAACGCTGTTGCCCTGTGCACATTTTTTTTACAATTTTACTATTATCGTTATGTTTTATTCCTTATCTTTTTATTCTGTCCCTTGTCTATCAATATTCCAGTCTCTCATTCAAACTACTGACTGGTGTCTAAGGGAAACAAGATCCTAACAACCAGATGACCTTCTAAGGGCAGAGACACACGTGGACAAATCACCTCTTCTTCGGCGACTAATCTCCTTGATCCGCTGACTAGAATCTAAATCTCTGGCGGGATGACACTCAGAGCGATTCGTTCTCTGAAGTAGCCTGAAGTTTCCTCTTGAGGCAACTTTGCGCAACTTCGGAAAACAAAGTGATCCAAGTGTCATCTAATCTGTGATTTACATTCTAGCCGGCGGGAAGGTAGTTCGGGGAGATTAGTCGCGATTGTCCCTCGTGTGTCTCTGCCCTAAACTGGAGAGCTGCTGAACAAAATGCGAAGTAGCTGAGAGTATAAAAAATTAAAACCAATTGCAAATTACCAAAAGTTAATTTAAAGGGAAAATAAACCCTCAAATACCTATTTACAAATGCAAGTACACAACTCTAAAATGCTATTCGCTTAGATGCTTGTATCTTAGCATGCAACAGACTTGCATTGAGTTAATCACATCATACTAATTATGACTTCTATGTTTTTTTATTAAAGTGTAAGCAATTTCCAGACACATTGGTAAATTGCAAGCCAGATGAGGTACATGGGATTTAGCATGTGCCTCTGGTGTCACTGGAATTCTGCATAAACTTTTTGCAATGTAGATAAATATATACATGGTAGGGATGCACCGAATCCATGATTCTGTTTGGGATTCGGCCATTATTAATCCTGGCCGAATCCTTATGTGGGGCCGAACCGAATCTGAATCCTAATTTGCATATGTAAATTAGCTGTGGAAAGCGAAATCATGTGACATTTCGTCTCAAAACAAGGAAGTAAAACATTCTTTTTCCTTTCCTGCCTCTAATTTGCATATTCAAATACAGATTCGGTTTCGTATTTGGCCGAATCTTTCAAGAAGGATTTGGGTATTTGGCCGAATCCCAAATAGTGGATTTTGTGCATCCCTAATACATGGTGATATGATTAGCATATTGCACTTCCATTCATAAATGGGCCTTGAGTCCTAAATGGTTCAGACGGTACTGTCCGGTCTACCTAACCTTGTGATAATGTTACCACTTGAAATGTGGTGTTTGTTTCATCTTGTGGCTATATCTGAAGCAAGAGCACACAACAGCATTCTTGATTTTATTTCTATTTTTATAGCACATACAATTACTGTGGTAACTGTTTCGTGACATACAATGTGTATGTTTCCATCCATGAAAAATTGTGGTTTTACAAAGCTTTAAATTTAACAGTGACGGTAACATTCATAACATACAGCTCATGCCAGTTTTGTTTATAGGCCTAACAGAGAGGTAGTCTTTAATTTAAGTAAGCCGCCAATAATTTGTTTGCATGGTGACTCCTCACAGCAACATTCATAATAACAGCCAGTAATTTATTGTTGTTGTCATTGTTGTGGCCATTTTCGGCCCTTATATCATCCTCTGTATAGCAGGTATGCAGTAGTTTACAGGCTGAGTTTATCTAACAGTCTAGCCCAAGTCCATTTTAAAACATTCCCGCAACATGCGCACTAAAGCCAATCAGGGGCCAGTTAAACTGGCTCAGAAATAAAAATTTTTCTTTTTACTGTTTTGTCAAGCCAGTGTTTGACTTGCCAGATAAACTTTCATAAAAGCTTTGGTAAATGCATCTCTGGCTAGTCCAAACCATGGCTGATGGAATAAAACAAAATATTTTAATTTGGAGGATTGCCTTTAGTAATATTTATATAGTCATGTGCTGCACACTTATATGATTAATGGTGTACAGAGGTTTAATATGCAAAGGACATTTAATTATACTCAGTGTTTATTTTGACTTTATTTCTAAATGTGGCAACATTCAGTTCTATAGTTGTGTATGCATATTGTTTGTTTATAACACCAGTTATCACATTTAGTCATAAAAATGTATTCATATAAACTTGTGAAAGGCTCAAGGCAGTGCTTGCAAGAATTTGCATGCCAATATCGTGTGTCTTCCTTTATTGATTATGTAATTGTAAAAGGTAGCATAACTAGTTTGTGCGGCAGTACTGTAGGAGTCATTTATTAGTGCTGCCGAAAGCAGATCTAAAATATTTGTTTGATAGATATTAAATATGAGTATTTTCTACGTTGAATTCATTTGTTTGATATTTAAACATAACATTTTAAAGATTAAATCATTTTTCTCATTTTTGTTTCCCTAATACAGGCACAGGGATGTAATCCATTAATTCCACCTGGGATTTTACTGAACATACATTTCCGAAGGATGCTGAAAAGTCTGAGTGAAGGTTTTTCCATAATAACCTGACATTTTGCCATAGGCAGCCCAGTTCACCAGAAAACAGATGCCATATTTTGGCCAGTCAAATCAAAATGCCATCTTCAGGAGTCAAGAAAGAGCCTGAGGATTCCAAATGCCTTTTGTCTCCAGAAAAAGTCAAAGGCAAGGGACCCATAGGCCCCTTATTTCAACATAAAGCTGAGAAAATCATAATTACACGAAGTGACAGCGTACCAGATGAGAATGTACTGCAAATCACCATTACAGAAACAACCATTATTGAGTCCGACCTGGGAGTCTTCAATTCTCGAGCCCTTAGCTACCTCATATTGTGGTTTTTCTTCAGCTTCTGTACATTATTCCTTAATAAATACATACTTACTTTACTTGAAGGAGAACCGAGCATGTTAGGTAAATATCAAGTCTTATCTTCTCTTCATTCCCTGTTATTATGATCATTTAGGTGTTTGGGCCAAACAAAGAAAAGCCGAGAACAAGGTCATACATGTGTAAGGCCCCTTGTATGGGATCAGTCCATTCAGCCTGTGAGCCAATTGGTCAGAGTAATGTACAGTGTGTGTATGGCCATCTGTAGCCAGTAAATACCCTGTTAGGAGAGCCGTCTCCAGTTTTGTTAGATATTAAACGTGTAAAACAGAGGTTTGGCCAGGCAGCAAAATTGTACTGTTGCACAGAAGCCCACATGCTGAAATATTCATTTAACATCTAATTCTATGTTTACTATCCTATTGTGGTCACTCAGATTCTGTTTCATCTGTTATTCATTTGTTCTGAAAAGATTCATCCACTTAAACAACATTCTATTCAAAGTCACATGACAAAATCAGTGAAGGCAAAACACAATTATTCATATAGTACTCCACTTATCTTCAAAAATGGCAGAAATCTGATTACAATTTTGAAATGTGTTTGATGTTCTTAATTTTAGGTGCTGTCCAAATGCTGACGACAACTTTTATTGGCAGTATAAAGATGTTCATTCCCTGTTGTCTATACCAACATAAAACAAGGCTCAATTATCCTTCAAATTTCCTCATGATAATGCTGTTTGTGGGACTAATGAGGTAATTGTTCTTTTAAACAAATTCCTTGAAAGAACGGTTCTTGACACATTTTTGTGGAACCAGTGTGAATGATCCATGTGTTATGATACTTGAAACAGTTTATATTATTTTGGAATCAGATTTTTTGGAATCAGATGGAGCTGTTTCTGAACTTGCGTATAAGTGCAGGCTGGGAAACAGCCCCTCCTCTCATATTTGCAGCCCCCGGAGCCACTACTTTTTTTGGCACTGAAATCCACTCTGTGTGCACTGGTCCAACATAGTGCAGACATAACTGAGAGGATCCCTACAGATTGGCTGCACAGGCCGAGATTCAGCCCAACGTGGTATTAGCCTTAAAGGACCAGTAACACTAATTTTTTAAGTTAAAAATCCACTCTACCCTTTTCCATCTACAGATCTATCCTGCAGAAAGTGTATTATGTTTAATGCTTTATAAAAATAAATACCATTATGAAAAGCTGCTTCCGGATGTACACTTGTCTTTCCCAAAAGGCCCAAGATCCAAGGTAGTTAGTTCTTGCTGTGGGCAGTGTAACTTCTTTGGCAACATTTATTTCTGTAAGAGCAGGCGAGAAGTGAAGGAATGCAGCTGCACACTGGTCAGCCATGAATCTAAAAACTAAGGAAGACCCCCTCCTAAATCAGTGCGTGCATTCATTCACCTCTTGCCTGCTCTTACAGAAATAAATGACGTTGAAGAAGTTACACTGCCCGCAGCAATAAATAACTTCCGGTTTAGAAGGCTGGCAAGGAGAAGATGTGGAGCGCTGCAGCTTGGATCTTGCAGCCTTTTGGGAAAGACAGTGTACATCTGGAAGCAGCGTTTTATAATGGTATTTTTTTGACAAAGCATTAAGCATAATACACTTTCTGCAGGATAGATCTGTAGGTGGAAAAGGGTACAGTGGATTTTTAACTTTAAAAAAAAGTGTTACTGGTCCTTTAAAGGAAAACTATACCCCCAAAATGAATACTTAAGCAACAGATAGTTTATATCAAATTGAATGACATATTAAAGAATCTTACCAAACTGGAATATATATTTACATAAATATTGCCCTTTTACATCTCTTGCCTTGAGCCACCATTTCGTGACTCTATCTGTGCTGCCTCAGAGATCACCTGACCAGAAATACTACAACACTTAACTGTAACTGGAAGAAGTGTGGAAGCAAAAGGCAGAACTCTGTCTGTTAATTGGCTCATGTGACCTTACATGTGGTTTGTATGTGTGCACAGTGAATCTTACGATCTCAGGGGGCGGCCCTTATTTTTTAAAATGGCAATTTTCTATTTATGATTACCCAATGGCACATACTACTAAAAAAGTATATTATTATGATAATGGTTCATTTACATGAAGCAGGGTTTTACACATAAGCTGTTTTACTCAGTATCTTTTAATAGAGACCTACATTGTATGGGGGGTATAGTTTTCCTTTAATAAGAGATCTTTTAAGCTTGTCAATCATGAGCTGCATTTATGCTAGAGGAAAAAAGAAACCATTTTCTCGTGTAGACTCCAAATTCCCTACACCCCTCATGTTTATGACATTTTAATTTTTATAAGGTCTAGTACTGAGATTTGTTTTACAATCCAGTATTGCTACTGTGCAGTGTATATAGCTGCTCAGGAGCCTGACAGAACAACCAGAAATATGTTAGAAGTTATTGGGCTTTACAACAACAACAAAAAAAGTAAAAACATTTATATAATCACATGCAAATTCCAATGTTTCGGTGACTACAGTGTGACCTTTCTCAAAGACCTGTCTATCCACACAAACAAACAGTGAGAACGCCCTCCCACACACTATTAAGAACAAAAAGCTTGTCACAGTTAGACTGTAAACAAGTTATAAATAGATAGAAATAAAAAAGCTGAATTGTTACAAAGCATACTTTAAGAGAAAGCAAGATGGATCTGATTTTTATATGTAGGGCAGTACAGTGCCAAAGTTATTTGCATGTCTGCTTTGCAGCAAAAAGGGTGTCTCTGCCTCGATTGTACAAAGGATGTAGCATGTGTAAGGTGCCTATATTTTTTTTCCCATGGAGGGGTGGTCTTTTGGGGGCTCTGGTTTCCTCCAATACTCCACAAACATACAGGTGGTTAACTGACCTCTGATTAAATTGATCATAGAGAAGGGACTTTTGTATGATCCTGTAAGGCAGGGACTAATGAGAATGTTATAATCTCTAAAATACTGTAAACTGTAATCACTATATGATTAAAGGAAAATAACTGCAATGTTCTTATTAAAGTGGAACTATCACAGAAATATAATTTAGCTTTATCATACTGAAATAAGAAACTTCCTAAATACAATCAATAAAATATTCTGCATTCTTTCTGAAATAATCAAGTTTATCTTCACTATCCCTCTCTCAGCATCTGCTTCTCTTCATTCTGTCTTCATGCAGTTGGGTGTCAGATATTCATTGACAGTTAGATCCAATATATCTTATAGGGGGGGGGCTTCCTTTCTTAGCAGATGTATTCAAGCTCATCCAAATAACTGATTCCAGTACAAACCAAATCTAACAAAATAACTGCCTTTTGCACAAATCCTGCATGTAGAGAGACATGATGTCTGGGGATTTTAATAGAGTGATCTCTAATACATCTTCTAGTCAAAATGAGACCCCCTATAAGATAAATTGGATCTAAATGTCTGATTATCTGACACCCAACTCCTGCATAAAGAAGAATGAAGAGAAACCAATGCTGAGACCAGAATAGTGAACATAAACTTTATTATTTAAAAAAACAATACAGAATTTTAAATTCATTATATTTAGAAAGCTTCTTATTTCAGTATGCTGAAGCTTATATTAAATTTTAATTTTCACAATAGTTCCCCTATGAATACCTCTAGATACATGCTTGGCCCCCCTACATACCTCCCTGACTGCGTTAAAATATTAAAAATTAGGGCTTGATAAAATGTCCGACATAGGAAGAGTTAATCTTTGAATTGCTTTTGAACTCCTGAACAAACAAACCTTCCTCGCTATAAAAACATTTCAGTGGCTGTTTTAATTTGTTTGGGTAAGTGTATTTACAGTACAAAGTTAAAAATACAGTGCCTTACAAGAATACATGGCTCATAAATCTATATCTGGGTTTCAGTGTTTTGCAGTTAAAGGAATAAATAACTTGATAACTAGATATGAACTTTATCCCACAGGACAGAGGTTTTCCAAATTAAGATTCCCTACACCTAACATACAGTAGAAGCTGCTTTGTCAGCATGTAATCCGACTGGACACTTGTCTGTTCTTTTGCATTTATTCAAATGACTATATAATTTCTATTATTGTTTCATATTGTAAATCACACATTTTGTTTATATTTTTAATAGACAAAACATTTATGTAGAACAAACTGAATCACAAGAGAGATATGTGTTTCAGTTTCACTTTTAGTCAACAATTTCCTTCAACACCGTTATCCTTATTGCTGCTATAAAAATTCTTATCTTTTTTTTTTTTTCTTCAGGTTTGTGACAGTAGTTCTGGGGTTAATTAGCCTTAAAAATGTAGCGGTTTCTTTTGCTGAAACTGTTAAAAGCTCAGCTCCAATATTTACCGTTATAATGTCCAGGCTCATATTGGGAGAGTACACTGGTAAGTTGCTTTTCTTTGCTATATTTTCTTGCTGCAAAGATACCACAACATAAAGTTCAATTAAAATTATATTACTATAATACAGGTATGGAACCTGTTACATGGAATGCTTGGAACCTGGGGTTTTCTGGAAACTGATCTTTATGTAATTTGGATCTTCATACCTTAAATCTGTTAGAAAATCATGTAAACATGAATTAAACTCAATAGTATGGTTTTCCTTCCAATAAGTATTAATTATGTTTTAGTTTAAGTTGATCAAGTAAAAGCTACTGTTTTAATATTACAGAGAAAAAGGAAATTTTTTAAAATTCAGATTATTTGGTTATAATGGAGTCTATGGGAGTTGGCCTTTCTGTAATTCAGAGCTTTCTGGATAATGTATTTCCAGATAACGGGTCCCATACATGTACTATTGTTTTGTAAAGCAGATCTGCTCAACCAGTATCTGGCTAATTTAAAAAATCACATTGGGGCAAAACTATGCAGTAGAAACTATAAAAACACTGGTAGTCATTGCCTCTGGTTAGGGAATGTGGATGTGGAATAACAGATATAGCACAGTGAGGAGGTTCCTATAGTAACAGTGTGAATAATGGCCTCTGGGAAGTGACTGGGACTGGGATAGCAGGTTTAGAAAGGGACAATGGTAGTTGCAGGGGGGATAATATCTTTTGGAAAGAGGGGTTTTGGCAAGGCAGGTATAGTAGGGCAAACGGTATCCACACTAGCAAGTAGTAGTGGGGATAGCCGCCTCTGGGTCTTTGACTGTAGCATAGAAGATATAGTAGGGGAAATTGTGCCTACAGTAGCATTGGGGATAATAGTCTCTGGAACGAGAGTGTGGCTGTGTAATAATAATAATAATGGTAAAGTAGTCATGTGGAACCAGTAGGAGCAGTGGGAGTAATGGAATCTGTGGCATAGCGGTCATAATAGACTTTGGAGGGGAGTACAGTAACCATGAGATAATACTGACGGGGAAGGGACTGTAGACTTTTATATATTTTTCTCTGTCATCTTAGGGGGACACAGGGACCTATGGGGTTAAGCTCCACCCTCTAGGAGGCAGGACACTTATAATAATGAATAAGGGGCGTGCCCAACTGGGCTTACCCCTGTACACTGTACTAAACCACTCGGTTTTTAAGTGTCCTGCGTCCTTGGAGGACAGGCTCAAGAAAGCTTTTATTTATTTATTTTTTTCAGCTACATATCGTCGGTCAGATTACTGACAACCGGGGTGAAACCAGGATCAGGGATACCTGTTTCCTACCCGGTTAGCCCCAGCTGAGGAGGAAGCCACCGGGGTCATTACTCTAACAGCAGTGAATGCTCATTGTGAGGACAATTCAGGCATGTCCCAGGATCCGGGTACCAGCCAAGCAGAGCCTCAAGCACCCCTATGGGCCATTCAGCTATCTCAATCACTAGCTTCTCTTCAAGGGCTACCAGATATAGCAGAAAATTTGAGTAAGGCCTTAGCTAAATTCGGCCAAAAGTCCAGTGGCAAACAAAAGCGTACAAACGACGCTAAAGAGGATGCCGCAATCCATACACTATCGGACAGGTCATCCATTAACATACCTTCCTCACAATCTGAAGGCGAACTTCCCCCATTGGAGGGGGATGAGGAAGAGGATCAGGAGGAGACAAAGGAACGAGATACCCATCATGATGTGGACGGAATCATCAAAGGGGTACTTCAAATTCTCAATATTTCTCAGACAACTCAGCAAGGCGAGAGCTCAGGGTTGTTCAAAAGACAACACAAGTCCACGGCTTGTTTTCCACCGCAGGAACAATTAATAGAAATTATACAGGAAGAGTGGAACGCATCAGAACGGAAATTTCAAGCTACAAAGAAATTTTCAAAGTCCTATCCCTTTCCAAAAACCAAGTGGACAAATGATCCAACCCTCTGGCGGTCTCCAGACTATCCAAGTCTACCACTCTGCCCGTAACAGACGCGGCAGCATTTAAAGATCCGTCTGACAATTAGAGGGATTCCTAAAAGCAATCTTCGGGCTCTGCCTTACGCCCAGGCCTAGCCTCCGCTTGGGTATACAGGGCGATTCAAGCTTGGTCGTAGTCTCTCATCAAGGATATCCAGGAAGGAACACCCAGAGTGGATCTGCTGTCAACCGCTCAAACAATCACAGATTCTTCAGCTTACCTATGTGATTCCACCTTAGACACAGCACAAATCACCACATGCACATCAGCACTCTCTGTAGCGGCACACAGAAGCCTATGGCTCAAGAGCTGGTCGGCAGACCTTCGCTCAAAGAAATCCTTAACTTCACTCCCATTCAAGGGGAACAAGTTGTTTGGCGAGGAATTGGAAAACATTATTTCCCAAGCTACAGGGGGGAAAAGCACCTTTCTTCCCCAAACTAGAAACAAATCATCGGGAGCCAATAGGCGTGGAAATTTTTTTACGTGGTCAATCCGGTCGATACACTAGGAGAAATAATCCGCCACAGCGCTCCATCTTTCGCTTCAAGCAGAGTGACAAGGGTCGCACTCCTTGGAAAAACAAAGACCCACAACAAACCATCAGCGGACAAGTCCGTCTCAGCCTAACGAGGCACTCCCTCCGGAATCATTGGAACAAATAGGGGGCAAGTTACTGCGATTCTGGGAGGTGTGGACTCACTCTTCAGATGCTTGGGTAGATGAGATTATATGAGAAGGATATCGCCTCAACAGCCCCACCCCCCACAAAGTTTTTCATGTCAAAAATGCCATCACAACCCAACAGGGCACAGGCCTTTCTAGCTTGATTAACCAAGATGGAGCAAACCGGAGTAATTGTACCAGTACCTCCGCAGGAGAGATTCTCAGGGTTTTACTACAATCTCTTAATGGTCCCAAAGAAGGATGGATCCTTCAGACCAGTATTAGATCTCAAACTCCCGAACAAGTCCATACAGTTCACTCGATTCAAGATGGAAACCCTCTGTTCAGTTATTCGGGGTATGGAGCAGGGACAGCTGATGATGTCATTGGACATCAAGGATGCATACCTACATGTACCGATTTGGCCTCCTCACGACCGGTACCACCGTTTCGCATTCTCCAACGAGTTCAACGTGATAACCGTTGCCTGCATAAATTGGCAGGGAGGAATGTGCAGCAGAGCAGCTCTATCAGAAGCTCAACAGATACTAGGCTGGGTGGAGGTCAACTCAGTGAGACTGTCTGCAATTCACATTCCAGGAGTGTCCAACATCAAAGCGGACTTCCTGAGCCGAAATCAGCTGGATCCAGGCGAATGGGAGCTTCAGCCAGAGATGTTCACAAAACTGGTGAATCTATGGGGGCAGCCACAGATAGACCTGATGGCATCCCGCACAAATCGAAAGGTCCCAGATTTTTTTGCTCGCTGCCGAGACCCAATAGCAGCAGGAGTGGATGCCGTGAATCAGTGCTGGACGTTCGACCTAGCGTACATCTTCTCACCACTTCCAATGCTGCCTCAAGTACTCAAGAAGATCAGCGGTCACAGTAATAGCTCCTTATTGGCCTCGCAGAACATGGTTCTCGGACCTCCAGGAAATGTCAGTGACTCAGCCAATTCGCTTACAATGCAGACCAGACCTGATTCGGCAAAGACCAGTAGTTCACCCCAATCCAAGCATGTTTGCTTTGACGGCATGGCTGTTGAGGCATCCATATGGCGCAAGCAGGGAATAGCCGAAGAAGAAATCAATACCATGCTCCTGGCACGTAAGCCCTCATCATCCAAATCATACCACAGAGTATGGCGCTCATATTGCACTTGGTGTGAAGAGTCGAAGTTAACGAAACTCAACATTCCTATAGTGCTTTCCTTTCTTCAACGGGGCTTGCAGTTGGGACTTAAGCTTAGCTCATTAAGAGTACAAATATCTGCATGTCTATCCTTCTCCAGCATCGGATATCGGAAGAAGACAAGATTCGCACATTTCTTCAAGGAGTGGCACATGTGAACCCCCCCCCCCTTCCGGCCACCTGTGGCAGGCTGGGATCTCAATCTAGTCCTAGACGCCTTACTGGACTCACCATTCGAACATCTGAGTTCAATATCTGATACCTGGCTCACCTGGAAGGTAGTATTCCTAGTGGCGATTTCTTCAAGTGTCTCGGAACTGAGTGCGCTTTCCTGCAAACCATTCTTCCTAGTTTTCTACAAAGTCAAGGCTGTCCTACAAACTGTTCCGCACACACCTTCACCAAATTTTACAGGATTGACACACTTGCTTCTGCCGAGACCTCCTTCGGGCGCAAGGTGTTGCACTCCGTGGTGTAAATTATAATTGATCAATCAGGCTCGTACCCACCCTGCTGTTTGGGGGTCTGCTTTGTTAAGTCCCCATAGGTCCTTGTGTCCCCCTAAGACGACAGAGAAAACAGGATTTTTGTACTCACCGTTAAATCTGGGACACGGGGCTTCCCGTCCTTAGAACGAGCCTTTGACCTGTTGGTCGCGTCCAGAATAGTTACCTGGACTACCGATCTGCCTATTATTTTCTTGTTTGTGTTTGAATACATGTTATTTCTTGTTATATTTGGCACAAACTGAGTGGTTTAGTACAGTGCACAGGGGTAAGCCCAGTGGGGCACGTCCCTTATTCATTATTATAAGTGTCCTGCCTCCTAGAGGGTGGAGCTTAACCCCATAGGTCCCTGTGTCCCCCTTTCGACTACAGAGAAACAGATTTAACGGTGAGTTTTATTTTAAAGAGGCTAAAGAATGTAGTAGTAACAGTATTAATTAGTGTTCTATTTTCTGTTGAAGAGGCTAAGGATTGTAGTAGTAACAGTACTAATTAGTGTTCTATTTTCTGTTTACCTTTAATAGGTATGATGGTGAACCTTTCTTTGCTTCCAGTCATGGCTGGATTAGCTCTTTGCACAGCAACAGAAATCAGTTTCAACATGGTGGGCTTCTCTGCTGCATTGTCAACAAACATCATGGACTGGTGAGATGACTGTATTTGTCACTGCTCTGGGATGAACAATGACTAGCCCACAGTGTTTTGTGTGCGTGTAATGTTTGGTAAATTGGCATTATCCTTAAAGGAGAAGAAAAGACTAAAATTAAGTACACTTTATCAGAAAGGTCTATATAAATACACCAGTAAGCCCTCAAAGTAATGCTGCTCTGAGTCCTCAGAAGAAACACATAATTTCTTTCCTTCTATTGTGTACACATGGGCTTCTGTATCAGATTTCCTGTTTTCAGCATAAACCTCCAGGGCTAGGGCTGAGCATGCCCAGTTTGCTCCTCTCTCCCCCCCTCCCCCCCCCTTTAATCTGAGCCCATTGCTATTAGTGAGCAGGGAGAAACTCAGACAGGAAGTGAAGTCACACCAAGCTAATATGGCTGCTGCTATCCTAAATAAACCGAGAGAGCTTCTAGCTAGAGCTATTTACTCGGGTATGGTAAAGCATTTTGCAGAATAAATAAATATAGTGTTCTAGTTTGCACTATGGTGGCTAATCTATTGGCAATAAACTGCTTCGGTACATTATCCTTTATTTCAGTTAGGCACAGAAGCACTTTATTCTTGGCTTCTTCCTGACTTTATTCTATCTTTCTCAAGTTCAGGAAAACTTTCTCTCTGCAACCTTTAGGCTAATATCACACCAAGTATCTCTTCTGCCAGTGAAGAAAATGTGTTTCCACCACTGCCGGTTTACCTTTTTTCCTCAGGGAAAACCGCACCCTTTTTTACTCTCTGCTTCTCACTAGTTGTATCTGTCTTTCTTCAGTAACAGAAATAGTTCTTCAATCTTTCCATTCTGATCTTACATTTGTTTTTACACAGATTATACAGAGTATATTTGACTGCTGTTTAATAATATACTTACTATGCAATTGGGCTTTCCTTATTGGGGGCCATTCAAAGCAATTTGAACTGCTGTGAATGCAATATTTAAAATATAGGTTCAAGTGCTTCTAATTTTTTTGAAAGCTGCATGTGCTACATTATCCAGTATAATCATGTACATGGTGATACTTATTTTTGTGTTACTGTGCCTGTTTATGGTTTAACGAATAAGGAAATGGTTAGAATTTTAATCAAATGTAAAAACACTTTTGTATCCATTTAGTTTGCAGAATGTCTTTTCAAAGAAGCTTCTTAGCGGTGATAAATACAGATTTTCGTAAGTATATCTCCTTATTTATGAATGCAGATTTACATGCTTTATTTTTATGAGCAATAAAATCACATTTTAATTTGTTTAATTAGAACTATTTCAAGAAGACTGTTGCCAAAATGTTTTGTTTTTATAATATTTATCAATATTTAAGACAAAAGATATTATAAAATCAATTTTTCCTATGCACTCAACAACAACCAATAACTTTTCACATGGATTGATCATATTTTCTGAGAAATTAACAGAATTAGACTTCAGATCAGAGATTCAAATTGATTCCACTGGAGCACCAAAACTTCCCTTTTTGTTTTCAGCTTGGCTAGTTACACTCCAAATGGTTCATTGTCTAGGATTGGATTCAAAGTTAAAGTTCGGGGGGAACACATAGAGTTGCTAGTTTGGCCCACGTTATTATATAATTATCTTTACAGTTTAGCATCAAATGCACACTTTAATCAATGGCTGTTAATTTATGAAAATGATGGTCCGTATATTTTAAAGTAAATGTTTTTGTAAAGAATTAAAAATGTATATATTTAAACTGGACTTTATGTGTATATTCCTTTATTGACTGTAACACCAGTGCCTTAACTGCATTGACTTCTAATTACTTCCGATTAGTTACTGATGAGATAAATGGTATTTTCTCTGAGCTATATTTCTTTCTTTTGTATTGCCAGGCCACCTGAACTCCAGTTCTACACCAGCGCTGCAGCAGTGATCATGTTAATACCAGCATGGATTTTTATGATGGTTCGTAAAGTAAATATTTTTCCTCTTCAGACAACTATCAATTGCTGGTAATAATTGATACCATATTGCAAGCTGTCGATTATTAAATCATTCTCCCCCTTTTTAAAAAATATTATATAGTGATCAAGCACTATCAGCACAGACACAATGTAGATATATATAGTTCTACATTATGCAGTATTTTTTTAAAATCATTAGAGCTATTAACAGAGTTTTTATATTGAATAGACTGGGCCAGGGCTGCATATGTACCTGGAGTAAACTTATTGAATGCTGTTGTTTTGCAAAATGCAATTACTTTTTCGTGATTAGGCGATATATGATTATCATATCTCAAGACCTTATGACCAGTTCACACTTACTTGCCAAAGAATGTCTTTTTTTTTTTATTATTTTTTTATGACCCATAATGTACTACACTCTTGGGAGATATTTTATTTTGTTTGGTAAAGTTTAAGGGTGGTGGCACACGCTGCTGTTCGGGGAGATTAGTCGCCCATCAACATGTCTCCTCTTTGTGCAACTAATCTCCCCGAAAAGCCTTCCCGCCAGCTAGAATGTGAATCGCCGTCTGGATGGCACTTGGATTGCTTAGTTTTCTGAAGTTGCCAGTGGCATAACTAGACCACTAAGGGCCCTGGTACATAAATGTACAACTGGGCCCCCCTACGCGACACCGACCCCCCCGTGCATTGGACTGGAATACAGTCTCCCAAATGATTTAACTTTTGAAAAATGATTTCCTTTTTCTGTGTAATAATAAAACAGTAGCTTGTACTTGATCCCAATTAAGAAATAATTAAACCAGCCTATTGGATTTATTTCATGTTTATGTGATTTTCTAGTAGACTTAAGATATGAAAATCCAAATTACGGAAAGATCCATTATCTGGAAACCCCCAGGTCCTGAGAATTCTGGATAACCGGTCCCATACCTGTACTCATAGGTTGTAAGCACATGAGTCTGAAATGCATTTTTTACTGTGTTAATGACAAAGGGTCAATCAGTGCAGCATTAAAGGGGTTTTTCACCTTTACATTAACTATAATATGGTGCATTGAGGGAACTTTGCAATTGTTTTTTTAATTTTATTTGTGGTTTGCGTTATCTAGCTTTTTATTCAGCAGCTCTCCAGTTTACAATTTCAGCAGTCTGATTGCTAGTGACCAAATTACCCTAGCAACTATGAATTGATGTGAATGAAATATTGGAATATGAATTGCAGAGAGCCTGAATAAAAAAAAAAAAGTACCAATAACAATAAATGTATAGCCTTACAAGAAATTGTTGTTTAGATGAGGTCAATGATCTCCATTTGAAAGCTGTAAAGACTCAGAAGGAGAGAAATAAAAAAATGAAGACCAGTTGAAAAGTTGGTACAACATAGAGAAATATGTGAATTGTTGCATGACTAGGCACAGACTAATTGGAATGAAATATTTACAGACAGAACATGGCAAATATCTTAGACCTTTTAAGTTCACTAACAACATTAACATTATATTATTTATTTATAATAATAAATAAATGTTGGTGTAAAATTAGGGGAAACAGGATATAAAATCAAGGAAAAGCAATGAATTTTTTAGACTGAGGGGACTGTTCCTGCTGAATTGTGCTTAGTACAGGGGAATACCTATGCTGCCATAGTTTTATGGGATCTCTCTGTAAAGGCTATGAGCAAACTTAGGGGCTGTTACTGCAGAAGTTAGACCAGTGATCCCCAACCAGTAGCTCGCGAGCAACATGTTGCTCTCCAACCCTTTGGATGTTGCTCTCTGTGTCCTCAAATCAGATGCTTATTTTTGAATTCCAAGCTTGGAAGCAAGTTTTAATTGCATAAAAACTAAGTATAGTACCAAATAGAGCCTTTTGTAGGCTGCTAGTCCACATAGGGGCAACCAAATAGCCACCACAGCCCTTATTTGGCACCCCAAGGGACTATTTTATGCTTGTGTTGCTCTCCAACTCTTTTTACATTTGAATGTGGCTCACGGGTAAAAAAAAGGTTGGGGACCTCTGAGTTAGACCATGCCCACTTTGAAGATGTAGATCGCTAAGCATCTATTTTAGCTAAGCATCTATTTTAGCTCTTTCTAAAGTATCTCAGTGTTCTGAAAAAAAGCCACTGATGCAATCTCATTTATAATGCCCATAAAACACAGAATGAATGCAGTGGCAATTTCATGTAAAATACCCCCAGAATTCATAGCAGGATGGCACAGTGGCAGTACAATGTATAAATACCCCCAGAACTTATATCAAGATGACACTGTGGCAGATTCATAGCTAGTAACAAAAACAGTCCAAGACCTTACCTTGGTTCTTCTGCTGCTCTGTTTCTAAACCCCCCCCCCCCCTGCTCTCCTCAATGCAGCCTGGAGATAGGAAGTTCAAAAGCTCCGCTATCAGAGCCAGACCAGAGCTGCCAGAGAGGGGGGTAGGACAGGTGCTCAGGGCCGGATTTTGAAATTAGGCACCCTTAGCCCAATAAAGCCAGTGCGCCCCAACAAACCATGACTGTGCTCACTTGTCTTGATCCCCATTTACTGTGTTGACTTCCCCTATGTTGGGCCCGGTCTTAACCAGTCAGGCAGCCTCATGCAAAAGTGGAGATTGCACCCCTGAAGTGCAATATGGAAAGATTGTTTAATGAACATAAGAAACAAAACATTGTGACTAAATCTTGCACAATTAGCTGATGCCACATCCAAACAAACGTTTCAAAAGCGATACAAACATGCTAGGAGATGCCCAAGAAGCTCACCGACAGATGAACTCCAGAAAAGCTCCTCTCACTCCAGAATCTGCTGATGTCCCCTCCATCTTTGAGAAGGGCACCATGGGGGGGGGGACAATTTTGACAGACTTTGCCAGAGTGGGGGGTGGGACAGGGCTCCTAGAGGAGCGCGCCTTTGAGAACCCGCTGATAGTCATCTGCCGCTCGCACTCTCTTCCCACAGTATCTGGCAGGTGCTTGTGCACTGAACTGTCAGATCCCTGAGGGTCCACAAGCCTGTAGCCTGGACACAACTTTATCTCTCTGTTGGTCTGCGGGCCCCATTGGGGGTGCAGGGGCATGGGCCTTTGCACCACTGCTTCATCTGCACCCCGGTAGTTCCACTACTGGAAGTTGCCTCAAAAGGAAACTTCAGCCCACTTCGGAAAGCTGACCCTTAAGGTTGCTGTCATCAAAATTAAGGTTGCTGCCATCAAAATAAAAAGGCTTTTAACTGATCTTGTAAGAGTTAATAAGACTCAAAGATTTAGTTGATTAAAAGCATAGACATTCATTGAAGAAAACCGATTAGAACAAACTGTTTTTTGACCAGTAAAAAATTAGAAAAAGAGTGCAGTGCATTCACCACATTGGCTAGTGTACCTAAATCTGCACCCTTTTCAGTAAGCACTGAAAAGCATAGCCTCCACCTGTCTGTGCAGACACAGGGCAGATTTCAGCCGAAAATACACATTTGCGCCCCCCCCCCCATTTTAATACATTTGACTTCTATTGGCACCAACAGCCCATTACCCATTATAAGGGGGAGAATTGTATACATATTAAACTTAGAAACAGAAGGGAGCTTACTTATTTTATAAAGCATGCATTCTTGCAATTATTTGAAATCTCAGACTTAAAGCAACAGCTTTCATTTTGTAAACTGACAATCTCTTGACTGGCCTCTGTCTTTGATATATAGGATATGCCATTGAGTGGAAAAAATGGAACGTCATTTCATTACAACTGGGATATCATTGTTTTGCTTCTTATTGATGGAGTTTTGTTTCACCTACAAAGTGTCACAGCCTATGCACTCATGGGAAAGATTTCTCCAGTAACTTTCAGGTACTGTAAACTCTATTGAGCATTTTTTTTTAATATTTGTTTTTATACATGACACCTGTTCATCTTCTGCGTGTATAACAGAAACCAACTAAAAGCATAATTCTGCGCAGTTTTTCATATACGTCCTACACCCCAACATCAACTGGGCATTCCAATGAGTACTCAGTGGCTTATTTATATTAACTATAGTAATACTTCTGAAACCAATATATTTTGATTTGGTTGGGCTAACAATGTATTAGATACATAAAAAAAAATGTTTCAATGTTTTGGTGTTATTGGTCCTAATCATACTCTTTAATGGGAGATGTTAGTGTGCATTTGCACTAAAGGAAGGCACAAAACCTCTTAGAAGCTTGAACCAATCTGCTTCACTACAGAAAAAAAAATACTTAAAGTGGACCTGTCATCCAGACATAAAAGGTTGTATATGAAAAGTCCTTTTCAAATTAAACATGAAATCTAAAATCTTTTTTTTTTTTTTTTTAAAGCATTGATAGCTGTTTGAAAAATCTCAGCTGTCAGTCAAGTATTGCCAGCCCCTCCTCTAGGATATCATTGCACTCCCCGCATTACCCCCGTTCTCTTCTCCATTTAAATGTGTATCCAGTGCATTAGAATGGACAAAATTTTTAGATGATGCAAGGCTTGCCTTAATAACATTTTCCACAATATGGCTCCTATAACACACAAGGGAAAGTCACCACTAATTTTTAAAACCATTAAGCGGGGGGTTCAATGAGGCTGTGACCACAAAATACATATAGACAAATACAAAAGGTCCTCTGCACTCAACCCATTATCAATATATTTAAGACATTGAGACATTTTGAGTATACAGCTACTAAAAAATGCCTTAGGCTAAGGCCACACTAGGCGCAAATAGCGAGGCAATTTCGAGCGACAGTAGAGAAAAGATCGCCGCGTTGGTGTTTTTACGCTGGCGATTTTTCGCGATTCCCCATAGACGCCAGCGCAAAAGTTTCCCCAGCGATTGCGGCTTAAAAGTCGCGGCGAAAAGTCGCGGCGAGTCAAATCGCGGCGCTATCGCCTAGTGTGGCCTTAGCCTTACCCTCAAAAAAAAACAGTGATTGTTTGTCCATATTTTGCAATATATCTAAGATGGCCAACTACGTCAGTCCTACACTCAAATTGCATCTGATTCATTAAGTATTCTATTGCTTCATTATACATGTGTCCCTGTGTAAAATGTATAATGAAGCAATAGAATTCTTAAAGGGATACTGTCATGGGAAAATGATTTTTTTTTCAAAATGAATCGGTTTATAGTGATGCTCCAGCAGAATTCTGTGCTGAAATCCATTTCTCAAAAGAGCAAACAGATTTTTTTATATTCAATTTTGAAATCTGACATGGGGCTAGACATAGTGTCAATTTCCCAGCTGTCCCAAGTCATGTGTCTTGTGCTCTGATAAACTTCAATCACTCTTTAATGCTGTATTGCAAGTTGGAGTGATATCACCCCTCCCTTTTCCCCCCCAGCAGCCAAACAAAAGAACAATGAGAAGGTAACCAGATAACGGCTCCCTAACACAAGATAACAGCTGCCTGGTAGATCTAAGAACAACACTCAATAGTAAAAACCCATGTCCCACTGAGACACATTTAGTTACATTGAGAATGAAAAACAGCAGCCTGCTAGAAAGCATTTCTCTCCTAAAGTGCAGGCAAAAGTCACATGACCAGAGGCAGCTGGGAAATTGACAAAATGTCTAGCCCCATGTCAGATTTCAAAATGGAATATAAAAAAATCTGTTTGCTCTTTTGAGAATTGGATTTCAGTGCAGAATTCTGCTGGAGTAGCACTATTAACTGATGCGTTTTGAAAAAAACCTGTTTTCTGATGACCGGATCCCTTTAAGAAAAAATTTGAATGTCTAATATTTGATCTAATGGTTCCGACCCGAAAATTATAATCGTATTCGATTTGTATTGAAAAAAACCTGATGACAGGATCCCTTTAATGAATCAGATAAAAATTGAACGTGGGACTGGCCAGATATGGGATGATTTTGACGTAGTTGGCCAGCTTAAATATATTGCAATATAGGGACAAACAATCCCTGTTTTGTTTAAAGCAGGAGTGCCCATACTTTACTAATGTGAGGATTACTTTTAGTGATGTTGTCCCATTATGATCTTCTGCATCCATAAAAGCATTGTTAGCATTCTGTTCCATGGAAAATATTACTTTATATTGCTATATTTAACAAATAACTATTCCTATGTAACCGTAACATAATAAATATCTGAATGAAAAGCATGAAATAGGACAGTGATTTAGACAAGCTGTTTGTTGATCACCAGTTAAAGGTCTACTGGTAGATCCCAATCTACCTTTTCGGCACCCCTGGTCTAAAGGGTAAGGCAATTTTTAGTAACTGTATACACAAAATGTCTCAATGTCCTAAATATATTGATAATGGGTTGAGTGCAGAGGACCTCTTGTATTTGTCCACAATATGGCTCCTGCCTGCTTGCTATAATTATGAGTTTCCCAGACTGAAGTAAACAAGATTCAAATAATTTATGCAGTGTAATCAAAGTTTATTTTGCTTGACTAATGTGATAAAATAGGATTTGGAATAATTTTTTTTAGGTGACGGGTCCCCTTTACTCCATGGATAAAAATTCCCATATGGAGCTGTGTAATAAAAAAATATGTGAAATACTCTTCCACCAGGTGGTGCTTTAAAATCTACTTGTGCAGTAATAAAAGTAAAAATAAATATAATGTAAATGGATTTAGTATAAGATATTATGCATGCTTTACTAAATTCTGTTTTGTTTATAAAACAACCTTGTCATTTCAGCGTTGCAAGCACTGTGAAGCACGCACTTTCTATATGGCTCAGTATTATTGTTTTTGGGAATAAAATAACCAGCCTTTCAGCTGTCGGGACTGTACTAGTAATCATTGGAGTTATGCTTTACAACAAGGCCAGGCAGCGCCAGAGAAAGCTGATTTGCATGTTGAATACACAGAACGGAACTGCAGAGACTGAACCAGTAAGTAAACAGGACCAGAAATCCCATGAAAAGTAGTTGGATTGCCAAGCTCACAGCCTCTTTTCACACACTGACATACATGGACCCAAATAAAATTACATCTGTACTTCAGAAGACAATCACAGCCACATTATAAACTGAACTCCGTACTTAAAGTACATTCAATCCAAAGACTGTGGAGCAAATAAGGTAAAAAATAAAACTCTTTGCACTGTTTAGTGCTTTAAATCTCTAAACTGTTCATTTTTTGCTTAACAGCACTTAATCTTCCCCACCTAATAGGCTATATGGACTTTGTCAACAATGAAGAAGAATTTGGGAAACAAACTTCAATATAAATTAGAAGTGTTAGAAGTGTTTACTTGTTAATATTGGATGATAATACAATATTGAGTTGGAAGAATTTGTAAATATTCTGGTATAACTAGCCCTTGACAATAAATGAAACAGGGTGTCATTTTTGTGCTAAAATGAATTACAGCATAAAAGAAAAATAAGACCTGGGCCAGTTTTCCCAGTAAAGGAGCTACCACTACATTTCAGTGCAAATTTCAATGCAAAACCAGTGACTATAAATGGTCTCTTATCCATCTTATTCACTTAAGTTTGTGATTGTGTCTGTTAAATGTCTGCTTTGTTGTCCTGTTTTTAATGACTTCTCAAAAAAAAAAAAAATCTACTGTGAGGATCTGCGTTTT
Source organism: Xenopus laevis (assembly GCF_017654675.1). Classification (NCBI taxonomy): domain Eukaryota; kingdom Metazoa; phylum Chordata; class Amphibia; order Anura; family Pipidae; genus Xenopus; species Xenopus laevis. The sequence continues at coordinate 95,674,960 of NC_054383.1, forward strand.
GCAGATACAGAATGGGCATACAATGAAAGACTGCATAGCTTAATATTAATCATTTTTACCCGTGTAGAAAAATAGAGACCATGAGGGGAAAATATTTACTAATTAATTGAAAAGGTTGGACCGTGAATGAGTAAAGCGGACATTATGTTGAAATTATTAATGATCCACAAGACTTGCCTTGAGTCAGGCAGATCCACAGTGATGAACCCCATGGAAACACTCATTGGCAATATTTGGACCAATTATGATACTGCACCTCTATCAGTGACAGTAAGGGTGTTACTCGCTTGTTTATACGACTGCTTAGTAATCAGTGTTACAATCATTACAACTACATTTTATAACATATACCACTCCTTTGCATTGCAATAAAAAAATCCGTTTGATATGGAGTTTCCTGCCAAACCTGCAAACCAAATCCTAGGTGATTCCATGACATAAGGGCACAGTTTACATTTACCACACAGGGTGGTGCCTCATGTTCGAGCTGCTGGAGTCTTACCAGGGTCAGACTCCAGCAGCCCTTGTTCCTGGCTGACATACTGAGTGTGCAGCCTCAATGCTGGGCTGGTGATGAAATGGTCTTTGCATCTCCCTAAAGCCTGGTAGCATGGATACACACACACACACACACAGCGAATATCAACCAGGGAAGATGGTGCACTGGTGTCTGATTTTGCACCAGTACAGTTGCCCATGGCAACTATTTGCCATTTTCTTATTCATGAATCTAATTGCTGTTGGTAACTTAATTAATTTGAGCAATTTGAGGTTTTTTTTTCTTTTTTTTTTTTTTTTTTAGCAGAAAACTCCATTAATTTAAGTTTTTGGGTTCTTCATCTCGAATTCAGACTTGAGTTTTTTCTTAAATCAGAAAACATTTGAGTTATGAGTTCATTTGATATATAAAAAACCTCACAAACCTTTAAAATCTCGACCTTTGATAAATAACCCCCTAAATGTTAAACTGGAGAGTCCAGTTTGGCCCTCCACTGTAGATTTATGATCCCGTCTGTTCAAGGATTTCATAAATTAACTTGTTTTAATACAATCCAAGCCTCGAACATGCTGTATGAGAAATACTGTCAACAACAGTGAATGCAGAACATCACTTTGCATAGGTGGGGACACATTGTTTATATTATCACATGTGAATACGTGGTTGTAAATGACTTAGTTTATGTGGTAAATAACTTAGTTTATGGCACATGCATTTATGGTTTTAAATATACATATAATATGTTAATGTTCATGCATATATGCTTAAACTGAGTCATCTCTCACCACCCCCCCACTGACATTCACTCTGGTTTCCTTACTTACTGAGGAATCGATGAACCTTTAATTCAGTACCATCAGTCACACTAGGTAACTCTAGAATTTAAGTTACATTTTGAAATACAAAGAGGAACAGATACGATTTTTAATCTGCTGGTGTTAACCGTTTAATATAGTGGCTTTATTGGAGCTGGAATCGAATAAGTGCATAAGCATGTGGGAGCAAAAGAAAACTTCAGATGTTGATTACACATGACTCTATACAAACTTTTTTTTTTTTTTTGTGTCCTTAAAGGGCATGTAAAGGCAAACAAAATCCAATTTTTACTTTAATGAAAAAGAAACCTATCTCCAATATACTTTAATTTAAAAATGTGTACCATTTTTATAAGAAACCTGACTGTATGCAGTGAAATTATCCCTTCATTTACTGCTGTGTATAGGAATTGACAGACGGTCCCAAACTGCTCTGCAGGGAAACAATAATACCTTTGAACAGCAGGGGGAGCCCTTACTTCCCAGCCATGAAGAACTCAAGCAGCTTTGTTTGTTTCCCTGTAGAGCAGTCTGCCACTGTGTAGAGATTTGTATTGGATTATTTTTGCCTTATGTTTCCAACTCCAGCTGCAGAGACAAAGCCAGAGCCAGATTTAAACAGATAAACTGGGATTCTATTTGGAGGATTATTTTGCTGCAGCCACTGGTTCCGGAGAGTTTGAGAAAGTTTGTATAAAACAATACATAAACTATAAAATCCACATTACATCACATGACAACACAGGTCCCAGTGCAGTCTGCATATTCTGATTATTAATCAGTCTTGCTGTATCAGCTTCTGGCAGATATTATTTGACTTGTGCTGTTTTGATAATTTATGATGATCCCTAAGCAGCCCAGACCACACTGAGCATGTGCACAGTCTTGCATAGATGTTTAACAAAGATGCAAGATGGTGACTCCCTGTGGCCAACTTTGAAAGCATAAATCATTTGTTTGATTAGGCTTGTGGTGCAGTAAGTTTATGTTTAGTCTACAACATACAGCATTTCTAGCCTTATTCTATTTTAGACTTCCCCTTTAAGAATACCTTGAGGCTGGATATTACCTGCCATTTTTGATATTGCTTTAGGTAATTGTAATAATGAAAAAACTTATTTGTGTAGACTATGTACAGGCTGTACATATACATACAACAGTAATATTCATTCATTATTATTCGCAGTGTACAAAATCGGAATGGTAAATGTTTCTGGATTATGTCATTTATTTATTCGTTATTAACTTGACACTCGTTAAAACCATCAGAAATTATGCATTGCCAGAAAATGTACTTATAACCCTTCCTAGGGAGTTTGTTGATGGCTTCCCATCCCCTTGCATGGGGATCTTTAATGTTTCTGAAAGTAGTTCAGTTAAAATTTCAAAAATGGTAACTGTGTATATGGACTGATGAGCAAGGTGAAATCTGTTTTTTTTTTCCCCCCATAGGATAAAAGGTTCATGATTATGCCACTGTCTGTTAGCATTTATACCTGTGGATTGTACAGAAAGCTATGTATTTTCAACTGTGATAATCTTGTATAGCAGAGAGTTCTATGTTTCTTACACTGTGCTTGCAAATATTGTGATGTTGTTTGTATTAATGTTTTTTTTTTATGAAGGGCAAATACTTATCTGTATTTATGTACAGAACTCGCATATAAGTTTAACATTGCATAGGACCAACAAATTGTTTTGGCTAAACTGGAGCGTTGAACAAAAAGAGTATTGCTAAACTGTACATTTCCTTCCCTTCATTTCTAAAAAAAACCAAAAATATATACCTGTGTGACTGAACGGTTTGCCAGTTCCACTAATTAGGGTGTTCGAAAACTTTTGGCAATATAGTCTATGTTTACTCCCTATTTGCTCATATTGTATACTGGGTAATACCAAAGACTTTAGAGTAGCAGCTGCATTATTCATTTCAGTAAGCCTAGTTCAGCAAGAATTAATTAAGGGTAGTGTCTCTTTACAAGAACTCCTAGATTGGACTCCATAATCCATATAGAATATATTGAACAGAATATACTGTGAGTAGTATACTCCACATCCCAAATGCAGCATTTGCAATATGATTTATGGCTTACTTTAGTAGATTGGGGGAAAGCTAAATTACTTCATTTCAAGAGAAAGTAAGCCATAAATCACACTGCAAATCAAAAAATGTTTTTTTTAGTTTGAAAATCAAGGCAAGCGTCTGGGTATCAAACACAGCCCGCATTACCTGTTAGAAGTAGGCCAGTGCTGTGGGGGATAGAGGCAGGTGCTGGTTGAACATGCAGTGGATTATCATTGGATATCAATAACATTATAAAGCCTGCCAGGCTGTTATAGAGTAGAAGACTAGAGTGAGATGCATTTTAATACTGAAGTGGCTGAAGGCCAGTAATCTGTAGCCAGTAGTGCCTGATGCTCATATTCTTGTAGTGTGGAATTCTTCTTATGTTTATATATATATATATATAAACATAAGAAGAATTCCACACTACAAGAATATGAGCATCAGGCACTACTGGCTACAGATTACTGGCCTTCAGCCACTTCAGTATTAAAATGCATATATATATGTATATATGTATATATGTATATATAACACATGGATTGCTTTGACCATGAATTTGGGGAGTTCCAACCAAATTGTATAACCACTTGTTCTTGTGTAGTGAAAACTGAATAAGTATTTTGGCTGGTGTGATCACATCAGTGTGATTGCCAAACTGAAAATCCAAGTAAATAGATGGATCTTCTTGTGGAAATATCGCAAAAATCTCACAGATGGGACCATGTGTATGGGCAGCATACAGTCATATGAAAAAGTTTGGGAACCCCTCTTAATTCTTTGGAGTTTTGTTTATCATTGGCTGAGCTTTCTAAATAGCAGTTTCCTTTTAATATATAACATGTCTTATGGAAACCGTAGTATTTCAGCAGTGACAGTTTATTGGATTAACAGAAAATATGCATCATAACAAAATTAGACAGGTACATAAGATTGGGCACCCCAACAGAGATATTACATCAATACTTAGTTGAGCCTCCTTTGACAAATGTAACAGCCTCTAGACGCCTCCTATAGCCTTTGATTGAGTATCTGGATTCAGGATAGCGGTATTTTTGACCATTTGTCCATTCAAAATCTCTCCAGTTTAGTTAAATTTGATGGCTGCCGAGCATGGACAGCCTGCTTTAAATCATTCCATAGATTTTCCATGATATTCAAGTTGGGGGACTATGACGGCCATTCCAGAATATTGTACTTCTCCCATAAATCCCTTTGTAGATTTCGAAATGTATTAAAGGTCATTGTCTTGTTGGAATATCCAACCCCTGTGTAACTTCAACTTTGTGACTGATGCTTGAACATTATCCTGAAGAATTTGTAGATATTGGGTTGAATTCATCCAACCTTTGATTTTAACAAGGGCCCCAGTCCCTGAACTAGCCCCACAGCATGATGGAACCTCCACAGTAGACAGTAGGTAGCAGGTGTTTTTGTTTTTTTTTTTTGGAATGCGGTGTTCTTTTTTTCGCCATGCAAAGCACTTTTTCTTATGACCAAAAAACTAAACTTTTCTCTCATCAGTCCAAAGTTATTGTTACAAAATGACTGTGGCTTTCTAAATGAGCTTTTGAATACAACTGACTTTGTGGCGTGAGTTCAGAAAGGGCTTCTTTCTCATCACCCTGCCATACAGATGTTCTTTGTGCAAATTTCACTGAATTGTAGAACGATGTACAGATACACCATCTGCAGCAAGATGTTCTTGCAGGTCTTTGGAGGTGATCTTTGGATTGTCTGTAACCTTCACATATGCCGCTCCTGTATTTTTCTTGACCTGCCAGACCTTGGGTTTACAGCAACTGTGCCTGTGACCTTCCATTTCTTGATTACATTCCTTACAGTTGAAACTGACAGTTTAAACCTCGGAGATAGGAGAATCTTTGTTTTCAGGTCTTTTGAGAGTTCCTTTAAGGATCCCATGCTGTCACCGAGTAAAACAGAAGCACAACGTGCAATTGGCCACCTTAAATACATTTTCTCATGATTGAAACACACCTGCCTATGAAGTTCAAGGCTTAACGAGCCAATCCAACCAATTAATCAGTATTGAGCAGTTATATGCATTTCTAATTAGCAAAATTACAAGGGTACCCACATTTTTGCACAGTCAGTTTTTCACATTTGATTTAATTTCATAGAAACTGAATACTGCTTCACTAAAAAGCTTTGTTCAGAAAAAAAACCCCAGTACATACCGCTGTTACCTTTTTTTTTTGTTGAACGTAGATTAAATTATTATGCCGGCTGAGAGGGGTTCCCAAACTTTTTCATATGACTGTATTTGTTTTATGCTCTGGCTGCTGGGCAATATAAATAGGTCTAACCTAATAGGGTAAAACATTTATTTAGAAACAATCGTTTCTAAATATTTATTTAGCATATATATGAACTATAGTATTGCCTTTCCCGTCCATATGTAAAGGAAATTGAGAGTTAGTCGTTAACCAGAACTGCTCTACAAACTACTTTGTGCTCACAACGCTCTACACCAGCAAAAAAGTGGCACTACACTAGGCCGTTGTTTTTACTGTTTTTTGAGCCTTTCTTATTTAATGGTACTATCCTTTCAGTCCCTGTTAATTATAATTAATGATTCCTTCCAGCCATAGAATGTTTTTCTGCTAAACAGCACAATCACTATTATTTTAATATTGTTTTAGTTTTTTACATGTGGTGCTTTGCACATTGCAATGAAACCTTTTTTCTTCCGTCCTTTAATTAAATTAGGTGTTCTACAAAATTTTTACTGGATTTCATTTTAGCCTTTTATTTTTTTTTCATTTTGTTCTGTGCCTTTATGGACTGAGGTATAACTATTACATGTCTCTTGCAGACCAATTGTATCGACTGTATTTGTAGGGCTTAGTGTTCCATTGCCGAATGCCTACTGTAAATTAAGTCAGTTTTTGTCATTTTCCTTGAATAAATAAATATGAATTTATGAACTCGTGGACAATCCAATTCACTTATTGCTTGCATGAATTCTCTTAGCAGAGAGGTAACCATTCCGCTTTCCTGTAACCATCACTAACTAGTCTCGTTGACCAGTAACTGATAGTCGGTTAACAGCACCTTGGGCCCTGTGTGTTTCTCAAGACGTTATATTTATATAATACACAAAAGCCATGAATATCTTGTAAATTATATCCTTATAAACGGTGAGTTCTGATGTCATTTCTGTCACATGACTCACTGAAATTTGTGTATTATAATAAATAAAGTACCCCCAGTTGCAAAATATGAGGATATTATAAGTTACCTCGGAGTTCCATGACCTGTATAACAACACTCTGCCTTTGGCCTCGTGTTTATATATGGTCATGAAACTCCTCTGTAACTTATAATATCCTTATATTTTACAAGAGGGGGTACTTTATTCACTATATCATACACAAGAGCCATGAATGTTCTGTAAATTATATGCTTATAAATGTTGTTTAGTGATGTCATCGGTTATCTAGTGCTCTAGCTATCTAGTTGTTATGTCTGATATTTACTAGCAGCCAGGCTGTGGTTTAAGTGAGAAGCTGGAATAAGTATAGAATACTAAGATCTGTAATAAATGGTAACAATAACCGTTAAATTGTAGCCTCCTAGAGAAATTTTTTTTTGCCTGCTGGGGATATGAGACCACCATTTAAAAGCTGGAAAGAGGTAAAAAAGGAAAAGAAATAACCTCCTGCAAAGTTGCTAGGAATAGGACTCACTAAAAGATAACTTAAAGGACCCCTTTGTGGGGCAACACACACCCCGCTTTCAACTCATATCGGAAGTTAGCTACTGGGCCAATCACGAAAATAAAACCATGACATCACAGAAGGAGGTGAGTTTCTAACCCTATAGCAGGAGTATGACCTCACTTCTAGTATGTTATTTTGCTACCTTCAACTTAAACATGCTTTCCAGTCACAATTTCCTGTTCCTATGATTAAGTGTTTGGAACACGAAACGTGTCAGGCTGCTTGACACAAAACTTCTTCACATCTGAACATTTGCCTGGTGGAAGTTTTGCCTTCTTGAGTGCCTGCTCCAATTTCCTGTTCGACCATACTGACCAAAGAATTAACGTTAAAAAAATATTTACTCAAACCAGGTCTGAGGAAAACACTATCACTCAAGCCAAATGTGACCAAGTATGGATCAGTTTAGATGCTCCTCCTCAGTACACACCCCCGTCACAGGTGTAGCTGCATATGCTAAACATGTATAATGCTGAGAAAGAGCCAAAAGGCAGAACTTGCTGCAAACAGTGTTTATTCCCCCGACATATTTCGGGCTATGTGCCCTTTATCAAGTGTTATTAACAATTCACAAATTGCAAGTATATAGGTAAACAGGAAGAGACCACCACTTTTTAATTGTGTAGCCACAGATAAATATTATATTATTTAACATGGCAATCCAATTCCAAAATAAAATTCAATCAAGTCCATATACTGTGTGTATTTACATTTCAGTTTGTAGGTAAAGTCCAAAGTGCATTGTTGTGTAGCATCCAAGGTTTAAAGTCCATACGTATTAGAAGCAAAACAACATAAGGAACTGCCCTGTAGTTAGCCTACCAATAAACTTGATCTAGTAACCAATGCAGAAGAAATTATCTGTAACTGTTCAAATTAACTTCAAGAATTATTTTTTATCATAAATGGACTCATATACTTTTATCTGTAACAGAAAGAATACATGATTAGTATCAAACTTCTGTAATGATCCCCACATATGGCTAGTTTGATACTAATCATGTAGTCTTTCTGTTACAGAAAAAAGGCAAGAAGATCTTGCTCCAGTCAGTAAGTGGCCATTGATTGGAGGGAACACAGGCAATGGGATCTCACATGCAATGGGATCTCGCACACACTGGGAAAGAGTCGCATCTTTCTGAGTATTGGCAATAAACACTAGTCTCAGCAGTGTACACTCCTCTACCACAAAAAAAAAATGTAGCCTCGCAGAGCAATTTAAAATCTGGGAAGAGGCAAGAGAATAAGAAAAAGAAACTATGAAAATAAAGACCAATTGATAAGTTAATAGGGCATTCTGTGACACTTAGATTTAAAGGTAAACTGACTTAAAGGGATACTGTCATGGGAAAAAACATTTTTTTCAAAATGAATCAGTTAATAGCGCTACTCCAGCAGAATTCTGCACTGAAATCCATTTCTCAAAAGAGCAAACAGATGTTTTTATATTCAATTTTGAAATCTGACATGGGGCTGGACATATTGTCAATTTCCCAGCTCCCCCGAGTCATGTGACTTGTGCTCTGATAAACTTCAATCACTCTTTACTGCTGTACTGCAAGTTAGATTGATATCACCCCCTCCCTTTTTCTCCCCAGCAGCAAAACAAAAGAACAATGGGAAGGTAACCAGATAGCAGCTCCCTAACACAAGATAACTGCTGCCTGGTAGATCTAAGAACAGCACTCAATAGTAAAAACCCATGTCCCACTGAGACACATTCAGTTACATTGAGAAGGAAAAACAGCAGCCTGCCAGAAAGCATTTCTCTCCTAAAGTGCAGGCACAAGTCACATGACTGGGGGCAGCTGGGAAATTGACAATATGTCTAGCTCCATGTCAGATTTCAAAATTGAATATAAAAAAATCTGTTTGCTCTTTTGAGAAATGGATTTCAGTGCAGAATTCTGCTGGAGTAGCACTATTAACTGATACCTTTTGAAAAAAACATGTTTTCCAATGACAGGATCCCTTTAACAATCCAGTCTAGCTATGAAAAGCAGTTTCTTTTTGCCATATAATGTAGGTGACAACTTTTGAAAGTAATTTCCAGTTAACATGACTGAAAGCACACTAAACCAAAACTATGTCTAACAATTGTGGTTTTAGCTATAATGTTTTCTGAAATGTTTCTATTAAATTCGATTTTTAAACCCAATGACAAAAATCGAATATGTACGCAACTACAAAGTACAACACAGTAAAGAGTACAGTTGTGGCCTGTATATGAAAGCTTTTTTTATGTTAAAGGGGTAGTTCACCAACACTTTTTTCAGTTCAGTTGGTTTTAGATAGTTCACCAGAAATAGACTTTTTCCTATTACTTTCTATTTTCTATGTTTTTCTAGTATTGAAGTGTAAAGTGTAATTTTTCACCTTCTAAAGCAGCTCTGGGAGGGGGGGTCATCAACCCTGTAAACTGTTTTAAATTGATACATTTCTTATCTTTGTCCCTGTGACCAGAATCTCTGGTTTTCATTACAGGCAGCTGTTAGAATTGATACAATAGTTGCTAATACTCCAGAGATGCTGCTGAGAAATGTATCAACTAAATATTACAAAATTGTAACAGTTTGGGAGCTGCACCTGAATTACTGAGCTGCCAGACAAACAGAAACATTAAACTTAGATTTTGGAAAAAACTATAAAAAAAAATAAAATATGGTATTTGAAAAAAAGTCTTTAATTCTGGAGAACAATCTGAAAACAACTGAACTGAAAAAGTTTTTGGAAGGTGAACAACCCCTTTAACGTCTCTATCTCCCACATCAGTATAACAAGCCAAGATTTGGAACGGATATGACTGCAGCATCTCTAGCGCGTTTTATGCGGAAGTAGGACGTGATACACTAAACAATTGCCAAAAGCGATAAACATGGCTCGTTCAAGGGAATGGTAGTGACTAGTTCCTATCTTTGAAAAGGACCGTCCCTCTGGTGCAGTGATCCCCAACCAGTAGCTTGACCAACCCCTTGGTCCCAGTGGCCTCAAAGCAGCTGCTTATTTTTGGATTCCAGGCTTGGAGGCAAGTTTTGGTTGCATAAAAATCAAGTTTACTGCCAAACAGAGCCTCCTGTAGGCTGCCAGTCCACATAGGGGCTACCAAATAGCCAATCACAGCCCTTATTTGGCATCCCAGGAAGTTTTTGCATGCCTTTGTTGCTCCCCAACTCTTAAATTTTAAATGTGGCTTACAGGTAAAAAAGGTTGGGGACCCGTGAGTCTATTGGACAGAAAATAGATTATTCATATGGCAGTGAACAGTGATCTAGCTCTGTTAAACATGAACATGCTACTTCTTTTGTGATCTTTTCAGACACTAAAGGGTTATAACAAGAGTGCTACTTTATTTTAATGGATTAAAAATAAAAAGAAATTGTGGTGAAATCACTTTCTCTGTGGGAAATTAATTCACACATATTACTGAACTACAGCTCCCAAATGCCCTGAAAGTCTTCAGCTGGGACTTACAATACAACCAACTAAAGCCGACTTTGACAAGTGTAACATTGTGCACGGTCTATTTCTGGCCAAGAACATAGTTACCTTTTCACTTTTAAAAACTAACTAGTCAAAAAATTGTACTTCAAACAAAAAAGGTAATTTTATTTATAATTTTATTCAAAAATAAATGAAAACGTAGCAGGATCAGGCAACAAATATATGACACAGTAAATAAAACCATAGTTTTCTTTAGCGCAGAGACACACGCTCAGATTCGGGGAGATTAGTCGCCCATCGACAAATGTCTTCATCTTCGGGCAGCTAGTCTCCCTGAAATGCCTCCCGCCGGCTAGAATGTAAATCACCGGTGGGATGGCATCGGTGCGCTTCATTTTCCAAAGACGCCCACAGTTGCCTCATGAGGAAACTTTGGGCGATTTGGAAAATGAAGTGCTCCGAGTGTCATCCCACCGGTGATTTGGATTCTAGCCGGCAGGAGGAAGTTCGGGGAGATTAATCGCCCCGAAGAAGATTGTGTCTCTGCCTTAAGGACTTCCATTTGGGATGCACTGTATTTTTCAGCAGGATTCAGCTGAATCCTTCTGTCCGGCAAACTGAATTTGCATATGCAAAGTAGGGTCTGGAAGGGGAAATCGCCTTCCCACCGCTAATTAACTTATGCAAATTAGTATTTGGTTCGGTATTCGGCAGAATCTTTCGCAAAGGATTCGGCTGAATCCAAAATAGTGGATTTTGTGCATCCCTACTTCCATTCCTGGCAAAACAATAGAAAATAAATAAATTATAAAGAAGTAAATTGCACACAAGTAGGGTTGCCACCTGGCCGGCATTTTACCGGCCCAGCCGGTGAAAATGATGGTTGATCCCAATGTTATTAATAAGGAAAAATTATAAAAATATAGGAAGGCCAGTATTTTTTTCTGGAAAAGGTGGCAACCCTACACACAAGTAACAAAACAATGGAGACGATAAAAGAACATTAAGAGACAAAGTGACCCCCCAGACATTAAGAGGCACGATGACCCCACCCCACGGACATTCAGAGCTACAGTGACCCCCACCTAGGATTGCCACCTTTTAAAAAAAATCTTCATCGGCAGGTGGAGGGGGCGAGGTTAAAAGGGTGGGTAGTGATGCTAAAGGGGCGGACTGTGATGAGCTATTGGCTGGGTGGGTAGTGACATCAATGGGGCGGAGCCAATGCATGCATTTGGCAAGAAGCCCAGAAAAAAAGGTCAGTTTTGAGCAGGCTGGGGCAGGCCACTGTCTTTTTTTAGGTGTATTACAAATTTACCGGCAACTACATTGCAGGTAAATTTGTAAGTAAACTTTGGAGAAGCCGCACACCACACACACCCAAAGGTTCTTATCCTGGTGCCCAGTGATAGAGGAATCGGCCACCTCACAACAAGGGTAAGAAGAATTTCACCGGCACACAGGAGTTGCAGTAGCAGGGCAAGCCCTTGCAATTTTATTATGCAGTAGTGCAACGTTTCGGGGTCACGCTTGACAAAGGGGCGTGACCCCGAAACTTTGCTCTACTGCATAATAAAATTGCAAGGGCTTGCCCTGCTACTGCAACTCCTGTGTGCCGGTGAAATTCTTCTTACCTTAGGTAAATTTGTAATACCGGCCCCAGCCTTGGCCAGGTAGCAACACTACCCCCACCACCACCAGGACATTGGGAGGTACAGCGACCCCCCCAACTCCATAGAAATTCAGAGGTACATGACCCCCTCTCACCTCACAGAAAGTAGAGGTGACAACCTGTAGCAAACCTACATTACAAGTTGGCAAACCCGGGGATTAAGTTGCAGGTCCTCCATTATTCCTTTCGCATGTTTAAATTTACCACTCAATATTAGGTAAGCAGCAATGGAGCGGTCATATAGTACGATCACATGATCGTGACGTCATGGAGGTTCTATCCGAGGCTAGGAACTACCCACTACCGGAAACTAGTGAATCCCGCGCCGGAAGTTACGCATTAGAACGGAGCAGTGAGGTTTTTTTTTTCTTCGTCTGGTGTGCCGATTTATGCGGAAAACCGTAGGAGTTTTCAGGTAACGTGATGGCGAATCACTTTTTTTTTTTTTTATGAGTTCACGTCTCTCAAGAATTTTAGCACACATGAAATTGTGGCCGTCCATCTTATCTTGATCCGCGGCTGTAGGGTTATGTCGGGACATGTGTCCTAACCATGGCTGTAAAAAATACGTTTTAAGGTTTTTTTTGCTCAGTATAAAGTTAGAGGGAAATAATAGGTTATATTTCAGCTTTTTTAGCAAATATAATGACGTCTGTGTTATTTCTTTACGATGCTGCGCTGTCCTGCCCACAAGCTGCCCTGGGCCAATGGCCATTCACCTTCCGTCCCTTTATTAAAGGGTTTGTTCAACTTTAAATGAATTTAAGTTCTAGAACGGCATATTCTAAACAACCTTTCAATTGGTACTCTTTATATATTAAATCTTTTTGGCTTCCTCCTCTTTCCAGTTTTCAACTCCCCCCCCTAGACAAAAAGCTATTGTTATGTGAGGCTACAATTGTTTTTGTTATTGATACGTTTTGTTCCTTTCAAACCCTCTCTTTTTCATATTCTCATATTCAAGCCATGCTTGGTTCCTATGACAAACCGGCCCCTAGCAACCAGGTAGCTGCTGAAATTCCAATCTGGAGAGCTATTGTAACAAAAAGCTAAATAATTGAAGCCATAAAAAAATTGAACACCAGTTGCAAATTGTCTCAGAATATCAATGTCTATACCATGCTAAAAGTTAATTTAAAGGAGAAGTAAACCCCTTATTAAAAAAAACCCTACCATACATATACACCCCTCCCCCAGCCTAGCTGCTACCCCAGGTAAATGCCCCTAACTTTTTACATACCCCTCGGTGCAGATTCACGGCATCGGAGTTCACCGGTGCCATCTTCTTCGGTCTTCATCGGTTCTTCTGTCTCTTCGGCAATTTTCATGACTTTCGGCGCAAGCGCAGTTGACAAGAACCCAAAGACTGCTCCAACTGTGTATGCGCTGATAAGGAACTTACTTCCCGATGAAGACCATAGAGAAGAAGATGACTGCGGTGAACTCTGATACCGTGAATCTGCACAGAGAGGTAAGTAAAAAGTTAGGTGCATTTGCAGGGGGTAGCGTTTTTTAAAATAAGGGGTTTACTTCTCCTTTAAATTAACTTTTAGTATGCCATAGACATTGACATTCTGAGACAGTTTGCCAATGGTTATGGTTTCAATTATTTAGCTTTTTGTATAAGAGCTCTCGTAAGGCCTATTTACAAATGCAAAGCTCTAAAATGCTATTCCCTACACACCAACTTGCATCTAATGAATTATACGCTAAACCTGACTTATGTGTTTTGTTAAAGTGTAAGCACATCGGTAAATTGCAGGCAAATTGAGGAGAATGGGATTTAGCATTAGCCTGTGATGACACAGGAATTCTGGATACACTTTCTGTACTGTGGGTAAAAAAAGAAAAAAAAAAGGCTAATTGTCTCAGAATATCACAGTCTATAGAATAAGTAAAGGTATTTTCAAGTTGAACTCCCCCTTCAAAAGGGATATTTGCCTTTAGAGCTTTCTAATCATTGCTCTGGTTTTTTTTATTACAGTTTGTAGTATTATGATGTTGCAAAACTCAAATTCTGTAAAACAAAAAAAGCTGACTTCTGTTGATTTACAAGTCAGCCCCAACACTCTTTCTATGACCTAAAGATTGACTTACAGTATAAAAAAGTAATAATTCTATTATAGACGCATCATTTTGGGCAGCATTCATCTGGGATAACTTCCAAAGAGCAAAAGCACATGCAAAAATTGTGTTTGTAGGATGGTGAATACGAGAAAGTAATAACAATTATATTAAATCTGAAGCCTTTCCCTTAGGCATTTTAATAGGCTCCCAGAAGAATTTCAGTAGTCTTGTAAGCAAAGCTATTCTTTTAGCATTGGCCTGTCTGGACAGATCATTTCTCCACAGTGCTTTGTTGTGATTTTACTTTCAGCTCACGTCAAACCACAGCTCACGTAGCATTGGGGCATCAAGTCTCAAAAAGAACTCCAAAAAACAAAGCGGTTGTTGTTACCCAAGATGGGACCTTTGCTAGAAACAGGAGATTACCTCAGTGCCTTGTGATTGAATGTAACTGATCTTGCCTTCTTATAAAGTTACAATAGAGTTTCATTCCTTTGCTAAAACCCGGGGTGTGGAGTTGGTACATAAATTCTTCAACTCTGACTCCGGCTCTGACTCCGACTACTCCGTTTATGGTACCTCAGACTCCTCTGTTTTTTAATGTACTAATGTATTTTCTCATGTTGATTGAAAGAAGTTAAGTACACAACATACAATCTCAGCAGTTTTATAGCTATATGAAGATGATGTCTGCTTTTGTGAACAAACCAAAGAACTACTGGCTAGGAAGCTAATGCACTAACCCGGAGTTCCCCAAACTTTTTTTTTTACCTGTGAGCAACCATAATATGTAAAAAGAGTTGGGGAGCAACATGAGCATGGAAAATTTTCCTGGCTGGTGTAAAATAAGGACTGGCAGCCTCAGTGGCATAACTAGATATTATGGGGCCCCACTGCAAATCATTTTTCAGGCCCTCAAAACATCTAGAGGTTGCCTTGTTTAATCAATATTTATTGAAATTGCATGTAAATTAGGGCCTCAATACCTCCTGGTCCCCTTTGCAGCCACAGGGTCTGCTTCCTCTGTACAGTAGTTATGCTCCATGGCAGCCTACAGGAGGCTCTGTTTGCCAGTACACCTGTATTTTATGCAACTAAATCTTGCCTTAAAACCATGAATTCAAAAATATTTCATAAGGAGGCTTTAAAGTATAAGGTAATAGAATTAGCATATAAAAAACCTGAAACCACTTTACTAGTTCAAAAATATCAATGTTAAAGGAGAAGGAAAGCTGCGGAGGTATTTTATTGCCAATAGATTAGCTGCAATAGTGCAAGCTAGAATGCTATATTTATTCTGTAGAATGTTTTACCATACCTGAGTAAAAAGCTCTAGAAACTTTTTGTTTAGGATAGGTGCTGCAGTATTAACATGGTGTGACATCACTTCCTGCCTGAGTCTCTCCCTGCTCTGGGCTCAGATTACAGCAGAGAAGGGGGGGGAGAGGAGCAAACTGAGCACGCTCTTGCCCAGGGCAATGAGGTTTAAGCTGAAGGCAGGAAGTCTGATACAGAAGCCCATGTGTACACAATAGAAGGAAAGAAATGCTGTGTTTCTTTTGACAGGGGACTCAGAGCAGCACTAATTTGGGGGTTTACTGGTATATTTAGATGGACCTTTCTGATAAGGCTTACTTAGTTTTAACCTTTCCTTCTCCTTTAAACTGTACACCAAAAAGACATTGGAAAAACCTAAAACGACTTCTATATTAATTGAACCTTGTATATACCTGTAGAATAGCTGTTAAATGCAATCCACAATTAACTAAAGTATTGTTCTTTGAAACAGAATTCCTTCTGCCATATCCTCCTTCATAGAAGCTCTTCAATCTGATTTGATTATTTTCAATGCTTCAGTGCATAATAGTTCAGCTGGCTTTTACACTAGTGAAACCGCTACAAGCTGGCCTTTATTCTTGTATCAGAGAAGAACTTAATGATTATTATCTGTGAAATAGGACATTGCATATTGTATTGTATTTTCTTTTTCAATACATTTTTGGCAACTCCAGATTGCTTCAGACTCCACAGCTCTCACCAAAACCAAGCACTTATTGTACAAATAACACTAGATTTGTAATTAAGAATTAATCTGTTGTTAATGTAATGCAGTTGTTTTACTGAGTTTATGATGGTGAGGTTTAAAATAGTATCTAATGTACAATATGTTGCACTCCCAAGCATTTAATTTTGTTGTTTTCAAATGTAGTTGATAATGGTGTCCTGTTTGGGAAACGATGGGATGATGAAGGTTCACAGAGAGGCTTCCGTTTAGAAATTGATACAAAAAAATCTTATAGCAAATTTAACTCTTCTAGTTCTGGCTGTTCAACTCCAAATGGGGGAAGAAAAAGAAAACTGGAAAGTAAAAACATTGGATGAAATTTTGCAAGAAAAAAAGAGGAGGAAGGAACAAGAAGAAAAAATAGATCCAAAGCACAACAAAAATGTAAGTATCGTATGTGTTATGTTCTTTTTAAAGATATATAAATCTCAAAGACTTTGGTGTGAACCTTATTCATATGAACCCCTATTTTATGTGTTGTCCTCTTTGCAGGCCACTCAATTTCTTTCACAGCAGATTTGGTAAAGCATAACAATTATTTTCTCTTTCCTGGACAGAAGTGTGAGCGCACTAATGCTTATATCTAGCTGGGTTGCAAATATTGTCTAGGGAATTGCTTGGCTGTATGCTGGAAATTATGCACCTGTAATAAATGGATTGTCCAGATATTCTTGGCCATGTAGTTGTAATATGGAGAGAGAGAAGAATGTTTGTTTAAAGAAACACCGCCATAAGATAATAACCATCTTAAAGGACCAATAGCTAAAATAATAAAAATCATTAATCTGACACACTGTTCATATCCTGTTTGTGTAATAACTCTTTATTTGAAGGGAAAATCCTGTTTTTGGCTGGAGGGGGCATGTTTATCAGCACTGTTCCCCATGCAGTTTTTTGCTTTTAAGGCTTACAGCTAACCCAAACACTCTGGTGGAGAAAGTCTCAGTACCTGTCCATGCAGCCTACCATACACATGAATAGAAACAGCCTGTTACCATTCATGACTACATTTCCTTACATTTTATTAATTTTATGAGATATAGACAATATAAGTGCTAGCCATAAATCAATCTTTTTTTTTTTGATTAAGGGTCTGTATAGCGCAGGTACACTTTTTTTTAACCCCAGTGTTTAGCATACACATTGCTGGTGGAGTTGGCAGAGTTGTGGCTGATAATCTAGATAGGAGTTGTTGGATTGTAGACCAATATTGCTGCAAGTTAAGGCAGTGCCACATAGTGTGGCGTGAAGTAGCTGAATGAGCTCCACATCTGAAACAAACGGGACACATTAGATTACATCTGGTTTAGCTTGGCTCTGGTGTAATCAGAGCTGTGGAGTTGGAAGCAATTTTGGGTATCTGGTGTCGGAGTCACCAAAAATGTACCGACTCTGACTCTTAATAACTTTAAATACAAGCTCTGGAAATATTAAATCAGATTTAAGAACTTCTAGAAAGGAGGATACAGTAGAAGCAATTCAAAGAACAATATTTTAGCTAATTTCAGATTGTATTTAAAGGAGACCTAGGATAACTGAAACCCCCTAATTTTGTATGCAATAATGTATACTATATGGTGCTAGTTTTGCTTGTTGCCAACCATTTATATTATCTTTAAAAAAAGGCTCCTTTATTGGAGCTTAGTAGGAGGGGGACAGCCAATCACAGCCCTGTAGTTACACAAGCAAAGACAGGCTTCAGTTCCATGTCAGGTCTGCCTAGATGCTGATTGGTTCCTATCCTACAGTGCAGTGTGCAGAGTTCCGCTGGCTCCCCTGCACAGCCTGAGAACTCAGCGGACAGGAAGTGGAACAGATGGGTGGGGTTGTAGGGTTTTTGCTGACATTTTCAATAAAGTAACCAGAAACAACTTTTTAAAGCACATTCCTACTATATCTAAAAGAGTGATGTACTGTTACGTTTTTGTCTTTTTTTTTTACTTAATATGTCTCCGTTAACAGCCAGAAATATACCAGGTTCCATTAATAAATAAGTTTTAGGTTTTCCAATTGTTTTTGGTTTATGTATTTTAACTTTGATTTTGTTTTAGAATTACCAAAGGATGTTTTATATTTTTTTTTAGCTTTGGCAGTGATAAAATGCTTTGTATGTTGTGTACTTAACTTCTTTCAAATAACATGAAAAATACATTAGTATGTCAAAACAGAAGAGCTGGAGGTACAGGTACCATAAATTGAGGAGTCAAAGGATTTATGTACGGACTCCACAGCCCTGGGTGTAATACGCTCTGTGTATCATATACAACTGCCTGTCCTTATAACCAATGGTGCACATGTGGTCATAATAAAAGGGGTAAGCTCCCCATTTGCAGCAAACATGGTGTCTAGGTGATTCTCTCCAAATATTCTGTTTCTACTTATAACTAAGGGATACATATGCTGGGACTCGCAAGGCCTCTGTCCATTGGTCATTAGTTACAAAAAACAGGTCCTTCTCCCAGGTATCCCTGCGTTTTATAGTTGTTGAACCTGAACTTTCATTAGCCTTTTGTACAAAGCTAAACGAGCACCTTTCTGTAGCACTTTTTGTAGAGATTCAAGTATAGGAAGGGAGCTGTCCTGATAACTTGCCTTTTTAGTGCGTTGCTAACTTGCAAATATATCAGCTTGCCTTTTTAGTGCCCTACTAACTTGCAAATATATCAGCCATAGTGTATTTAGTAAATGATACTGAGTTTTCAGCATAGCAAAGGTTTTAGGTGAGTCTTGTGCCCATACATCCGAGATAGTTATTACTCTGTTTAGCCAGCTACTTGGAGGATGGAGGTGAGCCAGATGCGAAAATGCCTTGTTCTTCCACAGGGAGGTCTGTGGGACATGCTGGGTAAATTTCATTAGATCATGTACCTTTTGCAAGGCCTGAGCTTGTGTGTAAAGCAGATTGTTACAAGGTTTATCACTGCTATTTAGTAATGCATCCCAGGGGAAGTTTTGAGACTGGTTTACTGCTGCCCATAGTTTTTCCTGGGGCGGGGGTTAAAAGGCTTGTTGGAGCACAGCCAATACATGTGTCATTTGAGCTGATAAGTCATATAACATATTCAGTAGTGCAAGCCCATCCTCACCTGGATCTAGATCTGCCCGAAATAAAGTTCCTAAGGACAGCATTAATGTTATTAAAAAGTCTTGTGGGTAGCCAGATCGGTTGTACCATAGCATATATAGAAGTTTTGGCATCACAACCATTTAGATAAGCTTTATTCTTACTACATGGCTGTGTGTGAGGCTTCCCAAAGATTTTATTTTATCTTTTAGCCACCAAAAAGCCTGGTTATGGAGAAGAGATGAGCAAGCAAGGGGCCCCTGTCCCTCAAGTATATAAAGGTGTAATTTGCATAGAGTTGAATTTCCTGTTCTATGCCCTCTACTATGCCCTGTAAGTTGAGACCCACAATGTTGTGTGCCTGTCGGGCAGGTTGGGCATAGGGCTCAATTGCCAGTGCAAACAAAAGGGGAGGAGAGGACACCCCTGCCTGTTCTCTCTTGCTATGGAGAATGGTGTGGTTAGGGTAGAGTTAACACACAGGGAAGCTTTGGAGGAAAAGTACAAGGGCTTAACCAAGTTCTGAAAGGGCCAAAAGTGATGACAAAAGTGGGGGAATGGTTTGTGCGGTCAAACACCTCCGCCTGCCAAGATTCAATGAAATGCTTGGGTTTGTCCACTTCAACCTTCTCAGGGAAGCCCACGAAGCGAAGGTTGTTCCAGTGGAGGCGGTTCTCCAAATCATTTGCCTTGGAGATTCTTCTAGTAGAGTAGTCGCTGGAGCTCTTATAGTCGCCCTGGGAGCAGGCCACATGCATCTTTCTGGTCACTCACTCTCTGCTCAACCACCGTTGTGTGCTTTTGCCAGGTCATGATTAATGATCGAGAGATCCAGCTTTATTTTATCTGTTTTGGAGCTGATGAGGCTGGTGCAGGTGTCTTTGCTCACTGTTATATCCTGCTGATTCTCTTGTAGTGAAGGCTTAGGAGCTGGAGGTGGCGAGGAAGGTGAAGGGGGAGCACCTATGGAAGTGTTGGCATCATCTTGCTTTTCTTCGCTGAACATTTTTCTAGCTTTGTAGCGGCAGGGAAGCCCGTTTTTGAGATTTGTTTTGCCCCATGAGGTAGTGGTTGCCAAGGCAGGTCTTCTGGAGCCATTTTTTGTGGCTTTGGGCCACACCCCATTATAATTTGGTTTCACCTTCTAAACACTTTGTTCGGTGTTTTCAGATTGTTCTCCAGAAATAGACTTTTTTTTCAATTGCTTTCCATCTTTTATTGTCTACCATTTTTAAACAATTTATGTTTAAAGTTTATGTTCCTGGTTCTGGTGTTTCAGTCTGGCAGCTCAGTAATTCAGGAGCAGATTCTAAAACCACTTTAAGGCTAAGGCCACACTAGGCGATTTGACTCGCGGCGACTTTTCGCCGCGACTTTTAAGCAATCGCTGGGGAAACTTTTGCGCTGGCGTCTATGGGAATCGCGACAAATCGCCAGCGTAAAAACACACGCGGCGATCTTTTCTCTACTGTCGCTCGAAATTGCCTCGCTAGGCGATTTCGAGCGACAATAGAAAAAAGATCGCCGCGTGTGTTTTTACGCTGGCGATTTGTCGCGATTCCCATAGACGCCAGCGCAAAAGTTTCCCCAGCGATTGCGGATTAAAAGTCGCGGCGAAAAGTCGCCGCGAGTCAAATCGCGGCGCTATCGCCTAGTGTGGCCTTAGCCTTAATGAAACTCCGGTATCATTAACCCCCCCCCTCAAGCTGCTTCAGAAAGACAAAAAACTAAAAAGTGTTGGAAGGTGAGCAACCCCTTTATTGTTTACAAAAATGTGGCTGCAATTAAATGTTTCTCTTTATAATTTTATAGGCTGATGATCGTGATTCTAAAAGAGATTCTCTTGAAGAGGGCGAGCTAAGAGATCAGAAGATGGAGATCACAATTCGAAATTCCCCTTACAGAAGGGAGGATTCTATAGAAGATAGGTACATGCATAAATTCATGGTTACACTCATTGGAAACACTGGAAATGAACACTCTTTGTTCTTTAATAAGTCTGTATTCCTGGCATTGTATATTTACTGCAACCAAAATATTTTGTGCATCTTACCATAATCATATACAAAGAAGTAACTTTAATTTTTCAATGTATATTTTATACATACCATATAGTTTAGGGTAGTAGTAG
This sequence comes from Xenopus laevis, assembly GCF_017654675.1. Classification (NCBI taxonomy): domain Eukaryota; kingdom Metazoa; phylum Chordata; class Amphibia; order Anura; family Pipidae; genus Xenopus; species Xenopus laevis. The sequence goes on from NC_054383.1 coordinate 95,696,522, forward strand.
TAGTAGTTATAGTTTTTTTGGCTGTAGCAATAAAATAAGCCCCTTTCCTTCTATTTTCTTTCTTATCCAACAGTCTACTGCTGTGGACTTGACTTACATTAATACTTCTTAAAGGACCAGTAACATCAATTACTTAAAAAAAAAAAAAAAAAAAAAATTGTTTGTATAGAACGAAAAAAAAACCACAAGGACAAATTAAACTTTTAAATTGCTACGTCTTTGTTAAGAAATAACTTGCCGAAACTCCACTTGCGCTCCTCTTCAGAAAAGGCAATCTCCTCCCTGCTTTCCTTATAGGAGAAATCGAGCGCCTCATGATGGATCGTCGCTGTGACGCCTTTTTTGAAGAGGAGCACAAGCGGAGTTTCGATAAGTTATTTATTAATAAAGACTTAGCGATTTAATAGTTTAATATGTTTTTGTGTTCGTTCTATACTAACATTTTTGTTTTTTTAAAACAATTTGATGTTACGAATCCTTTAAAAAACAAATTTCATGGTCTCTCTTGCACTGATATAATGAATGTTTCTAAGACCCTTTGCTTCCCCCTTGTCTACCTGTACATTACTGGTCCAAGACCTTTGCACCCCCATGTTTTCCTGCACATTAATGCTCATTATGTATATGCTAAATAAGTTATGCCGATGAATGTTGTGTCTGATGCTTAATTAATCTTTCAGAGGTGAGGAAGATGAGTCCTTGGCTATAAAACCTCCACAGCAGATTTTGCGAAAGGAAAAATCACATCACAGAAAAGATGAAAAGAGAAAGGAGAAGCGCAGACACCGTAGCCATTCAGCTGAAGGACCTGCAGGTATTTAATTGTTTAGTTGCACATTTAGATTCAACATGCATAAGGTGTTAACTACCAGAACTTATTGAAAAGTGCCAAGATTGAAAGAAAACTTTGCAAAGGGAAGTCATATCCCTTAGAGATTCAGATACTGTATGTATCATGACCTGGATAAATGAGAATCTTCATAGACATCCCATAGAGGTGGTATTTTACTGGAAGTCAAAGATATCCATAAATAAGTCCATAACAGAATATTGGCCACTGTGAACTATAACAGCTCCTGGATTCTGTAAGTATATATTTTACCTAAAAAATATAGATATGTTTATTTATAGCTGTTTATTTATAACTGCTTATTTCTCCTAACACTGATTCATAAAAACAGTGCCAAAGATATAACCATCAAAATAGATGGAACATTTCAAAAAAATATGATAAAGCAGGACTACTATATAAAGCTTTCATGATTAGGGCCCATGTACACATTGTGAATAATACTATAAATACTGATTATCAGGCAAACCTATTCGTGTGAAGGAAAAAGACAGAGAACATGAGAGACGAAAGAGGCGCAGAGAGGAGCAAGACAAAGCTCGACGTGATTGGGAGAGACAGAAAAGAAGAGAGATGGCAAGAGAACATTCAAGAAGAGAGAGGTAATTATTAGACAGACATGCATGTCTATTTTGGTGTATGTACTGTAGATCGGAGTGCCAATATTTTCCTAATGTGAGGTCTACTTTTAGTGGTTGCCCAATTATGAGCTACATCCATAAAAGCATTGTTAGTATTTTGTTCCATGGAAAATGATTTATGAGAAAATGGATATTGTTATATTTAAACGTATTTCTTATGTAACCTTAATGTCATAAATATCTGAATGAAAAGCATGAAACAGGAGGGTGATTTAGCGGTTTGTTGACCGTGTCTTGAGATCTACTGATCACCAGCTAAAGGTCTACTGGACCTTTTGGACACTCCTGATGTAGATGGATAATGTACTGTAAGTGAGTTTAAGGGAAAAAATGATACATTTGTTCCAGTTGTTTAAAATGATTGGACCAGGTGGCAACATTTAAAAATTACTGCACTTGAATGAACTGATATTGTTCACCTAGTATGCCCTGGACAGATACCCATTTCACCTATTTATTTAAGATCCTTACAAATAGGGATGGGTGAATTTTTTCGCCTTGTTTCGCCGAAAAAATGACGCCCATAGACTTGTATGGCGGCGTGCGACAAAATAAAAAGACGCGCGTCAAAACAATTTCGCCGTGCAACAATTTTTTTAACGCCCTTAGACTTTAATGGCCGTCTGCGACATTTCGCTGGTGACGAATTTTTGACGAAACGGGTCAAATTCGCCCATCCCTGGCGGCGTGCGACAAAATAAAAAGACGTGCGTCAAAACAATTTCGCCGTGCAACAATTTTTTTAACGCCCTTAGACTTTAATGGCCGTCTGCGACATTTCGCTGGTGACGAATTTTTGACGAAACGGGTCAAATTCGCCCATCCCTACTTACAAACTGTTTTTTTTTTTAAGTCTATAAATACTTTTTACAGACTGTGCATCCAACATACATTTTAGGGGCTGCTTTACATGTAAAGCAAGCAAATTCTTTTGTCCTCAAACAGAGAGAAAATTTGCCAGCGGTCGGTTTGCCCAAAAAATGAGGTGAAGTTATTTTGTCCTATTTCATTGGTCACCCCCATCTTGAAAAAAAATTGGATTATACACATTTTTCGAAAGTATCTAAATCGTTTAAAAATGTCTCTAGGTATATGGCATTCTTGGTGCTCTTGTACAGGCTTTCTTTCCTGTTTTCTGCATAACCAGCATCTACTTCTTTGCACAAATGTTAAGAGTTGTGTGAGACATAGTAAAGCAAGAATGCAGAAAATTGCCCTGTTACTACAGCACCCATATAAAGTTATGCAAATGAACAAGAGAACAACCCAGCCATTTATGTGCAAGGGTGATTAAGGATCAAGGCTGATTTCTACCACATTGGTTCGTGGTCTACGTAGTGCGGAAAATAACAAGGGCCCAGTAACTTAACTAGTGAACGCGGGGCCCAGGTGCAGGCTATGCAGCCGGACCCTCCACTCCCCTCCGGAAGAGTTTTTGTTGTTTTTTTTGGCGGATTCGCGTTAACCGTCAGCTGGCCTTAGGGGGTGTGGACCCTGGTGCATTTGCACCCCTTCCACCCCCAGTAATTCCTCCGCTGCAAGGGCCAGACAGATATTGCTTTCAATAGTAATTACATTTACACCAGCATAAAATTTAGAGCAGGGTTCCCAATCTTTTTTACTCGTAAGCCACATTCAAATGTTGAGTTGTGGAGCAACGCAAGCATGAAACATGTTTCGTGAGGGTACCAAAAAAGGCTTTGATTGGCTATTTGTTGGCTCCTATGCAAACAGGCAGCCTACAGGAGGCTATGTTTGGCAGTACACCTGGTTTAAATGCAATCAAAGCCTTCCTCCAAGCCAGGAATTCAAAAAACACCTGCTTTGAGCCCACTAGGAGCAAAATTTAAGGAATGATGAGCAACATGCTTCACCCGTGCCACTGGTTGGGGATCACTGATTTAGAGAGCACATTCGACATGAGCTAGCTGGCTTCCAGTAATGGAATATTTCTCTGCAGATAGACCCGACAGTTTAGCATCAGTACCAGCTAATGTTTAGTTATTTCAAGTTGACATTTTAAATGCAAACAGTTTCCCTGTTTGCCAGTTGACCTCAAAATAACAAAACCAAAGATTTTCTGTCATTAAAACAGTAGAAAAAAGTGTTTAATGTAAGCCCTATTCATTGATCTTAAAAGGTGGTATACGGCCTTTTCAAAAACTTTAATGCCCCTTGCATGTCTTTATTGCATTATTTAAGAAAGTTCAAGATTATTTAGTTTTGGGACACTTAGGCAGTACAAACATTTTAAACAGTGTTTTTATGTCTCTTTCAACATAATGTGACCTTAAATATGGAATTTTAGGGGGAACTTTGATGTTTGCAGGGACCGCCTGGAACAGTTGGAGCGTAATCGTGAACGAGAAAGAAAAGTGAGGGAACAGCAGAAAGAGCAAAGGGAGTTGAAAGAGAGAGAAAGAAGAGCTGAGGAGAGGCGCAAAGAACGAGACCTCAAGAGAGAAGGTACCAAGCCCCATATATTACTCTTTCTTTCTTATTGTCTTGCTGATTTTTTCATGAACAGAATTCTATTTAATACGCATTCAATTGTCTTTTTCTTTCTGGAATTTTACATTGCAAGGGTATCCATGCTCTCTAGTAAACCATTTTCACTTCCTAATGTGAAAACTCCATGTGCAGTATCATCTTTTGAGGGCTGATGGTTACCAGATCATGTAAAGGACAGTTCTTGAAAGCTATAAGGGATAAAATGACTGTATTTTATTCAACTGTGCATTTGTTAGATGTGTCCCTATTTTTTTTCAGGTTATCTGGTAACTTTACATTTAGTACCTATCCAATGCTAACTATACAGTTGTATAGGTACTTTGTAGCCATTTTATATATTTCAATGAAATGATGTGTCATCCATATAGGTAAATATAGAATTAGTGAAACAAGATCTAGACTCTATAACTTTTTACAAAGGATGACTGCATCTCTGCAGAATGCTCCATGCTCTTTCAGGGTGACTATTTAACAAGAAACTTTGATTAATGTTTGGAATATTTTTCAAGTACAAAATATAATTTTGCATTGAGATTGAAAAGGTTTCTTTCTACTTTGGGGAAATGTGCAGAGCTAGTGCTTATTCAAGAAGCACTTTGCACCTGGATCATGGTCTTGATTTTTGAGGTGCCGTGCACAGTGGCATGCACTGCCTGCCATAGGGTATGCAAATTGGGTGTACCTATATACCGCCCACTGTTTGTCCCTTATAAATACAGAACTTCCGAATGCAGACAGTGATTATGGGCTGAGGGGGAAAGATCCTTGTGCTTCACACAATTTGACACCAGAGGTAGCGCAGGGCGCAAAGTGTGGAAAACATGGCTGCTTGCACCATTTTGCACCATGCTGCATCATTAAATTGCCTTCTACCTTTCACACATTACTTTATTAAGATATTTTCACTGTAGAGTCTTTAGTTTGACCATCCCTCTACTGCAGACAGCTACTTTAGTTTAGATGAGAAAAGAATAGGCACTATGTTTATTTTAATTGGTTATACATACCATCTGACCAGCCAGCTGTTGTTTAGTGCCCTGTTTAACAATCCAAACAGCAATAATCCACTTGTTTTGTGTCATGTAAATAGAGCAAGGCGCCTCTCACTTCTGGATCTGTCATTGCCCAGACGTTATAAGATCACAGGAAGTCATCAAGTGCAAAAACTAGACTTGAAGCTTACAGAGAGGGGAAGTCAATTTGCTCATGAAATACTCCTGTAACTCAAGGCAGTAACTGCCTGACTTGCCTGTTCAGACCAACCATCTTTTATCAGAATAATCATAAGGGAGGTCCCTTATCACTTACTCTGTACATTTTGGGATACTTTTTAAATATTTCAGGTATCGTCTAGCTAACTCTGAATAGGATATTTTCGCATTGAAGCATATTGTGATTGTGTCGTAATTTCACAAAATATAGTTACCAGTAGATAGAAAACATCAAACATTTCAATGTAGTAACTTCAGTTTTGCTCTACAACACCCGGCACACTTCAGAAATACTTTATCTCTACTGAAGACCTCGTGCTGGATACAGCTTGCGAAGTTGCGTTCTGAATCTGTAGTAACATGTCCCTACTTATCTGTAGTTATCGGTAGACAAATCTTGCTTCCCTGCTCTCACTAAGCCTTTTGGGTTCCTGAGCTCAGGATTCTTTTTCTGCAATAGATTGCTTTGGCAAATAAAATAAAATAAAAGTGCCAGGTTTAAGGTGGCAAGCTTTTTATTTTTGTCATAACCCCAAAAAATGTTTTTTTAAAAACCCATCCAGTAGCAAACCAAAGAAATCTATTGCAGAAAATGGAAATAACTTCAGGAATTCGTAAAACTATTTAATAAGGTTACATTTAGTAGTAGTTTTATTAGGGTTTTGTACCTACGGTCTGTGTAGGTTTAACCCCAGTGAAACATTCTTTCATGAACGAATTCCTTTTGGATTATTTGAACTGCTGTTGTGTGTAGAGATGCTTTTGATCTGTTAATGTGTATAGTATGTAGTGTCAACATTTGGCTTGTACTAATGGAAATGTAATTTTAGTATATAAAAGTGCATGGCGAATGAGATTTATAAATTTAATTGTTTAGCATCTCTACTATAACATATAAGTAGATGACTTCTGAGCCTAACTTTGAGAATATACAGAAGTTTATACACCCCCTGGCACAATTTGTAAACTGTTTACCATTTTGGAAAATATAAATGATCCTTTCAAACGCCATTCTTTTATTTCAGAACATTGATTCAGCTAAGGATATTTTCATAAAGAAGAGAGCAAAGGTGCCACAGTTAACCAATGTAAATAACTCACCACTCGAATTGGTGTTCTAGGTGCACTAGGCTCAAACCCTCGCTCAGAGGGCAGTAAACTGTTATTCAGGCAGACAGAAATGGACCACAGATACAAAAATTAAAAGCAAAATTTAAAAGTTGAAATACCGCATTTATATTGGCCCTATGCCTTGTGCCCAGTAGGCACTCTATCATATGCTAGCCCAATGGAGATGCCTGTATTTAACATTTTTTTCTACAAATATTGCTTTACTTTATATCTGTGGCCCTTTGATTTCCGAGAGTGCCAGTTGGCCCATTTCGGTCTGCATGAAAAACAGGTAAGGACATTTATCAGAGAATTGTGTGTGCCCTTTAGTAATCCTAATGATAACTGAAAACACAAAGCCTGACCTGATAATAAATTGGACCCTAGCAACCAGATTGCTGAAATTGCAAACTGGAGAGCTACTGAATTAAAAGCTAAATAACTTAAAAACCACAAATAAAAAATGAAAACCAATTGCAAATTGTCTCAGAATATCACTCTCTGCATAATACTAAAAGTTATTGCAAAGGTGGACAACGCATTTAAGCACTGTTCAGACTGATGAAGAAAATGAGGCATTCTCTTGGGTAGACTAAGAAAGAGTTCAGACACAGCTGTCTGGAAAATTAATTTGGGATGCAAAGAAAATTGACAAGCTGCTTTTACTGAAACACAGACTTCTCTGCAACAAAGTGCAGTTGCAGTGTCAGCATGCACAGTAACAATATTTGCCAGAAAAAGCCGTTGCTGCACCAACACCACAAAACTGCACACTTACAATTCATCTAGCAGCATCTAGAGAAGCCTCAAAACTTCTGGAACATAATAATTTGGCGTGATGAGACTAAAACTGAACTTTATGGCCACAACCATACATGCTATGTTTGGAGTCTACAATGAAACATTTAGCTGGATTTCTGCTGCTTTGGGTGGTGGATGATCTGCAGCAGTAGAAGGAATTTACTCAATATTGATGGCAAGATGAATGAGCATACTATCAGAAAATATTGGAGGAAAATTTGCATTGATCACTAGGAAAGCTGCTCATGGGGCACACTTGGACTTTCTAACATGGCAGTGATCTAATACATAAGGCCAAGTCGCTCTTTCTGTGGCTGCAGCAGAAAAAAGTGAGTGGTCATAACAGTCTCCTGACCTCAACATCATTGAGCCAGTTTGGGAAGATCTCAAACAATGCAGTTTGTATTAAACAAGCAAAGAATTTAAAAGCGAAGGAAATTTCCAATCTATGGGGGTGCCAATTGCTAGGGCACCCCCCAAGGATTGTAATGAATTACCTGATAACCCAGGCTCGTGCTCCTGCTAGAATAAAACTGCACCAGCCCAGTATACTTGTGAGCGAGTGATCATCTTTGCCCAGTAGAGCGAAAAAGCCATCTTTTTTTAGTTAAAGACTGGCTTTTAACTTTACAGTGTGAAGAAAGAAGGAAGAGAATGGCTCTCTCACAAGTACCCAGGGTCAGTGCAGTTTTCTGCTAACCGGAAAACCAGCCCGAACTACCAGGTAAGTCATTACAGTTCATGGAGGGGGGATGCCCTTACATTTGGCAACCCCCTGTGGACCTGGAGGCACCCTTTAAGGACCTGGAGGCTTTTTGCCAAAACAGATGGGCAGCATTACTGCCTTATTCACAACTATCAGAATAGACTGCAAGCTGTCATTAATCTTAAAGGGGCAATGCATGATATTAAGAATTATGGGAAACCTTTTGAACATGACCTTTTTATAATTTGTGTATTTACTACACTTTGTTTAATGATTGTGCTATTATGTATTACATATACCTAATCATTTCATTTGAATCACATTGAAAATATAGAAATGTGTTTTGTCTGATCTTTCGTGTTTTCTTACACACATCTTACAAATTCTGTCAGGGATATGCACATTTCTCCAAGTCTTACGCTATGCCATCCTCCGTTGCAAGGTTCTTAAATCCAGGTTTCAGGTGGGTTTTTGCGCAGTTTGTTCAGCAGCAGTTCCATAAGATCTGGCCTGGTTTGGCCTCTGCTGAGAGCAATATAAAATTTCCTAAAGTTGATGCCATATATGAACAAGCAGGCAATGTCTAAGGCATAAAACATGTGTTTCATTGCTTATTTTACAAGAAGAATGCATTGCTGGCATTTCATGATAATGACGGTTATAAAAATAAAGTTAAAATCCAAGCCTTTCTTGCACTTGTCAGTTTAGTGTGCCAACCTATATAACATGCGTTCCAGGGCTCCCAGGATCTGCGCTTCCTATACGCAGGAAGCCAGGGCTCTTACAAGAGAGTGAGAACATGACAAGTTACAGTGCACACTATGCAGATGCAAGAATACTTGTAGAGTTTAGCACAGTAAGTTTTGCCTTAACCCAATAACTTTGTAGCAATCCTGTACTGCAACCATTGTTGCCAGATGAGCTGGTACCATACAACTGCCATGAACACACTCATTTGGCAAAAAGGCATTATTATTATCTTTCCATTCTACATGGTTTTATAAAGATAAAACTGAATTTTTGTCCTGTGAAATGCTTGGAAAACCAAATTCTGTGACATCATTTTGTTTAAGTCTGCTATTACTTTCTTTAAAGCATTGCCGCTACAATGACAAATATTTCCTATTTATTAGTTGGATGCTCTTTCACTTCATCTTCCTATGGATTTTCAGTTCACTATGTAGACCTTGGCTATAATGAACAAATTGCCATATGGTGTCTTTGCTGAGGTAACATGAAATATTTAATGACTTCCAACAAAAAAGTATCCATTGGCCAGTACACATTTTTGCTTGTTAACTTTAACAAGAAGAAACTGTATATATATATATATATATATATATATATATATATATATATATATATATATATATATATATATATATATATATATATATATATATATATATATATATATATATTATAATGCTCCTTTCCTACATGGTACAGTATTGTACTCAGCAAGCAGAGCCAAGTTTTTATAGGTTTCAGAATTCACAAGTGGTCAGTATGATGTTTGCATGGTTATCTTGGGATATGTGCTTAGTTTAACCAGCAAAAGCTAACCTTTTGACCGATGTGATTTTTTTTTTGTACTTGTAAGAAAGTCATACTGTGACCACTTCTAAATTGGGGGTCTGCTTTTGGGCTATCATTTTTTGTTCCTATGAGATCCTAACCTAAAGAAAATACCAAGTATACACTTCCTTCCAGCTGCTCCCATTTATGAGGTACAGTCTTTAATCCCGGATCTTAATGGTAAGTGGGAATTGGAAACCGTGGCATGCCTGTGCAAAACCGGACATAGCTTTGAATGCATCACGGAGAAGCTGCTTTCTTTATTAGCCATAAATCAGTTTTTGAGTGGAGATCCCCTTTGATACTATATAATTGACCACAGAGAATCCTAAATATCAACCTATACGCCATTATAATATCAGCAAACCAAAACTCAGTAGCAATCTCCTTGTGTTGGAGGTTGATGTATCCCTGGTAGGAAGAAACCTAGCTGAGGCATCCTCTGCATTCATAGCTGTATATTTTTAGAGCTTTGTAGTACAATGGGAGGGTTATTGAACGTTCTTCTTAATGTCTAGATCTAAACCCAGGATCTATGGGTAGTATTGTTTAGTACAACTTTATGTAGTACTTGTTTTTTATTTTAAAGTAAGGGGAATATAATATGTTATAACACACAATTTTAATTGTCACTTGATCACTAAGCACCTAAAACAAAGGTTATAGACAAGAAAAACAAGGTCCTCAGTCCAGCTTTGTAGCATAACCTCTACCTAGGCGAAGCCACACCATGCCTATATAGACTTCCTTAGATACACATAAGAGGAGCCTCTCTGAGGCCAATTGCAAGCTACATCAAGTCTGGCACTTATAATATCGCTAGATACGTGACCAAGTATACCAAGTATACTCTCTCATGCTGATCTGTATTTGTAACTCTACACCATTGGGCTGAACTCTACACCATTAATGTCTAGGTTAAAGACGAGGAATACAAACATCTTAAACAAGATTTAGAAACATGTGGATGCCCAAACACAGCCTTTGTCAAAACAAAATCACAGTCAAGCAAAAATTCCACAGAAACAAACGGGAATATAAGAAAAATATTGGAGAATTTTCAACAAATCTTGCAATTCTGTGTTTTTCAAATCAAGCAAGACCCTGACACATAAATTGGTATGTGCAAAATATAACACCAAAGTAAATAAAAAGTAATGTGATCTGTGCGGTCCAGTGTAGTGAAAAATGCACAGATCAGTAGTTAAGGGAGACAAAAGATCCACTCAGTAAAGCTGGCCATAGACGCAAAGATCAGATCATATGAATCCTCGACTCGTACTATTTTTGGATTGTGTGTGGGGTGTCCTAACATCTGTCGTGCCGATTGGTGGTTCAGTCGATCTGACAGGTTAGAAATTTTCTGTCGGCTGCTGATTATATCTCTGTGTGTATTGCCGATCTGACGATCCTCAGTGGGAGACTGCCGGCGGATGTGGAGAGTTGAAATGCAGTGAATGAGGCACGGGCTGGATTAGGTGCAAGTCTCTAGGAGGCACCGACACCGTGGGGTCCCCCGTCACTCCTCGTCCACTATTGTTTTCCCCGACTCTACCTGCAGCTAGGGTTGCCACATAAAATAAAATTACCGGTCAGTGGTGGGGGCAGGTACTAAAGGGGCAGACCGTGATGCAAAAAGGGGCAGAGCCGGCAGTGACAACCCTAAACACAGCCTGTAGTCCAGAATCGCACCTTCCATGTTACGTAAGCGACGTGATAGGCGCTGCATAGCTGGGGGATTTCAAGCAGAGAGGGAGGAGGGAGCAGCAAAGCTGCTTAAAATTAAGTGGCGGTTTCTCCCCTCAGAATTTTACCGGCAATGTAATTGTAATTTTTTCCGGCTGGGCTGGTTAAATACCGGCTGGGTGGCAACCCTACCTGCAGCTCTGTGTGGAAGTTAGTAATAAAAAATGGCGAATACCAGGACTGCACTTGTGCTCATTTTATAGAAGGGACGGTGGCGGGCTCCCCTTTGGGAGATCCTCCATCCTGCCCTCTAACAAACCCCCCTCACTAGGCCTCCGGTAGAAGACACGCATCCCGGTACACCGAGAATGTCTCCCCGGTGCCGGACAGATGAGAATCCGTCAGCAGGGAGATGGAGCGGCCGGTAACTTGTCATGTTCTAACATCGGCTGATCTGTTCTTTTTTAACTTAAGGTTAGTGGCAGGTTGGGAGATGGGGACGTCCGATCTATCGATGATTTGAACGATCGGATCTTTGAGTCTATGGCCAGCTTAAAGGGATACTGTCATGGGATATAAATTTTTTTTTCAAAATTAATCGGTTAATAGTGCTTCTCCAGCAGAATTCTGCACTGAAATCCATTTCTCAAAAGAGCAAACAGATTTTTTTATATTCAATTTTAAAATCTGACATCCCTTTAAGTGAAAGGCCCAACACAGGAGGGCCAACTCCTCTGGACACTCCACAGTTAAAAAAATAAATTTATTAAAAAAAAACACATCTCCAATTGTGGCCTTCAGTTTTTTTTTTCTTTAATGTTTTTTCTTTAGTTGCATCAACTTGTGTGTGTGTGTGTGTGTGTGTGTTCATAACCTCCCCTAAGCTGAGAAAATGAGATGCACAGCAAGTGAACTTCTCTAGTCTAGTACTATGTTTATGCATTCTCTTAGCTCTTCTAGCCTGTATATTATTGTTCCTTGGATCTTATCATCCGTTAAAGGGCTTGTTCACCTTTGATTTAACTTTTCAGTATGATGTAGAGAGTGATAATGTGAGACATTTTGCAATTGTTTTTCATTTTTATTATTTGTGTTTTTTTTCTCAGCAATCTGTTTGCTAGGGTCCAAATTATCCGAGCAACCATGCATTGATTTGAGAGACTGGAATATGAATAGGAGCAGGCCTGAATAGATAGCTGAGTAATAAAAAATAACAATACATTTGTGGCCCTCATTTGAAAGCCGGAAAGAGTTTGAAGAAGAAGGCAAATAATGCAAAAACGATAAACAAGAAAATATGAAGTTCAATTAAAAAAAGTAGCTTAGAATTCACCATTCTATAACATACTAAAAGTTAATTTGAACCACACCTTTAAGCTCCTTATACAAAGCAATTCTACAGTTTTATATCACTTCTCTAAAAACTCAATCTTTTTATACTCATTCTTTAAAATGTCTTAAGTATTATACTTGTCCGGGGTTACTTTTATTTATTTGTTTCTTTCTTTTGTTTTTATTCAGCAGCAGCTGCACATCACAGAACAGCCAGGGAAGACCATGTTGAAAAAAGTAAAGCAGTTATGCATAGTCGAAGTCCCATAAGGCAGCAACGAGAGCGATTAGTTGCGGGAGATGTGAAGAAACAAGGTGAGCATAAGTAAAAAAAAAAACTTTTTGGCCAGAAAGTCTTCTAGAGATGTAAAAAGGGGACCTGACATGTCGGGTTTTAATTTTTTTTTCTTTCTTTGGGTTTATTAATAGTGTTACAATGGGAGAGCTAGCTAAACCAGAAGGCAATAAGGTGGCAAACATACCCATTTTTTCATTGTGATTGTCCTATGAAGGTGTGTAATTTATAATTACCCTGAACAGGAGTGCAGGAGCACTAATGGGTACAAAAGCATGTCCCTTAATGCACATTCAGGCATCCCTTCTACCTCGGAGGAATCCCATACACCTCGTGTTGCATATATAATCCGGCACCCGTGGATCGCGGGCAGGGTTCGGGCTGAGCTTTTCTGCCTCTCTCCACACCTGCGACCTTACACTTTTGTCTTATGTTTTTTAGGCATGCGGTCGCCACGCCCCACCCCTTTTTTTACTTGTTCATCTGGCTTATAAATAGAGGGGAGGAGGCGGGGGCAAGCAGGCCAACCCGCACATATCTAGTGCGCAGCATCAGGAGACGCCAGCTGGCCCTGTCTTTACCATAGTAATGCAAAATGTAAAGCTAGATTTAAATTAGAAATTCTCAACTGACCCTTTCATCTGCCATGTGCAACAGTAGACTATTTCCTTCAGCAATGAAACAATAGCTGTTGATAACAACTTATGATGCTGTGTGTTATTTGATTTTTTTTCTCAGAGAAAGATGAAAGACTAGACACCCGAACAATGTTCTCAGATTTACAAGATGTCAGTGACAGTGAGAGAAAAACTACCTCTGCAGAATCTTCCTCAGGTATTATTTATCTTAGGTCAAATCTATGGATGATAATATGTCTCTAGATAACGACGCTGTTTAGTAGTGCACCCATGCCAAATTTCTAGTGCTCAGCTTTTACTTTTTTTCTATACAACATTTTGGCTGTTCCTCTTGTTCCAGTGGTACAATTCTTGAAAATCTTATTCTCTTTTACCGTATATACCCGTGTATAAGCCGAGTTTTTCAGCATCCAAAATGTGCTGAAAAAGTCTACCTCGGCTTATACTCGGGTCAGCGGTACCTGACCCGAGTAGCTGAGATTGCAGTCACTTTTAATCATTCCTATACCAACAGTTCACTTGGGGAGAGACTGCAATATCCCACAATGCCCTCTGTTGGTTATATGAAAGAATAACAGTGCACCCTCTGTTGGTTATATGAAAGAATAACAGTGACTGCAATATCACACAGCGCCATCTGTTGGTTGTATGAAAGAATAACAGTGACTGCAATATCACACAGCGCCCTCTGTTGGTTATATGAAAGATTAACAGTGACTGCAATATCACACAGCGCCATCTGTTGGTTGTATGAAAGAATAACAGTGACTGCAATATCACACAGCGCCATCTGTTGGTTGTATGAAAGAATAACAGTGACTGCAATATCACACAGCGCCATCTGTTGGTTGTATGAAAGAACAACAGTGACTGCAATATCACACAGCGCCCTCTGTTGGTTATACGAAAGATTAACAGTGATGGCAATATCAAACAGCACCCTCTGCACATGGTAGTGGGACAGTGGGACAATGCACACAGTAATCCTTTTGGCAATTCTCTGTCACCATCAACTTTGCAAAGAAGTCCGGTTGATCGCTGGGGGGTCGCTTTGGCAGAATGTGCGCTGCTGGGAGACAGGGCTGTAGTTGTGTCTAGGCTTATACTAGAGTCAATAAGTTTTCCCAGTTTTCGTAGGTAAAATTAGGTACCTCGGCTTATACTCGGGTCGGCTTATACTCGAGTATATACGGTATATAATAACAGTCAAGCTAATGAGAGATCTAGGTTATATGCGTATATAAGTCAGGGAATTTCCAGGCAGATGTGGTTTGAGTTGCACAATCTCATCATGAGTTGTGTTTGACCAGCTCACATTTCCAATTTATTGCCTAATGTGTTTTGTGACGGAGGCTTTAAACATTCTTTTTGGATTGGCACATTTGGCTTGGGTTACAGTTGCAAAGACTCTCCAGTTTTCTGAAGATGCATTGGTTCACTGCAACACTGATTTCATAGTTGGCCTTTAAAATATAAGGTGCTTTTTCTTCTTTGATTTGAAAACTGGCTTTTCCGTGCCGTGGAATATTAATTCAGTCTCTCCTAACTACAGCAGGTACTGGTTCTGCCTCAGAGGAGGAAGAGGAAACCAGTTCTGAGGAATCTGAGGAAGGAGAAGAGGAGGAGGAAGAAGAAGAAGAGGAAGATGACGAAGAAGAAGAGGAGGAAGAAACTGGAAGCAATTCAGAAGCCGTATCAGAGCAGTCAGCAGGTGAGTTCCCGGCATATGAAATACAACTGCGTAGGAGTCCTACTCCTCAAATCTCATTGTTTGTCGCAAATTCTGTAATTTTCCTCCCAGCATAAAGTAGTACTGGTCCCCACCAGAGCCGCATGAGACAACCACTGCTCAGCTGTTAGAGTTGACACCCAGGGGGAAGAGGAGAGTCTGTTCTATTTTATCCACTTCTGCTCTCAACATATTTCATATAATGGGCTGGTGTTAAACATTATTACAGTAGCATAAACTACTGTAAAACTGTCTTTTGCTATCTTAAAATGGCCACAAGTCGTTAAACTATTAAGCATAATACTACTATCCACTGAAAGGAAAAGCACTGTTTATCTACTTGCTTATCACTACTTGCCAAATAGATGAGAATCAAATGAAACCGCACAAAGAGAGTTAATCAGCATAGGGGAAACATTTTTTATTTTAGTAGTTTACTACATTGAGAGAGGCATTGCTTTGATTTTGCAATTAAATTTTTCCTTCTTGAACAAAATCAAATGTAAGGCTGCCAGCATTCCAAAAAGTGAATGTTTATACAAGTTATTTGCTTTAAAACTTTGTGTGGTGACCGCAATATTATAAGTACATCTGTAACTGGTTTTTATTTAAATACCCTGTTTTTAAAATTATTTACATATTTTCTTGTGCAGCCCTCGGGCTTGGAATTTAAACTGCTGTTTTTAGCAACTGGGCAGCCCTTTTGAAATCCAAAAGAAATATAAATAGTAGATGGTCAAAAAAGAAAGATAAGCAATAAAAAAAAGTTAGAATAACATAGTGTAGCTGCACAGTTTTTGGTTGCTGGAGTCCCTGAACCTGTCAGCCAGGAAGCATACAATAAATATAATGAAGATTAATGGAACGTTTCTTTATAGTAGGTCTGTCTATAACAAACTATAACTTGATTTGGTAAAATACCCATTTTAAATGATACTCTGGCATGTAAGCATCTTCATTTGGTATGAAAGTGTTTACTGTGCATCTGTGACAACGGAAATGGATTGAAGATTTTTGCTTTAACACAGTGATCACCAAAGATTGCAAAGTAACGACGTTACTTGAGATTTCAGCTTGACGAAAAGGGGCTGATTTATCACCATTTACTGTACATGTATCATGCATGATTGAGTTTGTTTGCAAAGGTTGAAGCTTCGAGTAATTTTGTCTGTTTACAAATACCTGACTATATTTATTTGCAGAGGAGGTCAGTGATGAAGAGATCAGCGAAGACGAGCGAGAGAACGGGAATCATGTTCCTGTCGGTAAGGAATAAAAGTTTCCTATTTGCAGTTTTCATTAACATATGTTAACAATTTAACTAATTAAACATATACAGATCTTAAGGGGGTAGGGAGGGTATAATAAAACTTAGGGAACACACGGGCCCACACATGCACATTTATTATAGCTTAGTAGAGAGTGCTCTGAAAGATAAGATTGATGATGATGAGGCAGGCATGAATTACATATACCTATCCAGTTAGGTGAGGTAGTTTGAATTTTTTTAATGCAGTCCAATGCAAAATAGATAATGTTGAGGCTTACTGTTGCAGCAACAGAGCTGAAATGCCAGCAGACACATATTTACTAACTTAATCAGCCAATGGATTGTTGTGGGGACCCTCACAATTCCTTTATCAACACTGGACAAATTTTGCACCTGGGTGGTAACCCATGGCACCAATCAAAGTTTTGCTTTTATTATTCTACATGCAGTTGGCAAGTGACGGTGAACTTGGCCAGTGATGTTGGTAAGAAGGGAAATTGCTCTTTAAGAACCACAACCATCAGTATAATTTTCTGCAGATGCTATATTTATATATAAAAAAAGATACCAGAAAAAGTGGTCTCTGGTTTGCTTTGGTAGTAAGGTAATTAGTTTCCCTCTCACAGGATTCTAGGAAGTTTAGTTCAGCAGATGGCAAGGCCATAGGATTGACATTCCTGATATATAGTAAAACTGGTTTAAAAACTGTAATTTTCCTGACGTCATTGTTCTTGCCTTGTATATTTCTTTCTGCTTGATCCATAGCAGTCTGTCATTGTAAACCATATTAACTTAAATAAATATGAAGTCTTAACTCATGTACAGGTGGAGAGCACATGTCTGTACACATGAAATTGCCAGGGAATGCCATCTTTATGTAGCACTCTAGCTTGGAATGAATGACGTTACCACAGTCCTTTGCACAATCTTTTCTTTTCCCATAACCCCTACGTTTACAATATAATTACTCAAAGTACTTATTAATGCCCGACATGTTCATACTGTTACACCAGGCTCACACATCTTTCTGCTTTTGTACCCCCATACTCCATTGTGCAGGACTTTTCTTTCCCTAGTTCCTTCAGTTGACGTATTTCTGGTTTTCCAGCTAAATGGGCCTCTGAATCTCAGTGGTTATCTATAACCTTATAATAAACTGGGAATGACCAACTGTCCGACCTCCCTAGGGGTAAAGAAAGACACCACAACTAATGCCTTAGAGGGGCACAAAGAATTTCCCTGCCTAGCCTAAATGTAAACATATAGGGGCAGATTTGCTCCTGGGCAGCAACACATGGCAGCCAATCTGCGGTTAGATTTTTTTTTTTTTCCCAACTAGTTTCATATTGTACAAATAAAGAAAACATCGGATTGTTTTCCCAGCGTGTGTATTTTTTTAGTTTACATTTTTTGGTTAACTGTTCCCTGACACTACGTTGTTTTATTTTTTGCAAGCACTGTAATTCTTAACTGCTGTGTGGTAGAACTGAGGAGTCTGTTAGTATCCTGCCTGTGGGAAAGGAGATTAATAGCATGGTTACAATTCTGCCCCCCAGTTCACCCCCACCCACCTGGGTAGCAAAGATCTACCTGTTTATTTCCTTCAGCTGCCCACATAGTTATAACTACTTTTCTCTTTCTAAATGTTTTCAGTCTACTCAACAATTTTTAACCAATATTTAATGTTCTAATTCCATGAATCTCAAAACATGGATCTCTTTTTATGCCGTGTAAAAAGAGAATTTTGATGAAAGTTGGTCTAGGCTAGGGCCTCTGGTAATTCTGAATAGTATCCTTTTTACTTTTAAAGTATATGTATAAAATAGTTAGGTTTCTGGATCACTGCCTGCCGCTGGGCCTGGAGTTAATTGACAGATCTGTGGTAGAAGAATATTTGTGTTTTCTGGTTTGGTAACAGCTTTCGAGTTGAGTAACATTTTGCTTCAGTTATGTTTGTCTTTAGAATTCAAATGAAATAGCCATACAGGAAACAAATATTCATCCTTTTTTTTTTTTAAGCTGATCACCTTAGCTGCAGACTTTCAAATGAGATTTAGGCTTGCAGACAGGAACTTCGAGTAAAGCTGGCCATAGATTTTTTTTTTTTTTTTAAAAGATCAGATCCTCATCGTGAGACCACGATCTTCTCAGAACGATCGTACGAATTTACCATCAACTAAAAAGACCAATATGCCAGGTAAACAAAGGGGAGCTGCCTGCTTGGCCCTGCAAACATAGATAGATTGCACTGGGACCGACAAAGATTTTTTGACCTGGCCAATCAATTTCCTGACAGATGTTGGCCAAAAAATCGTAAGATGTACGATAGTTCGAATCCCACTAACCGCACAATATTTTCAAAGGATTGGTCGGACTTCCCTAAAATCGGTCGTTTGGCAAGAAGAATCGTCGTGTCTATGGGGAGCTTAAGTGGCATTGCCCTCCAAGAAATTAAATTGTTCGTAACACCTGCATTGTCAGCATGCCACAAAATCTATAGCAGATCTCGAGTTCTACTGCACATCTGGGGGGTTATTTATCAAAGTCCGAATTCATCTCAATATTTTCTGCTACAAACTCTGATCCAATCCGCTCAGGTTTTTTACACTTATTTATTATAACATTTTCCGGGAAAAAAACCAACAGATTTTCACGTTTTTTCCGGATTTGTTTCATCCGTTTTTTTTCGTAATTTTCACCCGAAAACTCTGAAAACTTCGGGGTATTGCACAAAACCCCGCGCACATCAAAAAATGATTGGGACTTCTCCCATTGACTTATATGCAACCTCAACAGGTCTGAGATGCCGGATTTTCAGATTCTGACATCACAAATTTTTTGTGATGTTTACATTCGGAGTTTAGTAAATAACCCCCATAGTAAGTGATCCAGTAACAATGAATAGTAAGTGTGTAAGCAGTTCAGAGTTCGGTTGAAATAAAATAGTGGCTTGCACAGAGGAATCCGTTTATTATATGAGCTGTAATAACCACTTAGTAAACCATTACTGTTCATTTTAGGATTATTAGTTTGTTTTCTGAGCTGAAACTATTTGTTCCAGCACAGAAAGGATTTGTCTGATTTTTTTCCCCCCCATGTGTTTTCCTGTCTGTCAGGTTAAGTTTCTCTGTGTTCATGTTATTGCATGTATATTGTATACTAAAGCAGAGACCCTGGTTGCATGGTGTACTGCCTCAGCTGATGTTTGGGAACACTCTGTAACAGCAGTTGCCTGCAGTGCATGGCTCAGATCCTTTCAGTGTATGGAGAAGGGAAGTTTCTGAGCCCAGCAGTGCTTTAAGTTTCTCTTGTTAGAAAGTGGATCATTCACTATGGCAACTGGGTCCGTTACCGCAGTCTGTAGAGCACAAAGTGTCTGCAAGTACACGTCCTTCATCTACAGAATTAAGTAGTGAAGCATTTTTTTGTGAATTATGCCAAGGAATGGTAGTATCCATTGATTTATAACTTGTGGAAGTTATAGAATCCAGATTCGACCATGACTCGGCTGAGAGCGAGGAAGAAGAAGAGGATGAAGAAGACATACGAGACATTAGTCCACATTCAAATCCCCCAACAGATGGTGAATATGTTCCAGACTCTCCAGTCATGTCACCGGTTGAATTAAAGCAAGAATTGCCAAAATACCTTCCAGCCCTTCAGGTAAATGGAGCTCTGAATCCTACTTTGATCATTTTTTTTATTTTAAATGAATTCCTACAACTATGTAGACTTCTATGGAAAAAAATATTGTTTGGTGTGTTTTATGCAAGCTTTATTTATAGATTCTAACATTTAAACTGCTGCCTTAAAAGTATTGATTTTCATGTTCAGCAAAAGTTCAATCAAAGAAATATTCAAAGCTCATTTACCCATGTGTACACACAGGCCGATACCGTGTCGTAGCACTTAGTTGTAGCCAACACACTTTTTTCCACGTAGGCAAGAAGACAACCTTGTGTGCCACTGGTCTTAAACTTACACTGTGATTGAGGAGCAGTTTAATGCTAATTGTAGCGTCCTTTAAATCCAGTGTGCAAATAAAGATTGCAGCATTGATAGAATTATTCATTTAGAGTTATATTTTATTCCACCTCTGCAATTTGTTTGGCAGGGCTGCCGCAGTGTGGAGGAATTCCAGTGCTTGAATCGAATTGAAGAAGGGACGTATGGTGTCGTGTATAGAGCAAAAGATCGTAAAACTGGTAGGAGTCCTTGTTTCTTAAAAAAAACCACAACATGAATATTTTTTTCCTGTATAATTTCTTTTTAAATTGCTTCAGTTTTTATGGCCTAACATAATGATCATTATATTTCTATAGATGAAATTGTGGCTCTGAAGCGGCTGAAAATGGAAAAAGAGAAAGAGGGATTCCCCATCACATCTCTTCGTGAGATCAACACCATCCTAAAAGCACAGCACCCAAATATTGTCACAGTGAGAGTAAGTATAAAATGTCCCAGGTGATGTGTACATGTATACAACAAATCTAAGTTGGCCACAGGGGAAAAGAAAATTTCAGGTCAAATTAAGACAGAATAATGCTTTTTTTTTAAAATCTCTGGGTAACTGAGGTGAAACTTGGTTTCCTGGAGAATTTCAGAACACCATTAAAGCTACATAGACTTTAGCAGAGTAATAGCATAGAGCTTCCTTAAACATTTTACATACTAATGAGGGTTATGTAATAAACTGAACTAAGTTTGCCCATGTGCAGTAACCCATAGCAACCAATCAGCAGGTAGCATTTACTGGTCACCTGTTTAAACATTTTATTGGCCGTTATGGGTAACTGCTCATGGGCAAACATGGTTCCTTTTTTTAACATATGGGGGTATGACTTTTTTCTTAGTATTCTCCTATACAATTCCCTCAAAGTAGGGCTGTGTCACATGGACAAGTTTACTGGGTGGCAATCATGCCCTTGCCTTTGATTTTGTAGCAGGTGCAGGGATGGTATGGTGGTACCCTGGCTATTTGATTGCTTGCCCTTTACTTGCAGATTAGAACAATGTGGTTAAATTGGCCTTTAAGGAAAAGCTTGTAAATTAATAGTAGATCAGTAAGGGATGCACATTTCAGAAGATTTCTTTTGATGAGCATGGGAATTGAGGCCAAGATATTCAGAGAAGTCTTTGGACAAAAAGATAAATATCCTGAACAATCTAATACATAGTTCTGAATACTTATATGTACTAGTGGTAACAGAAAAATATTTGATTCCATTTTTGTGGTTTGAGTAACGGTCTAGACTGAGGTCTTTTGTTTGAAGTCATTAATGGTTCATGTATCCACTGTATCCAAGTTTTTCAGGATCCTGTGGCATGCAGCACATCTATTAAGATTTTCCTTTAGGACTCTGCTCAATATTCGGTTTCACATCTGCAAGGACACTTTAAAACCAAAATTTGTTGTGTTTAAATATCTGGATGCTTTATACTTGTGTATTATTGTTAAAAATATCCCTCTTTTAGGAAATTGTTGTCGGAAGTAATATGGACAAAATCTACATTGTCATGAACTATGTGGAACATGACCTGAAAAGTCTAATGGAGACCATGAAGCAGCCTTTTCTTCCAGGTATGGTTTCCAGGTATTGGTGTCCTATACAAACGATAAATTAAGCCTGTTTTGTGTGAATATATTTGAAATCTTACTAGGCCACAGATGTATCCTGTTTCTCATTAGTTAATAGACTTCGCACTCGCATGTTATACACATTGAGCATTCTTTTAGCATCATCTGGAAACTCAGTCCTGTGGAGACTGCATATATAAACTAGAGAGGTACATTTCCTGAAGAAAATGTGAGTGGTGCTTGCCGTGGCAAAACTCAGGCCCAAATCTGATTGGCTGTTGTTGCCCCGCCCCTTTTTTTCCTAATTGTGAACCACAGTCACTCAGTGACTAACATACCAAACTTTGTGAATGCTGTCATTTAATGTGTAAAAATGGCAGCATTTCTATTTTTTTCTATTGAAAATCAATGAATGAAATTTGATTGGTTGTTGGTGGCTCCGCCCACTTTTTCTAAACTTGAAGTGGAAACCCCCAGCGATCACATTTGTGATATTCAAGGTCCCTGACATCAATACTGAGAGAATGGCAGCCTTCTTAATTTTTCCCATTAAAACCAATCAAAGAAATCTGATTGGTTGGTTTTGGCTCCACCCACTTTTCTTAATTTTAATCCCAGTCCCCCAGTGACCAACTGTGCCAACTTTGAGGAGGCTGCCATTAACCGTCTAAGAGCGGCAGCAGTTTAAAATTTTCCTATTTAATTGAATGGCTGAAATTTGATTGGCTGTTGTAGACTCCGCCCACTTTTTGTAAATTTTGGCTGCAGTCACCCAGTGACCCACGGTGCCAAGTTTGGGAGCTCTGGCTTTATTACTGTGAGAATTACAGCTGTTTACATTTTCTCATTGAAGTCAATAGGGAAAATCTGATTGGTTGTTTGCGGCTCCGCTCACTTTTTTGGGTCCCCAAAATAGGACAGAAAAGTCACAACACCCCATTCCCGAATAAGCTGAACGGTTTGACACCTCATTCATGGGTCTGCGACAAACTAATTATTCGATAAATTCCCCATTATAAGTCAATGGGGCAAATTTGGGGACCTCTCCTGCCCCGGGGGTAAAACTTATACCCTCGTGTGGGGTATCATCTGACACAGGTCGCAAACCTCTTCAAATGTGGTAAATTTAACGTTTCTACAAGATTCCCTCTCTGCGCTAGAATCCGTCAAAAGTTGGCCTCAATGTTAATCTATGGGACTTTTCGGGGTGGTTAATTGCCCCCGCAAGGGGCAATTAACCACCCACCCCTTAGAAAAGTCATACCACCCCATTCCCGATTAAGCCGCACGATTTGACACCTCATTCATGGGTCTAGGACAAACGGTGCGGGACTAGTTACGCGCCAAACTTTCATACGGAAGAAGAATAAAAATAAGTTTGCAAGATAACAGTAGTGATGCTTTGCTTCGCAAGCACCACTAAAAAAATAAGTTTGCAAGATAACAGTAGTGATGCTTTGCTTCGCAAGCACCACTAAATAGGTGCAAATTGAAGCCTTCTGAAATCAGCTTTACTTGTCTCATGCCATACATATAGCACTTCCTAGATACAAAAACTGTAAGTTTTAACTCTCCCATAAGGCATTATGGGCAGAGACATACAAATCACTCCTTTATGCCCCTTTTGCCAACTATGCATCCAGAACTACTGGTTTACAGCACAGATAGAGCCTAATGGTTCAGAGCCATATATCCAAACTTGCAGACAGCCTGTTTCAATCTTGTTATAAAATGGCCACAGGGTAGTTAAGCCACTGTGCTGAGCTCTGCTAAAGAACATGTTCTCTTAATTTGAGACTGCTTATTGCTGCTCATCAGTACCAGACTTCAGTCTTTAGTGTATGATACACACACCTTGGAGCTGTGGTGCACGGTCACATTTCAAACATACGTCACTAGAACAGCGACCCCATTACAGCTTTTAAAATTTGAATTTAATGACTTCATCTACAGAGAATCTGATGTTTCTATCCCTGCAGGGACCTTTCTGTCGGATACTCTGAAAACAATGTGATTAAGTTAAGGCCTT
Organism: Xenopus laevis; assembly: GCF_017654675.1. Classification (NCBI taxonomy): domain Eukaryota; kingdom Metazoa; phylum Chordata; class Amphibia; order Anura; family Pipidae; genus Xenopus; species Xenopus laevis. Next base: position 95,720,487 of record NC_054383.1, read on the forward strand.
TTTACATTGAGGCTTTAAAGGGAGTTCTGCCCCAGTGATGTCTTGATGATTTTGAAGGCTAATAGCCTTTGGTTGCACTATTTAGATGTGCAGAAATACTTTTCAGTTTAGGTTCTACGAATTCTCACTTTTTCACTGGAGAATTCTTTCAGTTTATTCGCTGTTCTAAAATCCTCAAAACTAAATTACCATAACTTTTCCACCCTTCCAAAGCAAGTCGTGTTGAAATACTGCTACATTTTTTTCATTGCCACATCTGTTGATTATTAAAGCGGAAGAATCTGTTACCTTCCTCCAGACAAATTTCTGAACAAAATGTGAAACCGGAACAAAAACATCTTCATGAAATTACGCAACTTCTATTAAACCTTCTATTAAATCCAAGTCCTTGGATTATCTGATTTGAATGGAGTCTATGGGAGATGGCCTTTCCGTAATTCAGACCTTTTTGGATAACGGCTTTCTGGATAGCAGACCCCATACCTGAAATAAAACAGAGAAACCCTAAGCGCTTTGTCTAACCCACTCTTTAAAGTTGACCAGTTGCAATTTTTCAGCCTTTGGACTAACCTGTGAACCCCTACAAATATAAAAACTGATGTGTCACAACCCCATATTGGCCATATTATGTATGTTTACATGGTTACAATACTCTGTTACATATAATACACATGGTTGCAGGGGCTTAATTATTGCAAATGCTCCTATAGCTCTTGAGTACAAAGGGTAAGTGAACACAGTTCTACGTTCTACCAACATACATGTCACATGTAATGTGTATTATTCTAGGGCTTCAATGTTCAGTAGGTAGTGTAGGATGTTAAATTAGGGCCCTTGACCTAGCACATATTTTGGCCACTGACACCTACATATTTGTGATATGTATTTAGAGGAATTAACACATGTTTTTTTCCCTATTATTTGTGCAACCAGTTGTTTACTAGGAAGCTCTTATGCTGGGTTACAAGCATTAGACAAAGGCCTATAGACTTTGGAACTGCACTTCAGCATTTGCTGCTGGAGAACTTAGTCCCGACCGAGCTTGCCTTACAGCTGTGATGCATCTGGTGGCAGAGGACAACAAACCTGAGATACTATGTTAATTACATGATCTCTTTCCAGCCCAGTAGCCTTCAACAGTTGAGGAAGTGTTCATTTTTACTAGTCTGGTTAAATTAAAGAAATATCTATGTAAAGAAATGAATTGTACTATTTTATCTCTTGCTGGAGAACTACAAGCTAGAAATGTATCCACAAAATCTCTATTTAAAAATGTAAGGCATATAGTTGAGGATATACATTGTCCGATTATCTGGTGGTTTTGGTGAATATGCAGTGCTCACTTTATCTTGTAGCATTTTAACACATTTTGCCACTTACACCTTCTGTAGGACTTCATTGGCTTTTTGTGTTTGAAAATACAGCCAGGTTAGCTGTAAAGGTGATCGCAAACATAGTTGTTTCAATTTTTTTTTGCTTTATAATTCTGTAGGTGAAGTAAAGACACTCATGATTCAACTGTTAAGGGGTGTTCGGCATCTACATGATAACTGGATTCTTCATCGAGACCTTAAAACCTCCAATTTGCTGCTCAGCCATGCTGGTATCTTAAAGGCAAGTTCACAAGTATAATTATACAATGTATGTAGTGTGTCTTTTAAGCTTGCTGGAATAACACCCCAAGCCAAGCAGTGTCGGCTATTGTGAGGAATCTGGCAATCACCGTATGCAAACTACTGGTCTGATTGACATCTATGACTTGAACAGTTGTAATAATAAGGACTTTGATTTTCAGGTTGGAGATTTTGGTTTGGCACGCGAGTATGGATCACCACTGAAGCCTTATACGCCTATTGTAGTCACCCTTTGGTATCGAGCCCCTGAGCTGTTACTGGGTGCAAAGGTGGGTGCCTTGCTCACTATTAGGATTCTAAGTTTTCAGTGGATTGATAGTTGCTCTTTAAATAAACTTTTTTTCTGTTTTTCCTCTTCAGGAATACTCTACAGCTATTGATATGTGGTCTGTAGGTTGTATATTTGGAGAACTACTGACCCAGAAACCCCTCTTCCCTGGAAAGTCTGAGATTGATCAGATTAATAAAATATTTAAGGTATTATGATTAACTCTTACAATATTGGTTTAGCCATTACATTGTCTTTGTCTTTCCAATAGAATGAGAGAATAAAATGCTTTCTGAATGAAGCTTTTTATAAGTAGCTATGGTTAGACTGATTTCTCCAGCCTCCTGAGAACCTGTGCATATAACTTCCAGTGGATTGTCAGATTATTTTATCTATGTTCATTTTTGTGTTTTAAATAAATGGACGTTGGCAAACGAGTGGATCTCTCCGTGTATGGCCACCTTTAGACCATGTTAAAGTTACACATTTCTTTTGTCACAGGATCTAGGTACGCCCAGTGAAAAGATCTGGCCGGGATACAATGAACTTCCTGCCATTAAGAAAATGACCTTCACTGATTATCCATATAACAATCTTCGTAAGAGATTTGGAGCTCTTCTTTCTGACCAAGGATTTGAACTCATGAACAAGTATGCCGCATTCGCTTTTAGCTAAAATAGCAGATTTTTCAAATTTTGATTCATAGTTTTCAGGCCCGGATTCATTCATTGATTAAACATTCTTCCAGGTTTCTCACATACTGTCCAGCAAAGCGAATCAATTCAGAGGATGGCTTAAAGCACGAATATTTCCGTGAAACCCCACTTCCAATTGAGCCATCCATGTTCCCAACGTGGCCAGCTAAAAGCGAACAACAGAGGGTTAAACGTGGCACAAGTCCTCGCCCCCCGGAGGGAGGCTTAGGGTACAGCCAGCTGGTGAGTTTGCATATACCTTGATTTATAGCCATAAAAATACCCATAAGTGTTTTGATTGGCTACATTTATCTTTTCAAGGTGGAAATGTGAATAACTAGAAATAAGCAGTTACCCAACAAATCCATCAAAGCAAAACATAAAGCAAACTTCTGTCCCTATCAAACGGCAGTGTTTTCTTTTTCTGGCATTGGAAGTATTACTGTGGTCTTGAGTTCTGCTACATTATCAAATCAGAAGCAGATGTTTTAATCCAGATGTGAACTTTACTCAAACTCTCTGCTGATTATACATTGGGTTTAGAAGAGTTATTCCACTAGGGTAGTCTGGAATTCTGCATGGAGGAGGCAGGGTTTACCGATGAGAGACTTGGGCAGATTGATATGTGGCAAAAGTGTCCAAAACATCCATATTGTGATGTAAATCTACTGAAGGCTTTGGCTTCAAACCTTTTGTTTAAATGATGACGTAGAGAATGATATTCTGAGACAATTTGCAATGTTTTTGTGATTTTTTTTTTAGTTATTTAGCTTTTTATTCAGCAGCAAGAAATCTGGTAACTAGGGTCCAAATTACCCTAGCAACCATGCATTGACTGGAATATGAATAGGAGAGGGCCTGAATAGAAGGATCCGTAATAAAAAGTAACAATAACAGTACATTGGAAAACAATTGCTGCAGCAGCACTCCGATTGTTGGTTTCAACTTTTTATTTGTGTTAACAATTGGTCGCCACCTCCAAATCATGAGACACAATTCCCAGCAGTCTCAGTGCAATGTCAATTGATTCAATATCATTGTCCATACAATTGGTACTGCTGGGAATTGTGTCTCATGATTTGGAGGTGGTGACCAATTGTTAACCCCTCCCCTAATCACCTTGAATCACCTACAAACTATGTTTGTTACACAGTACACTAGGCTCGATAAAGGGCTGGTATAGCCCAAAACGTTGCCGTGTTATTTGCACAAATAAAAAGTTGAAACCAATCGTAGTGCTTCTGCAGCAATTGTTTTCATGCGGAATTAACGTCTGCAGAGAGGATTACAGCCTGCACCTAACACCTCAAGTGTGGCAATTAATTCTGACTTTATTGCTGAATAACAATACATTTGTAGCCTTACAGAGCATTTGTTTTTTTAGAAGGGAGTTAGAGACGCCCATTTCAAAGCTGCAGAGAGTCAGAAGAAAAAGGCAAATAACTATAAAAAATAAATAATGAAAACCAATTGAAAAGTTGCTTAGAATTGACTGTTCTGTAACCTTAAAGGTGAAACACCCCTTGAAACGTTAAACTTGAAAAAAAAAGTTTATTTCTGGGAACAATCTGAAAACAATTGAACTGAAAAAAGTATTTGGAAGGTGAACATCCCCTTTTAATTAGTCTTGTGGGCCACCCCCAAAAATCTCCTTCTATAGTTGCTTGAGTACAGAATGTTCTGATGGGGGGGAATCTTTTAAAACTCCATAAAGCACATCTTAACCCACTGCTCCCTAAATCTAGTGGTTTATTTATCTGGTGAGATTGAAGCAGTCTTTACATTTAGCTGTAAGGTTTCAGATTTCTGTCCCAATCATTGCAGTTAGGGGAAGCATAGTTGGCAGAAGGGTCATAAGGATTGATTAGCCATAACTCGGCAAACTCTCATACCTTGCAAACATTACTATGACACCCCATATGTTCATTTAACAGTCGGACTAAAATATTACGTTGCTATTCAAATCATAACAGAAACATGAAATATCTCATTAGTCATTTCTACATATGGTTTAATGTTTACTCTATCACCGAGTCTTAAAGGAACAGTTCAGTGTGAAAATAAAAACTGGGTAAATAGATAGGCTGTGCAAAATAAAAAATGTTTCTAATATAGTTAGTTAGCCAAAAATGTAATATATAAATGCTGGAGTGACTGGATGTCTAATATAATAGCCAGAACACTACTTCCTGCTTTGCAGCTCTCTTGGTTTACACTGATTGGTTACCAGGCAGTAACCAATCAGTGGGTCACATGGGTCATATCTGTTGCTTTTGAATCTGAGCTGAATGCTGAGGATCAATTGCAAACTCACTGAACAGTTACTGTATATCCCATGTGGCCCCCTTCAAGTCACTCACTAACTCCGAGTTAGAGAGCTGAAAAGCAGGAAGTAGTGTTCTTTCCTGTTACACATCCAGTCACTCCAGCCTTTATACATTACATTTTTGGCTAACTAACAATATTAGAAACATTTTTTATTTTGCACAGCCTATCTATTTACCCAGTTTTTATTTTTATACTGAACTGTTCCTTTAATGGCAGAGTTGTTGATTGTGTGCTATTCCCCTGGATAAACCAGTGTTGGATTCAATCAGATGGAGTGATTCTTCTACAGTGAAAAAATCTGTGGCAGGCACTCAAATAAAGGCAATCTTCCAAAAAGTTGTAGAAAAGATTTATTGTATCCTCTGCCTTAAGCGTTTCGTGTTACAAACACTTAATCATAGGCTGATTCTTGTACAGTATTAATAAAAGAGTGACCTCTCCAACATGTAACCTTTTCACACAAGTGCATTCAGCCACCTTCAGCTTCTAAAGTGTCCCATCATGTGGCACATAGCTGTGTTCTCAGTAAGGAACCCTCCATGTTTTACAAGAAGTGGTCCCCATCGTATCTCCAGACAACCAGCAGCATATTGCCACCCTTATGTGTTTGTGTACAGAATACCAGGGTTTTTTGTTTTGGTTCATGTTGGTTTCCATGATGTCTCTGAATTACACCGCTTATTCTATTAATAAATCCTTCATTTCATCTTTTTAGGGAGATGACGATCTTAAAGATACTGGCTTTCACCTGACCACCACCAACCAAGGAGCTTCTGCTGCCGGACCAGGATTCAGTCTCAAATTTTAAACTCGCTTTAAAAAAAAAACAAAAAACATTTTTCCCTTTTTTCCATGGGAAAATTCTGGATCTTTTAAAGCTGCAAATACTGAAAATTCCAGCATACCACCCATAAATATGTATAATTATTTGTTCCTGTTAAAGAAAAAAAAAAAACAACTTCATTCCTTTTGGAAGGCCAAGAATCATAAGCAAGGACTGGAACTCCATATTCGAAGGTCTTTGACTTATTTATTTTTCACTACTGTATATTTGTAGAATTAAAAAGAATTTTTAATTAATGTTTGTTCTGTAGTATTTCTTGCCACTAACTTGCACATAGGTTTGTCGTTGGGCTGTAAGGCTATTCATCTGCCCAGCAACCTGATGCAACCCCAGGCAATGGCAGTAGAAATCTTCTACCCCTTTATATTTCTCTTACCTTCAAGTGCTTCTGTTTTACACACAGTTCCACGTCTGCTCTCTAGCATTATGGTAGAGTCCTGCGCGGGTCCATTTTTTGGAACCCGTACCTGACCCATACCTGCAACACGGACCCGCAACGGGCATTCTTACCCGATTGGACCTGCTACCCGACCCGCAAGTACCTTATCCTCAACCCGGACCTGTGACCCGCTTGCCATCAAGAATTAGTAAGTGCTGCCATTGTAACCCGGAAGTGACATCATCGGAAGTAGGCGTGATCAGAAAAAAGGAGTAAAAATCCCTATTGAGAAGGCGCGACCCAGAGAACCGCCGACCCGCGTCTATACCCGCACCCAGAACTTCTACCCGCAACCGCAGGTTTTTGCTGGTACCCGACCCGCTGCAGGACTCTACATTACGGTGTCGCATGATTGGCTGCCTGGTTACTGGTTTAACCTGACAACACTGCTCAAAGAGCAGAGGAAAGATGTGAAACGGGTGGGCAAAGAGATATTAAATAAAAACATTGGGGGGAATTCACAAAAGTGGTGATATTGAGACAAGATAAAAGTGTCGGATTTCCCACCAAATTCACAAACCTCTATCTCCACTTTGTGAATTTGTCTTTTAAACAGACACTTTTCAGATTTTGTCTTTTGAACGACATTTTAAAGACATTTTTTATGAATTTGTCTTTAGCTCTTACTACACTTGTCAGTCAGCCATCAAATTGGATTTTTTTCGGGGAGGGGGTTTATTTTGCCTTGGAAAATTATACATAATTTTTTCAGGATTACCTTGGCCTTCTGAATCTGCCTACATGTTTGTGTAATTCCACTTCTGTAACAAGATAACAAGGGTCTAAATACAAGAAATGCTATTTTGCATATAATAGGGATTTGTATCAGAAATATGGTTTATAATCTTAGGTCAAGTGTCTAATTGCTGCCAAAACTAAAAAAAAAAAAGCCTGAGAGGCTTTACTTTTCTTTTAGATAATATATTCACTCATTGCTAATATTGCCTCATTCATTAAGCTAAAACTAGTAAAATAATTCTGATGTGAGTTCAAAACTTTTTACATATCAAACTGTATAAAATACTTTTTTTGTATAATCAGTGTTTCACTTGTTTTGTTAATGAGGCTTTTACTCCTATAGGGTTAGACACAAACTTTTGCCCTGCCTGTAAAATGCTAATCCCTATTAATATGATAATAATTCCCCAATGGAGCACCTACAAGAGAACCAAAGCAGAGCCAATTATCGTAGAATTGATCTGACACATGGGGAAGAGTTATACTGAGCTCTACTTTTTTAAAATGCCTGGAGAAAATGTTTAAAATATAATTTTTGCGCCATTTTTGTCTTCTTTGAAAGACAAAGTGTCTGTAAACTTTCTTTCACTAAAATATGAAAAGTGGTGGTTGTCAGAATTTAGGAGGATTTCTGTTTGTGAATATGGAGAAAGTATTTTACACTAGTTTACCGCCCAAAAATGGTCTTTCTCCACTTTTGTGAATTCTCCCCCCCCCCCATGGTGTTTCCTGTAAAGTCTATGGGGTGCACTTGCAAATTAAATTTGGGTAAATGGGTAAAAAAAAAAAATCTATCTCAAGTCAAAAAGATTTTTTTTTCTCTAGGTCAAGTGATAACATCTTCCACACCTTTGTGATTATTCCACTGATCCAAATCCTTTCTCATTACATTGGAGTGGAAAAAAGAAGCAATCACACACTCTCCTTATTCACTATTATAAAGTTTACAGTATGTGAGCCCTGCAGCTCATGCTTTGCTCTTCCCATCTGCCTTGTTGACCTTGTCCAATTGTGTTCCACAAGTCCAGTCCTCTGTCCGCAACTTATTTTTGAGGGTCCCAAAAATATGTATTGCTGCACATGAACCAACCCAGTGTCGGGAATCTGGGGTATGAATTCAGCATTCAGAGAAACCAAAGATTAGATACTTGACTTGCACGTGTGACAATGAGATATTTATTATGCAGCAATTAAAGGAATGGTCCATGCACGCAGGCTGTTAACTTGACAGTAATCACAGGGAAGCCCATACGTTTTATGCAGATTTTAATCTATTACATACAATCATTCAACATTATAATTGTTATTTAAGTGTCTGCTATTTGACTCTGCTTTGCTTTATACAGATATATGGTTAGTTCTGCCACTTAAAAGGGACCCTTTCCTTATATAGCAGCTTTGCAATGGCAACTTGCAGTCAGTTTTGATAGAACCAGCTATCTAAATGATCTCTATGAACAATACATACAGTAAGAAGCACTGGACCTGGAATGGACAGACATTTGCCCACTAACAATAGTTGGAGGGGCCAGAGATGTGATACCTCTGGGGGGGCACTATACGACTCATGCCTATGTTAAAGAATCATTCATGTAAAATGATGGAGATACTGATTCAGCTAGAAAGTATTCATAAAAATGTAGAAACATTACTGTATTTGATCATACTTAGAGGTTTTTCCTATATTAGAATATTATAAAGGTGGGGCCCAATTTTCTCAAATTTGTTCAAAATGCCTCAGTTCTAGCAACAGTCCTGGTCATAAACCATATTTGGGTATTGCCATTGGCATACAAATAGCTCCAGTTTCAATTTAAAATGATAGTTAATATTTTAACATGAATATGACATCATCAGTGATAGGTCCTTGCTGAGATGACATCACAGATATTAGCAGCTGTGATTATGTCTATAAAATAAGAGGATCTGTGATCACGGGCAAAAATATTTAACAACGCTACCACCGATGACATCAGCTTTGGACTTTCAAAACATTGCATTAGTTATGACATCAGCTTTATAGACCAACGTTGCCTGATTTGATCATCATCTTTGTCCTGTGGTTGCTCAAGCAATTGGTTAAGAATGACATCTGCAATGGTGTTTGTATCATAGACAAATATTTGGGATTTTACCTGTGCAAATAGACAAGGTATATGTGTTACTTGTATTATGTAGGTAGTCTTTATTCTGCTATTTATACTACAGCTATAGGCTGGGAATACCAGTGCAAAAGTCGGACTCAAGCACTTAAGGAGTGTTAGAGGGAAGCAGGTGTTCTTTTAATAGTTGTGAGCACCATTCTTAAAAAGATTAAGGCCAATATCTGAGATATTACCTCTATGTCGCAATACAGTTGTGTAAAAAATTCTTATGAAATGGCCCCCCAATAGGAGGATTTGTACCAACCTTAGGACCCCTTTACTAGGAAGAACAATCGTTATACCCTTAGTGCTGTTCAGGTATTCTCTATCAGTCTCTGAGTATTATACAGTTTTGCCAGCTGGGAAATAACAATAATGAAAATGTCAACTTGTATTTGACAGTCCTGTTTATAAGGCCATCGTTGCTCTGTGTTCAGAGCTCTTACATTTGCAGTCGGATGTTCCATGAGTAAGTTGTAAGAATCTGGTCTCTCTTCTTCACTATGCAGGTGTACAGTCCCTCATTAATGGCGTTGGCGATTATACTCATGTGGTCGTCGTTGAGGCTAAGGTAACCAGAGTAAGAGTATTCCAGCAGCTCTTTGTCTTTGTACCAGCTGTAAGAAGACAGAATGAGGAAAGGAATGGTCATAGTCCAGTTCAGTCGGTGGACCTCAGCTGATAACAAGGTATATATCAATAAGATTATCTGAAAGATGTTAAAATACCACAAGATGAGAAGTCTTTTAATCTGAAGCCAACACAGTACGTGATTCTACTGTCCATTGTAAAGTAGCCTTCACGGCTTAATCGACTTGCTAGAACAGGGCTATTCAACCTCATGGACATTAAGAGGTCATAATGTCTGAACCACTTATTATCTGTAGTGAAGTGGAATCCTGGACTGTAAAGGGCTTTGAGGCTGTAGAGCTGAATAGCCCAGTTGTAAGACATAATTGGCAGTTTGTTCCTCACTGTCTTGCCATACAGAACGAAGAATCATTCCATAAATTCTTTGCATCTATGGAGGTCATGCAACCTAACTCCTCTGTGTGCATGGCAAGGTAAAGCCTTTCTATGTGAATGGTACTGTAGGTTCCTAGTTTTAATGCTTGAAGGACAATAACCTAGGGGTGTGCCGACGTGGTTCATTGAAATGAGCTGAACAAGTCCTGCAGCTTCTTATCCTGTTAAGAAATGCTCCCCACCACTGCCATACTGGCCTACTAGCTGTGTATTATATGAAGCATTTAGCAAGTTTAAAAACCCATATTATACATGCACTGATTAAAATGTCCAACATTTTCATATGATTTTGGTGCATGTATACCAGGGTGACTATCCTTCCCAATATATTCCATTTTGCCACAAGTCCCAGTGCATGGTGCATTGGCAGATACAGAAGTGAAGTGGAGCCACAGCTCCATCATCTGATTCTGATCATGAAACATGTTCAAGAAAGCTCTAAAAGTCCAGTTGCCTTTTTGACTCATTTCAACTAGATACTGTATATCATGACCTGGATAAATGAGAATCTTCATAGACACACTAATAAGCCAAATCTGGAGGTATTCTACAGGCGGCCATACACGGGCAGATTAAAGCTGCCGATATCGGTCCTTTAGACCAATTCGGCAGCTTTTCTGCCCGTGTATGGGGGCTTCCGACTGGTCTTCCCGATTATTATCTGGCCACCATATAGATCGGGAAGGTTTCATTTTTTAGGCGATCAACCCATCGGAGCCCATTGCTTCTCGTTGTAATCCTATCATTCGGCTATAGCCCTGCCGTTGGTGGGCATATTAGGGAAAGTTCCGCTTGTTTGGTGATGTCTATGGCCAGCTTAATAGGATGAAACCAGCAGACTCTTTGAAGACCACGGCCAATCTGCTTCTCTCGTTGAACTGGTTATGGTTAACTTTTGATCAACAAATACTGTCAAAGGGAAAGGGAATTCTGCTTCACTCATAGCATTATGTGTACTTACTAAACTTTGCCTTTTTTGTGCGTGATTTTTTTCCCGCATCGTAAAGTAACATTTCTGCCTTCAGGAACCAATCGAACTTTTGTTCTAGGAGGAGGAGGTGTAGGCTGTTTGGTTGGAAATGGGAAGTCTATAAGGAAACCACATTAATACTTAATTTTGTAACAGAGTGTCAATGATACAGGAATTCAGAAGCAGAGAGCTCGAGATAATGATACTGTACCATAACAGAAGTCACAGCTATAAGGACAATACTTCTTCATAAGTCTTCTTCTCGAGTCACAGTAGCCCTTGTGGGCCCAGGAGGCACACACTAAATATTTATCCTTGCAGCCTACAACAGACAAATGTATAATAACATATTTGACCGTATAGAAGGAAAAATACATTTGATGTTAAAGGGATACTGTCATAGGAAAAAAATTTTTTTCAAAATGAATCAGTTAATAGTGCTGATCCAGCAGAATTTTGCACTGAAATCCATTTCCCAAAAGAGCAAACAGATTTTTTTATATTCAATTTTGAAATCTGACATGGGGCTAGACATATTGTCAATTTCCCAGCTGCCCCAAGTCATGTGACTTGTGCTCTGATAAACTTCAATCACTCTTTACTGCTGTACTGCAAGTTGGAGTGATATCACCCCTTCCCCCCCCCCAGCAGCCAAACAAAAGAACAATGGGAAGGTAACCAGATAACTCCCTAACACAAGATAACAACTGCCTGGTAGATCTAAGAACAACACTCAATAGTAAAAACCCATGTCTCACTGAGACACATTCAGTTACATTGAGAAGGAAAAACAGCAGCCTGCCAGAAAGCATTTCTCTCCTAAAGTGCAGGCACAAGTCACATGACCAGTGGCGTAACTAAATGTTACTGTTAAGGGCCCCAAAAATTTGATAAGATGCATTATTCTACCAAGATATATTAAAACTGCTCATTAATTAGGGCTTCATTGGGCCCTCTACACTCCCAGGCCTGCTTCCTCTGTAGTTACGCCCCTGCACATGACCAGAGGCAGCTGGGAAATTGACAAAATGTCTAAATGTCAATTTGACAAAAATGTCTGTCAGATTTCAAAATTGAATATAAAAAAATCTGTTTACTCTTTTGAGAAATGGATTTCAGTGCAGAAGTCTGATGGAGTAGCACCATTAACTGATGTGTTTTGAAAAAAACATGTTTTCTGACGACAGGATCCCTTTAAACTAAATCTGCTATTCTGAGTATATTGATTTGAACCCACTCTTTAAGGTTGTCTTCTAGAGACGTTTAAACGATTACTGCTATATTTAATATTTAGCGATTTGTGCCTAATGGCAAAGGGCAACTGTAAAGCTTCCACCACCTTCAAGCCGGCGGTTATTTTAGAGTTCACACCGTGTCCTGTATCAATACACATTATAGATAATGCTGGAATAAGCACTGCTGCTCTGACTACTAACCATATAGACGGAAGATTCCCCATATCTCGTCCTGTGAGATCAGTTTTTTCCCCGTCAGAGTGGCATTGATGTGCATCAAAGCATTAGAATTGAGTGAATGCATCAGTCCCAGTGCATGTCCAATCTCATGGGCTGCCACGTGAACCAAGTCTGTGAGCCACACTCCTAAGAAAAAAGAGCCTTAGATGCAGAGAATCCACGATGCAATACATAGTCTGGCACTAGCCATTGCATTTCATACTGATATTCACCACGTCTGCCTGCCCCCGAGTGGAGGCAATGTATTCTGGTGGAAGCAGGAGGAGCAGATTCTTAGCCAGCATTTCTCCAAAGGCTAAATGTGACCCTAGCCTTAAGATCACTCATAGTTGCCTTTGTGGTGCCTATATGTAGGGACTCTAGTAATGGTTTAAAGGAGAAGGAATATTATTACCTGACACCCTGGGTCGGTGCTCCTATCAGCAGAAAACTGCACCAGTCTGGGGGTTCTTCTAGTGAGCACCATGGAGTGATCGGCTTCCTTCTTCTTTCTTCAAATTTCCAGAGGGAGACGCAGGGGCAGTAGAACAAAATAGCGCTACTGCGCACCGGCCCAGGGTGTCAGGTAAGTCAATACAATCACTTGGGTGTTCCTAACTTTTGGCACCCCCCAAGCAAATACAGACTTATCTTTTCCTTTAAGTGGTCCTATTCATGTAATGCACTTTCAGTACCATAGCTAGAATCTCAGCAATAAGATTTTATAGAAGTAATACTTTTTGAAATGAAGGTAGGACGCAGGAAGATTAGCAGTAAACACAGCAGCATAAGGTGAAAAGATCTTCCACTTATAAATACAGGCATGGGACCTGTTATCCAGAATGCTTGTGACCTTGAGTTTTCTGAAATTTTGGATCTCCATGCCTTAAATCTACTAAAAAATCAGTTAAGCATTTATGTAACCCAACAGGATTATTTTTCCTCCAATAAGGATTAAATATATTGTTGGGATCAAGTAGAAGGTACTGTTTTATTATAACAGAGTAAAGAGAAATCACTTTCAGTTATTTGATTAAAATGGAGTTTATGGCAGATGACCTTCTTGCAATTCAGAGATTTCTGGATAACAAGTTTCCGGATAACAGATCCCATACCTGTAGTATGTAAAGTTCCAATACAACAGTTAAAAGATTTTTGAAACTGTAGGACTGAAGGCAAACAAGCTGAAATAGAAACAGAACTTCTGCTTGAAAGAAAGGCTTTATACATGTTCAGAAATGTCAACTGAATCCATGTCTGGTGCTTTATGCTTATAAGGTTCATTAACACCATAGTGGGAGGTAAACATATCAGTAGCAATCATCTTCAGCTCTTGCGCTGTTTACATGTCTTTAGTAATAAATATACCTTTCTTCCAGCTGAACCATGTGTTACCCAAAATCCAATATTCACTGTCATCAAAATGTATTTCTCCTGTTTTTGGGAAGTATGCGTGCGCCAACTCTCCCGTTGTTCCATCAAAGCAATAATGAATATAGGACTCCAAGCAGTCTGTATGATTAATGCCATAGAAACCTGGAACAGGAAAATCACATATAAAGATATATACACTGCATGTTAGTGTTCAATAAATGCCATAGGCCTGAAATGCAAACATCATAGTGCAGGTCAAGTCCATCATGACATAGTGGATGAGGTTGACATGTCAGTCAAGTACAACTTTTTTCTTTAAACTTGCCTAGCTACCAAGTTGGTCCAGAGGAAGGTTATCCATCTGAGCCTGTGTAAGTCTGATAAAAAAGTGAAGAATAAAAGACCAAACAAAGATCAACTGTGACAAAAGAAAATACCTATTAATCCTCTTAACTGGTATTTTACGTTACAAGTCAGGACACACTTGATATTCATGGATGCCCAAGCTTTTACTCCAGCTTTTTTGATGATCAGCAGCTAGGAACCTCCATCCCCACATATAACCTGCAGTAGGAACCTGCATCTCCATGTATAACCTGCAGTAGGAACCTGCTTCCTCAGGTATAACCTCTAGAAGGAACCTCCATCCCACATATAACCTGCAGTTGGAACCTGCATCTCCATGTATAACCTGCAGTAGGAACCTGCTTCCTCAGGTATAACCTCGAGATAGAAGGAACCTCCATCCCACATATAACCTGCAGTTGGAACATGCATCTCCATGTATAACCTGCAGTAGGAACCTGCATCTCCCTGTATAACCTGATGTAGGAACCTGCCTCCTCAGGTATAACCTGCAGAAGGAACCTCTATCCCACATATAACCTGCAGTAGGAACCTGCATCTCCATGTATAACCTGCAGTAGGAACCTGCATCTCCATGTATAACCTGCAGTAAGAACCTGCCTCCTCAGGTCAACCTGCAGAAGGAACCTCCATCCCATATTTATGCACATGAAATGTGTTGGCACCAAGTTTCATTGCTGAGGACATGAGGTCTGAACAAAAAGCTATGGAAAGTAGGACAGGTTATATGACAAGAACCTAATCGCCACCTACCAATTTCTAGATCACTATGTTGGTCTGCAGGGACTTCCTTGAAGTGAAAAGGTGACACATCACTCCACATCTGGAAAGCCTGGGCCATCCCCTTCCTCGTGTCACTTTCATTAATCAGATTCCGTGGAAATGAAACGATCCTTTGGGGAGCAATAACAGAGAGTTTCAGGAGATATGAATTGGAAAGAGTTTGTCTTCCATCCAATAGGAAATGACATTTCTCGCATAAAGTCATCAGAGGATATGTCAGTAATGCAGGGCAATATGCTTTTTATTTGAAGGATACTGGAGTTATAATATAGTGGGTAACCAAAGAGCTTCTCCTATATGTGAAACATTTTATTGACCTTGATTACATTGATATTTTCAAAGCCACAGGCCATACTTAGAGGCTCTATTCTAAATGAACTCATGTATAACCTGTATCTGTTACTGTCAGTTATGGGCTGTGGTCTCGCCTGTATCCAAACCTTATGTTAAATTCTATAATATTCCGCTGCTCAGAGACACTTGGTCAGAACTTTTGCTTTATTTCCTGCCTTTATGGTCTGTATAGTCTATGCACATAATGTAGTTCTATTGTATCATCTATTAAACTCCTTAGGGGAACCGCAAGTGTTTATATTGGGGAAATGGAAATTAAATGATGAAGTGTTCTTAAATGTAAGCACTGGAAACATGACAAATTGTATATCCAATGCCTTTTAACATATTCCATGATTATTTCTCTCATTTCACTGAATAACAAATCCTACACTCGGATTCTCTGCTTACCCAGTACATTCGTATTAGGTAAGAATGTGCCAGATTTTCCCACTGTTTCATTGATCTGGCCCAATTCTTCCAGGCAGATTCCTCCCTGGAATTAAGGTTATTCAGTTTTCAAATACAGTGAAACCTCAATTTTACATACCCCGATTTTAAGTTTTCCTGCATTTTACACCATTTTTTCTGGTCCCCTGAAAAATGTAAAATGGAGGTTCTGCTGTAGTGCCACAGATTCATAGCTAGTTTGAGATCAGGATGGGCCATTGCAGGATATTTAACATTTTGCTCTAAAGCAGGGGTCCCCAGCCTTTCTTACAAATGAGCCACATTCAGTGTAAAAAGAGTTGGGGTGCAACACAAGCATGACAAAAGTTCCTGGGGTGCCAAATAGGGGCTATGATTGGCTTTTTGATGGTCTTGTGTGAACTGGAAACCTACAGCAGAATCTATTTGGCAGTACAGCTGGGTTTTATGCAAGCAAAAATTGTCTCCAAGCCAGGAATTTAAAAATAAGCACCTGCTTTGAGGCCATCAAGAGCAACATCTAAGGGGTCATGAGGAGCATGTTGCTTGCGAGCCACTGGTTGGGGATCGTTGTTCTAGAGCAGGGATCCCCAACCTTTAAAACCCGTGAGCAACATTCAGAAGTTAAAGGAGTTGGGGAGCAACACAAGAATGAAAAGTGTTCCTGGGGTGCCAAATAAGGGCTGTGATTGGCCATTTTGTAACCCCTATGTGGATTGTCATCCTACATTGCGGCAGTGCACCTGGTTTTTATGCAGCCAAAACTTGCCTCCAAGCCTGGAATTAAAAAAAAAAGCTCCTGCTTTGAGGCCACTTGGAGCAACATCCAAGGGGTCGGAGGGCAAAATGTTGCTCACGAGCTCCTGGTTGGGTATCACTGCTCTAGAGGCTCCCCAGTGTCATTTTGTCTTGTGTTTGAGATAATTGTGCTGCTGAAAGATGAACTTTTACAAATGTTTATAGAACCACCATCAGAATGACATATCTTCAAACAGACCCCCTGACCAGTTCAGGAAAGCCTTTCAAAGCATTACTTGGGACTAGATATTGCTTTGCCAGCCAAGGAATGGGAAGGACCCGAGGGTTGGGACCTGGATATTGGTGTATAGAAATGCTGCTATCTACGTGCACCCCAAACCTAAAATTCACCGGCCCCCCTTCAGTAGCCTGTTGATCGCACTGCTTGTGCAGACTTATTTCATAAAATAAAACAATATAACATAAAAACATAACTAATTTTGAATTTCAGTGCTTTGAAATTAAAAGATGACACAGAACATATATCCAGTGTAGGAGTTATTATTCAGTTGATAGTAGGGCTGCATGGTCTGAATAGCTTTGTGAGGCCCTGTAACATAATGGAATATAGATTAACTGCAAAAATAGCTCGATATTTGCCATCAACTAGTCGCCATATGACTACCTGTACGTTAGATTATAATGGTCCCATTTGAGAAGACCTGGAGTCAACGTGTAACGCTTGTTCCTCAGGTGACGAGGGAGCTGAAGAGGCAGTTGAAGAGCCTGGGTTGGAGCCACAACAAAGTCTACCTTGGATAAAGGAAAAACATCATAGGCGCCACAAATGAAGTAAAACAATGACAAGGAACACAATTAGGCCTACAGTCTGTAGCTTGGCAATGGAAAGAATGCTGAGATGTTCACTGTGGAAATGAATTGTACTTTGATTTACAAACAAAATGTGAGTTGTGAGATTGGACAAAACATTTGACTTTGGGCAGCAGCACAGTAGAGCAATGGTTAGCACTCCAGCCTTGCAGCATTAGGGTCCCAAGTTTAACATCAGTCAGGGGGTTAGCTACAAGAAGTCAGCTTAGGGAGTAAGTATTCAGAGGAAACTTGAAAAGCATTCAAGCATATGTCAAATTATTTTTACCAATGCACGGAGATTGTTCATTAATGGTCTTAAATCATGGAGAATTATTTATAACTTCTCCTACAATAAAACCTGGTGCAAGGGCCAATATCATTACATATCATATATGATATTTATTATACAGTATACTGTATATTGCTGCCACATGGTAGCTGAAAACGTGGCAAATGTGTTAATGCAAGTTAGTACTCATTTGTAAGGCAAACTAAAGGCATCTAATCACAGGTTGTGGTAAAGATTTCAGCCTATTTCCCTGTGCATTTCCGCTATACTTGATACTGTAAGATTCACTTAGGGAAATGGTGATGGCATTTGCTGATCATTTTCAAGGTGGCTTTCTACAACACCGCACTAGAGACAACATCATTGGCAATGCAGGCTACAAAGGAAGGGGTTGCAAATGTTTTGTGTCTGTCCTATGTGTGTGGTTCAACAGTTTTACTTGCAAATGTCTTGGGAAGACCTTGACTTTAGGGAAATAGCGATGTTCACTGTTTAGCTGGAGTCAGAACAAAATCGCCCAGCGATGGTATATAAAGCTCAAACTAAATGCTGGGTCAAGTCAGGCTAATGAAGTTGTTTTGCCCCGCAGGCCAATAATTGGATCATAATAGGGGCCTATGCAGACCTTTCGGAGGTGGGGTCCTCTCCCAACAGGATTTTTAAACCTGTACAATAAATATAAGTGCCCATCTGACCAGACATTGGAATCAGTTTGGAATCATACATTGGCCAATATTTTACCTACTGGATATCCAGGGGCCAAGTAGGTACAGTATCTAATATTGACCTGCATGTCTTGGAAAACACAGTTGAAGTTTACCAGTGATGTCCAAAGATCTTCTACATTTCTTTTTTTTTTACATTAAACAGCAGAATGGCCTCTAGTCAAACACCCGTCATACGTTATTTTATACATTTTATTATGGGTTCTTTATTCTTAATGAAACAGTAACATGAATAGGCTTCATTCGTTCATGGCATCCAGGTCATGAACTTGACCCAATACCAATTTGATCTTCACTGATACACTACTTTTATTTGTGGGATTGAAGGCATTGGGCCTTCAGGACTTGGCCTAGGATGCTGAAATGCCCATTGAGCCAGTAATAGTCTGCATAGACAGCTCCAACACTTTCAAATCCCAGATTTCAGTTATAAAATACTTACCAGATGGCTAATATGTTCCTTTTTAAACAAGCTCGTATATGAAAGAGGTATGATTTTGCATATCTTATGAGTTGGGCAGTCCAGTTTGTTTTAAAATATGAGATCCCAAAGGACCCGGCTTATATAATACTCTTTAATACAGACCTACATCTGTAATAATTCCTGAAATCATTGGATCCCTAATTCCCCAGTGCAGTTAGATATTTAGATTGATGGTGTAGAACGGTGACGGGCCTCCTCCTTTTTCTGTTGTTAATGCTCAGCTGATCCTTCCTGTGAGATACATCTGAAACCTCTTGTTCAGTCCTAACAAAAGCTGCATTGTATATTATATGTGCCTGGCTTCCCTGGGCTGTGTTTCATCTTGGGACATGAAACTATTTGCATTATTAGCCAAATGCTCCCAGTCCATTCCTAAAGAGATAAGGAGCATTTTACTTTTGGAACAAACATATGATAAGTAACCAGGGTTTTGTCCACTTCTGACTTCCCTCCAAAGGATATTACATAATAGCACTGGAAGAAAGCAGATTCCACAATGGACTCTTATCAGAGACAAGTAAAGAAATGAACTGTTTTCACAACTACAGTATAAAGCTCCCAGCCTAGCACCGGTATGTTTCTCAGCGCTCTACAATAGAAGGGTGTACACATCAAACATTCAGATTTTTCTGTCTATAAACATTTAATGTCATTCCCAGCTCCATGAGCATTGCTGAGACATGTGCAGCCACATTGCAAAAGTGTAAATGCAAATTCCACATAATTTACCAATATGGAAGGATCTGGATAGGGTTTTAAATATAGATAGCTGCAACCCCCTCCGGGCCACATGAGGGAGCTGTGGCACCCCCTGAGCATAGGAAAATGCAGGTTGTGCGTTACGTTTGGGCAGGTTTCAGTGCAGGGCCCCATGGTGTCTGTTTCCCCTATACTTTACCTTACTCATACCTTTACCACATTTCACATTTCGCCAGGATGCAAAACTACTTTTATAGTATCTTATGGTTTTTCTACAGCTTTATGCACAAAAGAACTAAGGTGTGAAATGGAACATCTTTGTATAAAGCATCTATTCATAGGGGGCTAATTACCCATAGCCACAAATCATCAGTAAGCTCTGATCCCTCCAATGCAAATGAAAGCAACGTTCTGATTGGTTGCTATGTGTTATGACGCTGGAATGTGAATTCTTTATTGGTGGAATGATGGAAAGTTCAGTTCAACAAAAGCTGGAGCCCTGCTTGCTGGAAATTTCTGATATATACATATCTATCTATCTATCTATATATATATATATATATATATATATATATATATATATCTATATCTATATATCTATATATCTATATATATATATCTATATATATATATATATATATCTATATATATATATATATATCTATATATATATATTATATATATCTCTATATATATATATCTCTATATATATATATCTCTATCTATATATATATATATATATATATATATATATATATATATATATATATTCTGAAAGCAAGTAACAATAGTTATGCAATATACTTTTATGATGCCCCTCATACTCAAGATGTTGCTAGGGACCAGGACAAAGCCCTCTGCCGTGTAGTTAGTATAAGCACAACCAGTGCAGGGCTGCAGAGATTTTAGACCTGGAGTGCCCAAGGGATTTTGTTTTAAAATAAGAATAATTGTCTTAAGTTAGGGTTGAAAATTGTGTATTTACTTATAATAATCACCAGCAAGTTACACTAAAACTATTTCCCAAACATCCCTTATACATATATATATATGATATCTAATATACTAAATAGTGATGGGCTGTGAGCACTTACCTTTGTCTCCAAGGGCACTGACTTAGAAACAGTGAAAATTCCAGCTAGCAGCACTGTTCCAGCAAAAAGGGCAAGAAATGCCCAGATGTACCTTTTCCTCCGATGCTCAATATCTTGGGTGCCATCCATGTTTTTTTATCAGAAGTCTGTGATAGGTGATGACTTGGCAGAGACTAACCAGGCACCTTGTCTCAGCTTGTTGGGGGAATGCACTGCATGCTCCCTAGACTCACTCCTGTCTGTGTGTTATCCCTTGGGCTAAGTTTGTCTCCCTGACAATGATATGCATTCTGACCAGTCCAAATGATGATTTCTCCTCTTGCACCTTCTATCCAACAGTCAGTTCCTACCCCCTCCCCTTTGCTAAGGTGCTCTGTTTATACAGTAGCGGCCTCTCCATTCATCTTTGTGCTTTTCCTATATCCCTTCTGCTGCTTTCCCATGGATTTCTCTTACTTCCCCTCCGATTCTTTTCTTACTTTAAAAATGCAGGCTGTAAGTCTGGAGGCTGCCAACTATACTCCCTAAGTGGAGCCAAATGTTCTCGTCTTTCACAGGCAAAGGCTTAGGGCTGGGACTATGATGGGGGCTAGTGTTGGGGGATGAGTGTTAACTGTGCACTCTCCTTCCAGCTGACTGACTTAGGAGTAGGAGGGATAAATCTGCTCTTGACAGTTCCTGTAAGGGGAACAAAACTAAAAATCCGGCTGCAGGATACCTCATTTCAAGGAGGCTGGGGAATCCTGCTACATTAATATTGCATTAGTATGACACAAAGAATGCATGGATATATATCAGTCCTGCTTATTACAAGGCAAAAGGACAAATATTTTCCCTGCATCAAACAAATATGTATTGTATAGAACTAATCTAATGCAAGCAAGCCTTTATCATTTAAACAGAGGTCTTGATTTTTAACATGATGTAGTGCTACCTGGGTCACACCTCAGGCCCCCCATCCCTGCACAACTCACAATGTCAATAGATGGGGGCCATGACGGGTGCCTTTCTGAGAGAATGGAACAGGAGTTCTTCCAGCAGGCTTGTGTTCCACATTGCATTTTTGCACATTTGCACTAGTAAATGAGCCCTATGGTGTCTATATTACCCTCATACCTATGTCATCAAAGATTGCTAATTGCTGTGCCTACAAACTCTATCTCAGCTTTTCTTATCCCTCTGATGAAAATTCAGTTTTGCCAGGATACCTTAAAAGAAATAAAGCATGTAAGTGTGCTTACACAAGCAGCTGAAAATAATCCCTGCATCCATGGACATGTATATAGACGTACCACTTGAGGGCTGAGCGGGGGTGATCCTGGCCCCTCTGCCTGAGACAGCTTGCTGCTGCTGCCCCCCACAACGCCACTAGAGGGGGTCCAGAATGCTAGCTGAGCTCTCTGTGCTAGAAGCAGTGTCGGACTGGGACACCAGGGGCCCACCCAAAAACCTTTGACCAGGGGCCCACCATAAAACCTTAAACCAGGGGCCCACTCTCAGTACTAATATTCTTTTGTTTTCTTTACATACTGTAATCTATTATTCCATCTATTTAGCCTCTTTGTTCTCATATAATAGGGAAAGACCATGAAATAGGCCAAAAGTTTAGCAGCATGAGGGCCCACTGACACTTTGGCCCACCGGGAGTTTTCCTGGTCTCCCAGTGAGCCAGTCGACACTGGCTAGAAGAGATGAATTTCTGGTTTGGCTACTGAAAATTTGGCTGTTAAATCACCAGAAGCTGCATTTTTGCCGCCCCTAGTAGCCAGGGGGTGCTAATTACTTTGTTCTTCAACACATCACTTTTTACAGGGTGCATCCAATCCCAGGCGGCTGCCAATCCAACTGGAACAACTTCTTTAGGAAGTTTCGGCTCTTGCCTTTAAAGCATTTATTGCAGCAGAAAAGTGGCACAAGCTTTCGGGGACAACCCCTTCCTCCTTAAATACCCTTCACATCTTGTGATTAACCCTCTAGTTCATTAACCCTTTAACACCAATTGCATCAATATCTAATTATCAAAATGTTCTATTGGCACAAAGTGTCCCAATTGCATCTGAAGAAGGGGTTGTCCCCGAAAGCTTCCCATGCTGAGAAACACTGTAGATCCTAATGTAGCTGCTCCACAGTCACGTTGTGGAATTTTCCAAAAGGAGCCGTACTGGCAGGGGAGGGAGAAATGGACAAAGGTTTACAATAAGGTGTGAGAAATATTTTGGTTGTTTCCATTGGATCCTCCCATTATTTGACATAGTCCTCTGATTACTTGCACAGACACATTTTTTGCCTTTAGCTTTTTTTCGCTTTGGCACTTGATTGCCATAAAAGTGTATATGGAACTCATTAATCATGTTTTCATACCGGCAATGAGTCTGAAACATAAATAAATATTGTCACTTTTTACTTTTTATTTATGTAAACAGATGCACAGTGTCACCAAACAAACATCTCTTTGTGTTATTTGACCAGCCGGTTGTTCAAATTGGGCTGATCTTTGGCTCCAAACACTGGGAAAGGACTGCCTCAGCAGCTCAAAATGGCCAAAGCCCTATGGGCAACCTGCCACCAAACCCTGATGTATTTTAAAGGAACATTATTCTTTTGGCTCCATACATAGGCCAGTAAGCTGCAGCCTTGGTCTGGAGTCTACATGTAATTTTGGTCTGGCCAAGAAAGCTTTAAATTGTCCATGTTCAAGAAGAAGTGACATTTAATTGATTCTGGATATATTCATGCAAAGGATGGATATCGTCCAATTATTCCAGTTTGTAAGTCTCCCCCTGTTAGAAATGGCACATAGTGCAATACAAACAAATGAAGTACAGGAGGAAAGTCCCAAAACAAACCCCTTTGCTCATTGCTGAGTTCTTGGAAAGAATACACTGGCTTTTTCATCCTGAATTAGGACTTGGAGAGAGAGAGAGAGCAGAGTCCTTATGTTACTGGGCAAAGCAGCACCAAGTATGCTGAGTGGAACTTTTTATTCAGTCACTAAACATTTAGTTTGAAGAGAAAAAGGGTGAATAAGGCCAAATGTTCTTGTTATTAAAGCAGTGACCTTAGCAGCCAGTTCAGGTTTATGCAATGCAACTGCCAGCAGATCAAAGATACCTGAGCCACAATAAAGGCAGCTTATTATTAACACCATGTGGACAATATGAGCCATATCTGTAGCCTCCTGTCACCACAGGGAAGCTGCGAATCACTTTTCAGCAGCTCAAATGTATTCGTCTGTATATGTATTTTTTTTTTTTATAAGAAAATAACAGACAGTTATATACATACAGATGTATCAGGCTTTAATGATGGCCTAAGAAGAGAATATGTTATGCATTTGCTCTGTAGCTCTATTCATTTTTCTCCCAATTCTGTGTTTCCTATGAGTTGCTTAAGTCCAAGAATAGATTTTCCACTGGCCTTTGTCCATTTTTAAGGAAGGAAGCTCAGCTCCTTTAAAGCCTTTACTGTTGGAGACCAGTAATACATTGAAAGGTATTGTGTTCCACTCATCTACTATGACTAGACATTATTCAATAAAAGCTTTATTTCTGCAGTCTGCAAGAAGAGGAAACACAGCTCCTAAGTTAATAATAAAGGAAGATCACATAAAGACTGGCTATAAAACCCAATGGTGCCCAGTAAATGCCCAGGGTAAACTGGGCAACAATGGTTTCATGTAAATTCATAATCTCTTTTAGAGCTAAATGTATCATTTTAGAATGGAGTACGGCCATCATTGGTGGGACTAGAGATAGTGTACGGGCGCCATTTTTACGTAGAAGAGTATGAATTAATCCTTTTCCAAGTTGTTAGACTCCATTCACTTTAATGACCTTAGGAACTTCCCTATGGGTACAGGGATACCATGTGGTTCCCCTGGATTAGTAATAAGAGAATGTATGTAATTAGGGACAATATACTTGTTTTTTTCACCTTGTTAACTAGGTAACATCTGTGTAGGACAAAAAAGAGTTAAATGTAAACTTTAGTGTGTAATACAAGGACTGGATGCCAAAGCATATGTTTACGGCTGGTTCCCAGGCTTACAGGGTTTTGATTGATGGCTGCAAAAAAAAAATCTGCATTCCTTTAGTGATACAGGGCAATGGGAAACAGTACTTCCACAAAATTCCCTGTATTACACTCCCCTTCATTTCCCTAGGATACTGTTCCTCTGACCACTCAGTCCAATGGAATGATTGAATAAGGCAGATCTTGTCCAGAGCACAGTCAAGGGGTTTCGATTATTATGTGTGGTTTAAATTAAATTGTGTGCGTTGCAAGTTGCATTCATTGCAAGTCATTGTGAATTTAAATGACTCTTTGGTAAATATCATACAAGTTGCAGCACACATTTTTCATACTGTGTGTTTAAGTACAGATTCAGTGCAAATTCCTGACAGTAACAGTGGCTTAAATGACATAAAACTGACCGCAGAAGCCAGAGGAACAATAACAATAAGTTCCATAAAATATGCAACTCCTGGTTCGAAATTATTGTTCTGATTGTACTGTATATATCTCAGATTTCTCTGTGCCATAATACTGTTAGGGGCAGATTTACCAAGGGTCGAGGTGAATTTTCGAATGGAAAAAACATTCAAATTTCGAGCTATTTTTGTGTACTTCGACTAGGGAATAGTCG
Source organism: Xenopus laevis (assembly GCF_017654675.1). Lineage (NCBI taxonomy): Eukaryota > Metazoa > Chordata > Amphibia > Anura > Pipidae > Xenopus > Xenopus laevis. Next base: position 95,745,859 of record NC_054383.1, read on the forward strand.
AACGATTTGAATTTGGCCGAATACCGACCTATTCGATCAAAAACGGACCTATTCAACAAGAAAACACTTAATTTCGTTTGGTATTTTTGAATTCGAATTTTGACGTTTTTTCAATTTGAACCTTGATAAATATGCCCCTAAATGTACATGTTGTCACCTATATCCCCATGCAAATGTTATCACTTTACTTGTCTATGACCTGGTACCTTAAATTGTACAAAGCTTTATGTCATGTTTTTGATTATTTTATTCAATTATTTAAAATGATTGAAATACATTTTAATAATAAAATTTACCTTTAAAAAAAAAAGAAATTAGGGTGATTTCCAAAAAAATGCAGATGAGTTAACATATCTGGACTGACCTGGTACATTGACACTTGCTGGGTGATGCTAAGGCAGGGGCCCCCAACCTTTATTTTTTATAACGAAAACTTGCCTCCAAGTCAGGAATTCAAAATGTATCACCTACTTTGAGACTACAGGGAGCAAAATCCAAGGGGTCGGTGAGAAACATGTTCAACACAAGCCACTGGTTGGGGATCCTTGTGCTAAGGTGTGAATAGCATTGAAGCACACACAATTTTACATCTCAGAATCCAAGAATAGAGTGATATTCTGAGACAACTTGCAATTGGTTTTCATTTTTTATTATTTGCGATTTCTTGAACCTCTTAAACCTCTGATGTTGTCCTAGCCCAGAAACTTCATGGACAACACAGAGTACTTCAAAGTGTGGCTTTATTCAGGCAGTATTGAGGCAGTATCTGTGCAATACAAGATTATGCGTTTCGGAACTTTATGAACCGGTACTTCCTCAGAATTAAAAGCTCGGTGATCTCGGTGAAGTTTAGGGACTCGGTGAAGGTTATAGTCAAGGAATCACATGTGTGAGGTACAGTTACAGAAGTCTCGCAAGTGTAGCTGCCTGGAAGACACACAATACAACATCATACAGACTGGTGAGCTCCGCCGAAATGATTCCTTATAACTCTTGAGCTTTTTATAAATCTCTTTATTTATACTTTTTTGCAATTTTTCAAAGAATAAAAACAAAAAACAAGCAAAAACAGAAAAAAAAAATTAAAATCAAATTAAAATAACCGGCTTGAATAGCATTCCTAGGATATATTGTAGCAATTAGACATTTTCCCCATAAAAGTGTTAATTCACGTTCAGTAAATTACTAGTACCATATTCAAATTCTTTAAGCAAGTCATTGATCATTTCATTTGGCATACTTTCTGTCCGATGGAGCGTCTGTAGTAATTTTATATGTGTCCCAAAAGGCCCATATTTCCGAATGTGCATCCAAATTGTCCTCCAAGTCTAGCTGTGCATATTTTGAATATAATTAAGTCTTTGGTGTAATTGTAGTAGAGATAGATAGGTTAGGGGCCACCCAGTTTCGGGCTATAACCCATCTGGCCACTGCAAGTATTTGAGAGAACAATCTTCTTTGGGGACTTGGCAGCTTTGTATAGAGCACAATGCCACCATGTGTACATGTAGAAAGCATAGAGGTGAGGTGGATGAAATAACCTTGTGTTTACTTAATGGGGTAATATACCATCACATTACTTTGTATGCCATCTGCTTGATGATGATCTCCTTGAAGCCTATGATTAAGTGTCCCAGTGACACGAAACATGTCAGGTGAGAGATGACTATGTAAATAAAGCTTTCAATTTTTTTATCTACTACCTTTGGTCTGATCAATACGTGAGTTTACCAGTGTGCCCTGCACCAACATTTATGCTTTATATAAGAATTGTCCGCTCTCCTGAGCTGAGGGCCTGGGGCTGGAGCACCTGGGCCACGTCTCCATTGTGTTCAGTGATTCCACAGGTTTATACTTGCTTTATGCTTTAAATGTTCTTGGTTCAGACTATTGCCATCTCATTCATGCCTATGTTGTGGGAAAGTTTTTGAATTGGAGTTTTTTTAGCGTTTTATTCAGCAGCTCTCCAGTTGGCATTTTCAGCAATCTGGTCGCTAGTGCCCAAATTACCCTAGCTACCATGCATTGAATTGAATAAGAGACTGGAATATGAATAGGAGAGACTTGAATAGAATAAAGGTAGCAATAACAATATATTTGTAGCCTTACAGAGCATTTGTTTTTTTTAGATGGGGTCAGTTACACCCATTTAAAAGGTGGAAAAGAAGGCAAATAATTCAAAAACTACAAAAAAATTTAAAATAAAGGCCAATTGACCATATTAAAAGTGAACGTAAAGGTTAAACACCCCTTTAAAAAGCAGTATCTGTGCCTAATTCCAGACTAACACTTTTCTGACCATTCAGCTATTGTATAACTACTAGGGATGGGCAAATTTGACCCGTTTAGACAAAAATTTGCCGCCGCCGAAATGTCGCCAACGTCCATCAAAGACTATGGGCGTTTTAAAAAATATTTTTTGACGCACGCCGCCATACAAGTCTATGGGCGTCATTTTTGCGGCGAAACAAGGAGAAAAAATTCACCCATCCGTAATAACGACAAGTCCCTTTGGCCATCAGAAATCAGCCACAGAGTCCGGTTATTGTGGGAGGCCAGTAGCTGTAGTGTGAGGCAGCTGGAAGGACATATTTAATATCCCTCTACCAGACCCTCTTTCACTAGAGGAAAACTGTACCTGTCTGTCAACCTTCGCTTAAGGGCCTAGAAAGATTTCATGGAACAGTGCTCTAATTTTAGGGAAAAATTCTCAATAAACAGGAGACTTTCCAGCTGGCAGAGAATATGGAATTTCTAACATAAACACTCCAGAATAAAGGCAAATACAGCATTTTCTCTACAGGCCATTACACCAGAGAAAGAGAGGCGACCATCAAAGAACTTGGTCAGTGAATTATTCCAAGTCCATTTCCATTCGCTCATTTCTGTTTGTTATTGTACAAACTACCTTTTTAGTAAGTCCTTTCATGGTCAGGAGACCTCCAGTGGGTGTTCTGTTTTGGGGGAAATGTTGAGGTAAATGAGTAATTTTAGTAGTGACATGTGTTGCTGTGACATCATCGCCGCTCCCTGGCTCCACTCGCTGTCAGTCATGATGTCAGAGTCACAGGACAGCTGGTGCCAGAACGTTCTTCTCAAGGTCAGACACATTTTCCAGGTGTCACCGTGACCAGCCATTTTAAAACATACGCCAACAAATATATATAGTGTTATTTTTTTCTAATTTGTGTTACGTCATACGTCTCCTCTTGCAGAAGTAAAACATGTCCATTTAAAGTGATACTGACACTAAAAAAAACGACTTTTTAAAATATGAATGTACATTAAAAGTTACCTATAGGTCATGTTTGCTGAGAGGTTTGTTTTTGTAAGTAATTGTTAGTTGAGGTTCCTAAACCTGACTGTTTTGCCAACCTGACTGTCCCACCTCAGCCTGCCAATTAAAGTTTCTAATACTAACGGACTCCTGCTGCACAAATATGACAGCCCCCTCATACAGGAACATGGGGCATGAGACAGGTAACGTAAAAGCATTGTGCTTTTATATTGTATTTTACATTGTAGCATGCAAAGCCCATATTATGATAGATGTAAAAAAGGTGTCATTATCTCTTTAAGGCAGTTATTTTTTCCCTATCGCTGCATTTGGTTAGAAACTCTTTCATTTGCTGTAGTTATAAATATAATAGGGGTGGTGAGAACTGGTGCTACTGAATGACATTACTGATATATGTGGATATACTGGTATAGGATCTGTTATCTGGAAACCCATTACCCAGAAAATTCTCCCATAGACTCCATTTTAATTGAATAATTTAAATTTTTAAAAAAATATTTTCTTTTTCTTTCATAATGAAACAGTATTTTGTACTTGATCCAAACAAAAATATACCTAATCCTTATTGAAGGCAAAACAAGCCTATTGTTTATATAATGGTCTATATAATGTTTTTTTTTAGTAGACGTAAGGTAACCCCAGGTCCCAAGCATTCTGGATAACAGGTTCCATACCTGTATTTAGGCGAGACCTGCAGAAGATCAGATATGAAAAAGAACTTTTGCTTTGTTTCTTTCTACAGCTGCACTTCCATCCCAGAATACCTGCAACACAATGCAAAATATTACAGGGTTTAATGAAATGTTCAATGTGGGAGGTCACAATGTGCAATAATGGGATTGCTCCTCACAATCATTAGAGGTAGATGGTGTGATAGGTGTTATATTGACCTATGGTGGAAATAAGAAAGAACTGAAGGGAATTGTTCTTGGCTGGACTTCACTAGGATTGGGCCACTGGTACTCTAACAAGTCCATCTTTGGCAAAGGGACTCATGTTCTTTACATCTGCTCAGTGGCACATACAGGGCTCGATTGCACCTCTGTGCACTAATTCTTGCACCCCACACCTGATGCCTGGATTGTATTTTAATTGCAAAGCTAACTGAACACAGCTTTGACGTGAATTGTATTCAAAATAAAAAATACTGGACCTCTATGTCCCATTTAATATCTATATGACAAGACAAGATGGGTCCCAAGCTTTACCAGTGAACTCCGACCTACAGATCAGCCGCCCCAAACCAAAGCAGCAACCGCTGGGTGCACCCTGGACCTCCATTGAATTTGGCTGTGGTATTTCTGTGTAAATGACAAGATCTAATGTGCAACTAAAAGCTCCCGTGTCTCGCACAGGCACAGATACGTTTCCCACTAAATCTCAGCACTACGGAATGAACACAACAGATACTGACAGTCTACTTGTGGGAATATATAAACTTATGGCAACATTCTGAGCAGTTCATTCCTCAAGTTGTTCATTTCAGGAAATAGATTCCAGGCTGAAAAGTATAGAATAGAAATGTTTTGGCCAAACATAGTAAATCAGCAAGCCAAGGCGAGGTTTGCATTAAACAGAAGACCAGTAAATCCTACCTCCTGATTGGTTGCTATGGGTAACTGCTCCTGGGCAAACTTAGTGCCTATTATTACATAATATGTTCTGAGACAGTAACTCAAGGGGTATAGGTAAAGGACTCATTTTTAAGGTAGACTTTAAAGGGCACTTGTCCTGGAAGTCAGCAGTGAGCATGGCCCCTTCACAAAGAACTGAATGATATAGTTTAACAATGACACCCAGCAACAGCTAAGCAAATTTTGTCATATATTTTATTACTGATCATTCTATTAATAGTGTCTCCTGGTTATCTGGGTTGCTAGGGAAGGTGGCACTGAAAAAGGGAACCAGTTGGAAATGATCTCCGAATATCCCCCTGCTACATACTAAAAATGGACTTGAAGAAAAGAATAAAAATACATGTATGGGACCCATTATCCAGAATGCTTGGGACCTGGGGTTTTCCGGTTAATGGGTCTTTTTGTAATTTGGATCTTCATTCCTTAAAGGAGAAGGAAAGGCTAAAATTAAATAAGCTTTATCAGAAAGGTTTATATACTGTAAATACACCAGTAAACCCTCAAAGTAGTGTTGCTCAGAGTCTTCTGTCAAAAGAAACACAACATTTCTTTCCTTCTATTGTCTACGCATGGGCTCCTGTATCAGACTTCCTGCCTTCAGCTTAAACCTCCAGGGCTAGGGCTTGAGCATGCTCAGTTTGCTCCTCTCTCCCCCCTCCCTCCTGTAATCTAAGCCCAGAGCTATGAGTGAACAGGGAGAGACTCAGGCAGGAATTATATAATATAAGTAATTCTAAAACAACTGAACTGATCGGCCCTAAATCCAGAACAAGTGCCAGGCTCCCTGGTCTCGGCTCTGCTTCTGCCTGTAGCAGCCGCCTTTCACTTCGGGAGGTGCCCTCCACTAATCGGATGCCACTAGGTCTTAATAAGAGAGGAGCCAAGCAAGAGTTCTGGACTGGCAAAGGGGCACGGTCATTATCAAGGTTTTGGATTTTTTTTAAAAAAAATATCTGAATTTCAAGGCACCTGGTATGATGACGTCACGCGCAAGGTGCGTAAAACCTGGTTTAAGTGCATGCCGCACGTACCCTATAGTTACCGGCATTAGGCAGAACAAGTACCACACGGCGGCCGTCCCCGCCGGAGACGCAGTGGGCGGCCCTGCCGGAGGTGTGGCAGACATCCCCGTTGGCCCACTAGACCACCAGGGTGACTGTTCTTAACATGGACTTGCTGAGTAATCATTGAAGATGTTTCACTACTCATCCGAGCAGCTTCTTCAGTTCAACTGACTGGTGTGGGAAGTTCTCGGCATATAAACTCTTCCACTAATCCAATCACAATGGCACATTGTAACTCTTCAGAGAGGTGACATCTGAAATTCACAGAGATGTTGATTCTGTGTAGTTACTGTGATAGGATTATCCAATGTGTCATACAACTCCTAGAAACAGGTGTCAGAGTTGCTACTTGTACAGTGGGTTGTACAGGCAAGCTATATAACCCACTCGAACATAGAAGGTGACATGGGCCAAAGGCTTCAATGGTGACGGGTTTTTTATTTCTACAAGTGCCAAATGCTGGCAAGATAACGTCACTCTTCAGGAATGGCTGACAGATAATGTGTCGGTGGCATCAGCAGGAGCCTAGAGATGAGCAATGTCCAATTCCATTCTCTGCTCTTGGCAATGTTCTGGTGAGACTTCTTTGATGAAAGAATCTTTCGCAATGGCTTGCAGCATGATTACCAGGAATTATGAGCTTGCGGCCAGATCAATGTGTGACTCATGTGAACAGCTGTTAGTCAAATGCTCGACGATGAACCAATATACTGCTTTTATGCCGTAAACCCCAAATTGTAGGGCTAAGTTGCAGAATGTAGTCAGGGAAAGCAAATCTAGAAGAATTCCACCTTTGAACATACAACAATCTATATCTGACCTGGATCTGGAGTTAGTTGAACAATAGTTGAGTGCTGCATAATTAAAGGCCCTTTTCTAAAACCTACCTAGAAGATTTTGGATCTATCCACTCTTGTGCCACCTATAAAAATACATATATGGGACTAGATTTTGGGAATGGTGTTCTGACTGGCAGGACCATAAGGAAACAAGCTTTGACTTGTTCGCCATGGGCACAGTACTGGGAAACAGTTACTTGTTAATGGTCACCTACTCTTTTCCACGGCTGCAGAAGCTATCCAGCATGGCAGGCAGCCCATCTGTGTTGGTTGGCGGATATTACCACATGGTGGTGTTATTCAAAATGTTTGTTTCCATGTTGATGCTAGTTTGAAAAAGTTAAACATTTTGATGTATATCCTTATTGGTTATACTTAGATCTTGTGATTGCGTGGGTGTGCATGGGCCTCCAGCTAGCTTCACTCTTGACTGTCCATGGAATTGTTTCAATAACCCCTTTGTGCATGGACCCCAGCTAATGTAAATCTTTATGACTTTGCATGGGCTTCTGTCTCAGTTCTGAATGTGCACAGGCTTGAAAACATAAGAAAAGACAACATTTCACTAGGCTGGAGTGAACATTAGTGAAAGTTCGCTATGAAATGCTCGTGCTGACAATCTTTTGGATTTTGCATGGCACACCAGCTAATAGGAGTCTGAATATGTGTGGCTTTGCAGCTGAAAAGCACATGGGTCTCCTCAAGGGGAGATCCTGGCCATTTTGCAGCCCAAGACGGCCTTCGTTTTGCCGCTGCCCCCCCTTCCTACGACACTCACTTTTTCAGCGCCAGAGGCGTCCACGTCGCAATTGCGCTCTCTGCACTAGAAGAGCCGAATTTCCGGGTTGAAAAAACAGAAATTCATCGGCAACCAGGGGGGCGGTGCCGTCTGAGGCGAGTTTCTCAACTTGCCTAATTGGCTGAGCGCCCCAGGGTCTCCTAAGGTTTTTTTTATCTGTGAGAGCCCAGTTAATCTTTATGAAGGAGTGAAGACCTGGCTATAGCAATTCTTGCTGTACGTGGGCCTCAAACTATTGGTTGTCTGACTGCCCTTTGGTTGACTACAATTCATCTCATACCAATACTATCCCATTCCCTTAACATTCAAAATCAGTTTTTTCAAAAAGTGATTTGGTTACACAAAGGTACATAGGATAAACATTTTTCCCTGTCAATTGAGTGTGTATATTTGTCGTGCCTTTATGTGTAATATTTTGTTTTAATACATATGTTAATATCAGAAGAAAGTAACTATCTCAAGAAATTTGTGAATTTTTTTCTTATCGATTATCTTTCAATTTTCTGCAAGTCTGCTTTTGGAAACACTGCCTGGTAACTTAGCAAACTGCACATTAATTGCCAAACTAGAGGGTTTACGAACACCAAACAAATTCAAAATCACAAAATAGAAATAAATCTAGAAGTATATATACATAAATAAATACCCAACGGGGTAGTATAATATTCTGTGGACACAGAGGAGTAACTAGACCTTCGGCTGCAGTGGGGCCCAGGAGGTATAGGGGGCCCCATGAGGCCTTAATTAATAAGCAATTTCATTAATGAGCAATTTTAACATATATTGGTAAAACAGGACAATCTCTGGATACGTTGGGGGCCCTAAAATTAATTTGCTGTGGGGCCCAGTAACATATACTCTACTGACCTCTCCATGTGTTTGGGGCCCTAAAATAAATTTGCAGTGGGCCATGTTACATCTGCATGTAGTTACACCACTGTGTGGAGCCCCTTCTAGAATTAGTGTTACACAAATAAACCCCTTGCTCCGCTACCAGTGGATGTACTGTGTGTGTATATATATATATATATATATATATAATGAATAAGCATCTTTATCTTTCTGTATTATATTTCCTATTCTTGCATTCTGACTTCTGCCTGACAAAGGTGATTCTCAAAGTCTGAGCTGTTCTGTGTACAAAAGACATACAGTCTGTTAAGGCTTGATCACATTTGGCCTCATAATCCTTTTAGATTGGAGTGATTTGGGGTAAATCAAACAGCCCACCAACGCTACAACATAATATTAATCAGACTGCTTTTATTTCGGCACTATACACATTTCACACTTTATACACAGAGTAAAATAAGCAAAGATGGATTTGCTAGGCAACTCTATCCACCACCAGTTCAAGATGGCGCATCTCTGTAAACCAGCTGCGGCCCGAGGTGCTACACAAGATGCTGTTGGGACTGCAGAAGTGCTACATTCTCTCTACATACCCGCACCAACACTAATGGGCAGATTTATCAAGGGTCCAATATCAAATTCGATTTCTAATTTTCAAGTGTCAAAATTCACACATCCAAACTTGAATTCCCTTATTTGAATATAAATTCGAATGCGAGATTTATCCCACCTCAATCATGAACAGTCCTGATTTGAATATTCGCCACCTAAAACCTGTCGAGTTCATTTACAAGCAATGGCAGAGGTCCGTTGAGCCATTTGGAGATGTTAATAGCCTTCCTGCCATTCGAGTTTTTTTTCCCGGAGAAAAACTCAGTTCGTACGAATTAAATACAAATCGAATACGATTAGAATTTTCGGGTCGCAACCATGAAATCAAATATTAGACATTCAAATTTTTTCTTAAATAACCTCCCAGTTGAATTGTCAGTATATTCGAATTAAAAAAAATCACATGAATTCGAAATTCGACTTTTGATAAATGGGCGTCCCTGGGTGGAGACCTTGGTAAGAAAGAGCTGTCATTCCCACAATCTTGCTTCTTAAAGGGGCACTAATGCATTCAAATAAATATGTTATAAGTAATCTCTACAACACTATAGTTTCCGAGTGATTTTTTTAAATTGTAAAACTGGAAAAATCAGTTGCCATGAAAATACTTCTAACCATGTTTCCTCTTTCCCTTCTCTGTCAACTGGATGAAGTAGAGCAGAATAGCACATTTCTCATCTTGCTCACAATTGGTCACTTTGAAACACTCTCTGAAGCGATTGGCCAGAGAGGACAGAAGAAAATGGAGGGGAATGGCCCCCCACAAACATCTGTAAAATGTCACTGATCATTTCCTATATTTTGCCTTCTCTAAAACAAAAATTTTTTCAAAAAATGAATAGTAAGAGTATACACGTTCTATAATATATGAATAATTTAGGTATATAGATATAAATAGCTATACATTTCAGTGAATTTATGAACACTTTAACAAAATGCATTAGTGCCCCTTTAAACAAGAACCACGGCAAGTTTTATAGGTCAACCCAAGATCTTAAACCGAATATGAATAAATCTTCTTGCTCTTGCGCTACCGTGTCATTAGTTAAACTATAAAACACGGCAGTCCTGTAAGTTCAATGTGACGTACTCTATGTATTGCTCTATTTCATGTGACCTGATGAACCTGTATGAAAGGGACATTTGGAAGGCAGTGGATCAGGTTGTATTGCAGAAACACAAATAAGAGAAGAATCAGCAAATGAAATGTTAGGTTGGGATTGGGCAGAGATGAAATCCTCATTTTAGTAACAAGATGATTAATGGAGCTTAATTGGCCCTCTTGAAATTCAACTCCTTCAGGAAGACTGCATTAGTATTGATTAGCCCTTCCACTGCAGATAATACAACTTTGTTTGTACAGTATCAGACAAAAACAGCAGCCACATTTTTCATAAGCATCCCTTTTATTCCCATTCGGAAAGTCTTGCCATGAAGAAAAGGGTATACACAGCCATGCTTGGCATAGACATGTTGCTTGTGTCTACTGAATCCAAAGTTATGTCTCGGCACTTACTTTCCTACTTAGACAAATATCTGTATCCTCTCTTTGATAACCTGCCTGCATATGGGACAGGCAGTGATGGAAGCGCTGCATTCAGTACAAGACCCATGTCCACACTGGAACACCAGCTTGATGTGATTATCGATACAAATAGGACATGTGATCCTTTCCTCCATTTGGCGGTATCGATTCTGGAGCTCCTCCATTATTTTCTTTTGGTCTGATAATTCTAAGCTGGGGCTGCATTCAACTTCAGTGCTGTCTAGAGTCGGGAAGAAAAGGAATACTATTTTCATTGTGTGTTGGTCTGTGCCACTTCTTAAAACTATCGATTTTGCGCATTATTTATGCAACGGGAGGTGCAGTGAGTGTAGCCAGACCATAGACAGAAGTGCCCCCTAATTGAATACTTTTCACTTCTGTCTGCAGATAAATAAGGCATGAACACATTTCAACTGAAAATGAGTAGAACCTGGGATACATTATTACAAATAAATGATTATTAGTAACAGGAGAAGAGAATAAAGAGAAATAAAAATTTCTACCATTATACTCCATATATTTCCAGTGCCAAAGAACTCCCTCTGCTGCACATGGCACTGGCCCAAAGCAACATAAGCTGCTGAAATGGTTGTGATCCGTTCCGCTATGATTAAGGTTAACTGATTAGATAGTTTGCCCCAGGAGGAAACAAACTCCTTGATATTCATTCTAGCAAACAGAACCCTCATTGATTAAATTGAAGGGGCTCTATGGTGGGAAGGAATACAGTCTGGCACATGTAAATATGAGACAACGTGCAAGAGGTAATGTAAGTACAGGAGTGTGAATATGTTTGTATATGAGTGAGTGTCATGAAGTGGAAACTCTGTTCCCCAGCTGTAAGAAAGCCCCAAGTTATCGATAGGACATTATTCAAACTGGGCAGTGAACATGTGGAACAGCGGATAATCAGCCCACTAAAAAGTAGGACAGATCAGCTCTTATAGAACAAAATGCCTGACTAGTAATTACCCACCTTGCCTTAGCTTTTTTGATATAGACACTTGACATTTGATGCATTTCTTCATTCGTCTGGAACATTCTGTGGGTGAAACAACAAAGAGTTAAAGGATATGTGGATTGAAACAATGCTGCTATTAAACCTGCTGTATGGAGGCAGTTTATTAAAAGGATGACCAAGCCCAACATGTACGATGTGTTCTAGTGAAGGACTGAAGACAACATACTTAAATATTTATGTTTCATGTTTTTGATAAAAACAGATCAAGTTGGCAAATGTTTTTCTGTGCAGAACAGACTCTTCAACTGTATGTGCATTGAAGGAAATAGTTGGGAATGAGGCCACAATGGCTAAAACTGCAATAAAGGTTGCAAATATTTCAGCAGATCTAGTATACCACAGTGGCAATCTGATGTTTGATTTGATTTACATCCCATTGATGGTGCTCTGAGAACAAAACATCTTATTCTAAATAATGCAGCAGTGCCATCTGCAGGATCTAATACCCTCTAGGTTGCAATAGCCCTAAAATAAAGAGCTAAACATATAAGGAGCTCTTCAGATGCTGTGCAATAACACAGGGCAACGTAAGCAGCAACCTGATGTCTGCTGCTTCTTTTGTTTGCTGTCAATAGGGGCCTCTACAATACCCCCATGCAGTGTGATAATTGTGCCAATTTTTTGCACTTTGCCCATTGCGTACAATATTGTGCAAATAGAAGCAGGCTGCGATGCTCCATCTATGAGTGCAGAGACCTGTGGACTGAGTCTAGGATCCAGTGTGGCCTGTGTTAGGCTGTGCTCAATTCTTAAATGGCAGGTTGGGTGTGGCATTAGGCATACTTCCCTCCCACTCCAAATGTGTGCGTTGTTTGCGTGTCAGGCCCTGTACTTACCTCCTGCACATAGGTGGTGAGCTGCGCCTGCAGATGCTGCTCTCTGTGTGGAGTGACGCATTTATTCCAGTGCTCCATGAAGAGAGCAACAACACTGGGGTGTTGTTAAATGAGCATTAAAGGAACCTGGGGTTGTAAATGACCCCTCTTATCATTACAAATAAGTTGTAAAACAATATTTTGGCAAAAGATTTAACAAGAACATGTCACCAGTCAAACCACAGTGATTATTTAAGTCATGACTGTACAACCACTTGCATTGATGATGCCTGGACGTTTCTCTTACCTTCACATACTATGCTATGCTGGCAAGGGAAGAAACTGATTAGTACTGCCAGCTCAGAGCATACTAAACACTCTCCAGGACTGGTGGCACTAGAGGGGCTAAGGTTGGTCATGGTATTGGGTGTAGTGTGCACTCTGCGGAGGCTGCAGCTGATGGCTGGTGAGTCTGACTCCACTTGTTCTCTAAAAAAAACAGAGTTCAGAAGGATTATTCATTTTATAACAGAAGGTGGCGATAGTAAGCATCAATGCTAGAACACTGTCACTTTCTTTAAGTAGACAAAAGGGAACCCTCTATAGCTGGGTCATTGACTTTCTTGTTTGGTTTAATCCCACCTAAACCATAAGATGAGTGATTCTGGTTAATAAAACCGGAATGTGGTCAGCACTGATTGTCTTTTTGGATTGCACAAATGAAGATGCACACAGATCACATACTGCTGTGCTAATATTTTTGCCTGCAAATTAAGGGTGGATTCAGTTTGGTATTCACAAACTTTATTTGTGAAAGATTAGGTGTAGTCCAATAATGATAGATGTAGCACTTTTGTATACCCAAAAGCAACTGTATGATGATGATCACAGTGCTGCCACTGCATTTAAATGCCAATTATCGCCTCTGATTCAGAGGATGCATTTGGTTTTTGGCCTTTGGCTTTGCTAAGAAAACTCAAGATCAATCCTTAAGTTCACTGTATGTTTCCGTACTATAAAATGTGGTATATGTGGGTGCCCTTTGGTACCTGAATTTCTGCGCAAAGTTTTTCACAAGGTGTGTTATCCTTCCATCTGTGATCAGGTCAAGGGGGGACTTCCCACGGTGATTAGCATAGTTGATGTCAGCTCCAGACAGAGCTAAAAAGCAAGCCATAGCTGATCCAACATTCAACTCTATATTTCCCGGCAACCCAGAGGCCTCCAACTGCAGAAATGAATAAAAGAAGAATATGAAATGTTTTAAGGCTGCTCAAAAATGCCTATTTCCTTAAATCGTGGTATAAAAGTGTGTGTCTTGGTTCACATAACGTGGTAATCTTAACGAAAATACGTAATATTCTAGTGTTTAATAATAAAAAATAATAATACATATTTGTTTTCTGGTCTATGTACTGTATTAAATAGGGGGTTGAAATGGCCCCCAGTCCTTCATGCGAAATTCTTTTCATTTACCTTAGTGAGCAACGACGACCCACTGCCTTCTTGCTGAGACTCAAGGGATTTGAGATGTTGCCGAACAAATACTATGTGCATTGGTGTATCGCCATCCTCATCCTCCGCATTTACGTTTGCACCCTCAGTCACCAAGAGATGCACCAAGCTAATGTGGCCCTGGGCGACGGCCAAATGCAGAGGGGTCTGGTTTCTGTTATTCCTGAGATTGACATCACAGCGGCCCTGTGCCAACAACCACAAGCATTACTTGGTGGAAAGCAGATGAAAGAGGCAAAGAAAGACACTACGTATGCACATATCTTATTGGTCTTGTGACAGAGGATTCAGAGAAGTGCTGGCACACACTTTACATGAGATTTATCACTTTCCTGTGGGATAAAACTTCATTATTTTATGAGAAACTGTATTCTTTTTTATAAGTATGAATTATTTTTCATGCATTTTCTCTCGCATAGACATTACAGGCAATGGCATGAATTCATACATGTGCAGAGCATTTATCCAATTCATTTTTGTAGGAGTTGGAGCTACAGAACTGCTTGGCAGGGAGAGCTATGCTGGAAATGTTCACAGATATCCACGTTATTTATAAATTAATTGCCTCTGAAGACTTAAGCTGGCCATAGATGTTGAGATTTTTAAAAGATCCGATCCTCATAGTGAGACCACGATTTTCTCGGAATGATCGTACGTTTGTACGAATTGACCATCAACTAAAAAGACCATTTGCCAGGAAAACAAAGGGGAGCTGCCTGCTTGGCCCGGCAAACATCGATAGATTGCACTGGGACCGACAAAGATTTTTTAACCTGGCCGATCAATTTCTTGACAGGTGTCGGACGAAAAATCTTAAGATGTTCGATTGTTTGAATCCCACTAACTGCACGATAATTTCGAAGGATTAGTCGTTCGGCAAGAAGAATCGTCGTGTCTATGGGGAGCTTAAGGGTTTTGGCAATGCTTGAGTTCTTTTTACAAGTCCTTTAATTGGACTTTCCCTTTAAGAGGGATACAAATGACATTGTTAGGGCTCTAAATGGAGACAACCTCAAACAGTATCATAAAGCATAAAGATATCCACACTGGAAACGTCAAACCCCAACAAAAAACAGCTAATGTGGAAAGGTGAGCTAAATACAGAACAATTATGGCATTTCTAAAGTGATTAAACACGTTTAGACATTAATCATAAGAATTGTTGCAGCTGCACTGCATTCTATAACAGACTTCATCTGTTCTGCCGACTCCTGGACATCTGGCAAGGGTCGTCCTAAATACAATGCAGAGAATAAACATGCATACCCCCTTTCATTTAACAACTGCCCTAGTGCCCTACTACCTCCACCCCAACTAAAGGCAAATCTCATCCCCTTCAGCCAAATCGGAGGTGAGCCAAGATAACTTCAGCTAAGTGCAGTGCCAGCATAAATGGTCACCCACACAGTGGGACTGTCCCTGCAGAGGGAGCACATCTCTGCTGATAACATAGAGGAGGCAGGAGAAGCTTTCAGTTGTTAGTTGACCCGGAGCAATGATTTCACTTTCATCATGTGTAAAGTTACCTCTTTGATCAATATCTCTACTACTTCCTGGTGGTTGTTGAGTGTTGCAAGATGTAGGGCAGTGAACCCATCTTCTTTTTTAGAGTCTACAAGCTGTCGTGCTCTTTCCAGAATCTTTCTTACAGCCCTGGGAAGATGATTAGAGATAGATTATAGTGACACAATTACTGGATGGTGCTTAAAATGCAGCTGTGGTACAAATTTCTATTGCTATCACTTCACAGAGCAGGTTAGTAAGAAGAAGGAAAGCTACCAAAGCAGTTTATTGCAAATAGATTAGCCACAACAGTGCAAGCTATATTTATTGAATGATTTACCATACCTGAGTAGCTCTAGAAGCTCTGTTTGTTTAGGATAGCAGCTGCCATATTAGCTTGGTGACATCACTTCCTGCCTGAGTCTCGCCCTGCTCATTCATAGCACTGGGCTCAGATTACAGCAGAAAAGGGGGGGGGGAGAGAGGAACAAACTGAGCATGCTCAAGCCCTAGCCCTGGAGGTTTAAGCTGAAAACAGGAAGTCTGATACAGAAGCCCATGAGTACACAATAGAAGGACAGAAATGCTGTGTTTCTTTTGGTGGGTCACAATACAATGAATATTCCTACTACAGTTAAAAAATATTATTTTTTTTTTAAAAAAAAAATGTTTGGCCTGCAAAGCTAACTCTCTAAATTAGGGTCTACTGAGGAAAACAGTTAAACCAAATACTGCACTCTGAAAATGTCTATTCCCTGCTAAGAAAGAGAGCTGCATAAAAAACAATAAACGCAAACATTTGATTGGCTGCCATGGCTCACTGGACAAGTCCAAATCTGCACATTGTTAGTAAACGAGCCACGGTTATTTTTGCTTTACCTGGAAAAAAAAATGATTCACTGAATCCATCATTTCTGGATAAGGCTGAATACTGAGTCCTCCACAGAAAATTAAGGCAAATACTAAACTGAAGAAAACCCCTAATTTGCATATTTAAATGAGGGCAAAATAGTCAATGACATGGTGTAAAGTCACATGACTTTACATGGTGACGGATACGCAAGAGGAAGACAGGGCCCTGCTGTAAGCCTGACTTGTCCATGAACAGGTATTTAGCTTGCACAAAGAAAGTACAAAGTACAAGAATACGCTGCATTTTCCTGCCAAGAATACTCGCTTGTTTTTCCTACAAACATATGTTGTCTCATGGTCCAAATCAAACAACTAATTTCCTTTTTATTGTGCGTAAAAACCACATAGAATCCGGTGCATTAGCAAAGAATACCAGCCTGTTTGTAGGGTTCTGGAAAGATGATGGCTCTATGAGTTCAACAGTGGAAGGCAACTGGCCTATAAAAATAATGGCAGGATTGAGCACCTCAAGTAGTCCAAGTCACCACATCCATCAAAAATAATCAAGTAGAGGTGACGGTGCTTGGGCAAAAAGTGAATATGAGAAAGGAAGAAGAAAAAGATCCATAATTGTAGGGGATTTACACTCATATCATCTACCCCAGCAGGATTTATTGTAACACCAAAAAGTCCTGAACCCCCACCCCCAAAGTATATACTATATAGTTAAAAAAAAATGCTGCATGAATACAAAAAGAGATATAATGGATTAATACTTTACATCTGTATCTATTGCCAAATACAATCCATGTGTAAGGATAGCCACTTATAAAATGCTCCCTGAGCAAAACACTGTAACAAAACAGTCTTTGTGAAATCCTAATATCCAGGCCTGGACTGAGATTCAAAATAGGCCCTGGTATTTCAAGTACAGAGACCCAAACAGCCCCCATAGCCCAATAAATTGTGAGAGTCTATGGCATCTTACAGCAGCCCCTCTGGCATTTGCTAGAATCCACTCCGGGTCTGCTAATATCAAACTGCACAGTGTTCCTGGGTGCCCACACTAGATCAGTGTGCTCTGAGCAGCTGCTGAGAAGCTAATGCTACAGGGCTGATTACAACACTCTTGTGCTAATTGCACTGGTTTCTGAGCTGCCATGTAAGCAGAATAATTACTTGTATTGGGACAGTCGACACTGAGCATGTGCAGTGAATCAGCAGGAAAAAAGATGGGGAGATACTGGGCTTATCTTTGAATGCCCAGATCATCACTGCTAAATTGCTGTGGTTGCCTTAGGATGGTAGAGAATCTCAAAATATAATATACAATATTCCTAGCCTTTAAACAGAGAGAGTCAAGGGCAGATGATAGCATACTGGTGTCCCAAAGCATTTCATGTTGGCTTGGATCAAACAATACAGTTGGAGTGATCTGCCACCATCACTGATTCCTCATACAGCTGTCTTCAAAACTGAACCAACATCTGCTCTTCAGTGGTCCATGCATCCAGAACCTTCACATTAGGCCTGTACTCTTCATAATAGCTAAATATGTTATGTTCCCTTAAGTGTTTTCAGAGCAAAACATAAAGTACAAAGCCAATACAATTGTGATCATCGTCCACTTGCACTTCTTTATTCTATTACTTTGGGGATGAAGTTAGTAGATAATAATGGACCTGTTTACCCAGTACTGGAAGATAATGGTCCTGTGAAATCAGTGGTCCAAGATAGTGGCCTACTGGAAGATAATGAAACCATTTTGCTATTGCAGGGTACATTTACAGCCCTGAGAGTAAAATAAAACGCAATTTTAGTAAATGAGCCCCAACGTATACAATAGTATTTTGACGAAAGATACAGCATTACATCTGTAAGAGCAGCTAGGGACTGGGCTCCTAAAACATTCCTTGGAAACTGTGATGAAGAAGCTAGGTTTCACAATGAAGCCATTTATATGTCTACGAGAAGCAAGATGTCCGGCCAGCTGTTCCTGCGTCTAAGCTGTCTCCAATGTAGTGCTGCTGCTGTATGTGCATGTCATGGAGCAATTATTCAGCATAAAAACACCAGACACCAGAGGAAAGACAGATAGGGATAAGGTCTGAAAAAAACTGAATCATAGTCTGGACCAGAGCTGTGGAGTCGGGTCAGAAGAAATTTTGGGTACCTGGAGTCTGCAAAAATGTACCGAGTCTGACTAATAAATTTAAATTGTAATGAAATGAAATTGTAATGAAAACAAATATGTTACAATGTCCTATTTCACAGATAATAGTCATGATAAAGTACTTCTCTGCTGTAAAATAAAGCCCAGTGCGTAGTTGTTTCACTAGTGTGAAGTCCAGTTGAGTTATTATAACCATATTGTTTTAATTTTTTGTCTTTTGTTTAAACTTTAGCTTTAAAGGGGTTGTTCACCTTTAAATTAAAGGTGTGATGCAGAGAGCGATATCCTGAGACAATTTGCAATTGGTTTTCATTTTTTATTATTTGTGGCTTTTGAGTCATTTAGCAGCTCTCCAGTTTCCGCTATCTGGTTGCTAGGATCCAAATAATCTTAGCAACCATGCATTGATTTACATGAGAGACTAGAATATGAATAGGGGAGGTCCTGAATAAAAAGATGAGTAATACAAAGTAGCAGTAACAATATATTTGTAGCCTTTCAAAGCATTTGTTGTTTAAATGGGGTCAGTGACGCCCATTTGAAAGCTAGAGAGAGTCCACTAAAACCAAGATGACTGACTTCTTGCACTGGTACACGATTTGTTATCCAGAATGCTTGGGACCTGTGTTTATATTTTATATACTTTAATTAAAAAATGTGTACCGTTTACTTGCACTGACAGATGCATATAGAAAACTTCAGACGGTCCCTAACTGCTCTTCAGGGAAACGATCATACTTTCAGGGGGACCCCCGACCTTACTTCCCAGAACTCTAGCAGCTTTGTTTGTTTCCCTGTAGAGCAGCCAGCGACCGTGTAGAGATTTGTAACCACAGACCCAGTGCAGTCTGCATATTCTGATTATTAATTGTATCAACTTCTGGCAGATATTATTTGACTTGTGCTGTTTTGCTAATTTATGACGATCCCTAAGCTTAAGCTCCCAACTGAAGCCCAGACCACACTAGGCATGTGCGTAGTCTTGGTCTTGCAAAGATGTTTAACAAAGTTACAAGATGACAACCCCCTGCAGCCAACTTTTAAAGCATAAATCATTTGTTTAATGGGCTTCTGGTGCAGTAAGTTCATGTTTATATTTAGTATACAAAATACAGCATTTCTAGCATTTTTCTATTTACTGTTAAAAGAACAGTAACACCAAAAAATGAAAGTGTATTAAAGTAATTGGAACATAATGTACTGTTGCCCTGCACTGGAACAACTGGTGTGTTTGTTACAGAAAGACTACTATAGTTTATATAAACAAGCTGCTGTGTAGCCATGGGGGCAGCCATTCAAAGATGAAAAAGGGAAAAAGGCACAGGATACACAGCAGATAACAGATAAACTCTGCAGTATAAAATGGGATTTTTAAGAACTTATCTACTGTGTAACATGTGGCTACACAGCAGTTTCCTTATATAAACTATAGGTAGGTTTCTGAAGCAAAAACATCAGTTTTACCATTACAGTGCACCAGTACATTATATTGTCATTCCATTAAAATATTAAATAATATTGGTGTTATATTGGTGTTATTGTTCATTTAAATGGACTTTATGGCAGATGGCCTTCCTGTAATTTGGATCTTTATGAATAATGGGCATGCAGATAAAGGCTCCCATACCTGTATTGCCCTGGGCTCTTCCCCGTGACAGTAATTGGTATTTACTACACACATGGCCATGCAAAGTTGTTTTGAGATGACGTCAGATACTTACAGGACATTTCCCTTAAGAGTCGAGTGATGCAGTAGATTAAACCCTTGATTGTTCTGCACAGTGAAATCTATATTGGGTACTTCAGTGAGGATCTCAATGATGCTTCTAAAGTCTGCTGTGATTGCATAATGCAGAGGGGTGTCCCCAAATGAGTCCTGCAAGCAGAGGGACCAGTTTAGACAAATCATTTTAGCCACACAGTATTCGCTATGTAGTAATCATAAACAGATGGGGTAATCGCTAATATGGACTGAGCATTATTATTATAAGTGCTATAAAATATGTTTAAAATAATGTAATCCAGACTTTATGTGTCCAGTCCCAAAATCATGCGAGGCCCTCATAAGCCAGATGGGCTCATCCATCCACTGCACTCGGATCCCTAAGCGTAGGACCAGTAGTTTTGGGAACCACCACATTTCTGTTACTGACAGGAAGAAAGAATTGCTAGAGGAAATTTTTCCCTTCCTTGGCTAAATATTTGGTTCAATGACATAACCCAAAATGTACGTATGCAAATTAAAATGTGGTCTTTTAATACACAAGTAAGATTGATAACCATTTCTTACAATGTGTGAATCATTACATGCTTATTAGCATGAGCTGTGATCCAACGACCAGATACGAAGTACAGAACTACATTTCTGAATACATAATGAGTTCCTCTCAACATGCAACTCATTTATGATGGATGGTGCTAAATAAACCGCAACTAATTTTGTACATGCGAAGAGGCAGAATTCTGTACAGCTTGTATTACATAATGCTTAAATATTTGAATATAAAATCATGGTTAACTGTAGGATCTAATTTTCCCCTTCATTTTTCTGCTTTAGCGTATAAAATAAATCACACAAGAAAATCTCCTTGAAGTGTTAATACTTTGTTTTCCTTACCTGCATGTTGATGGCACCATTTGGGTTGCACAGGACTTGAACTACCTCTGTGAACCCTTTGTTAACTGCAATGTAGAGTGCTGTACACTTGGCATTGTTCAGAAGTTCTGCGTTGGTTCCTTTAGCTAGCAAAACTCTTACAACTCCAGCCTGATTTCTAGAGAAACGGAGAAACAATGTTTTACTGCATCACAAGAAATATGCTCATAAGCAAATGTAATATTGTAATTCTTGCTAATGCTACCACTAAGACTAGCCACAAGTGGGCGCAGGGTATTTAACTCATAATCCTGTGGGACGATAGGGCAGATATTAGTGCAATTTGGCAAAAAGTTGATTCCCTAATGACAATCAAAAGTACAAAGATCATCAAACAAAGGAAATGAGGGTTAATGCAGGTCGGTTCATTTAAAAATTAACCTATGTCCAAGTACAAAAGCTAAAAATACAAACTTTTTTGCACACTGCCGAGAGCATTGTAATCAACCCTAAAGTCTACTTTATTAGCTAGAACAGCGGTCCCCAACCTTTTTTGGACCGGGGACCGGTGCAAAAAAAATAAATATATTTTTTTGCAAGGACCGGGGGTGGGGTCGGGGGAGGTCGGCATGCCTCGTTTTTGTGGGCTGGGCTTAGCGGCTCAGTGCAGTATTGTCCGAGGCCCGGTTCTGGGCCACGGCCCGGTGGTTGGGGACCCCTGAGATAGAAAGTATAAGATATAAGAGTTTATCTCCTATATCAGGTATAACATGATACGGCGGGTTTACGTTTGGTGCTGTGGCTTTAGTTATTTTAGCCTACTGGAGCATCCCTCTGAGTGTTCTGGATGGTAAACAGCAGTTCCTATATATGTCACAAAACACCTCCAGAAAGGTAGGACTTAACCTGCAGCCACACAGAGGAAAAATTGATTACAACAGGTTCACCTGCCCCAATGAATGGAAAATTCTTTCTTGGTGTGCAGGTGTGGGATCTATGGCAGAATGAATGTGAAGTTTTCTAGATAAGAAATCTATGGGAAAATTTCATCTCTGGATAACAGACTCCCATATCTGTATAGGAAAGGTGGGTAAACAGATGAAAGGAATGGTCCATTGGTTAGTCACAATAGCGAAACGAAATAAGCATGGATACTGAAAGTGAGAATGAGGGAAGATAAACATAAATATGTAATAACCGATGAAAAGGGCAATGTAAAAAGAGCTGCAGTCTCAGAACTTAGTATTCTATCTTGTAACTATAATAACAAATGTGTAAACTCTATTTATAAACAATTGCTGCATCTGTAGAGAATATCTCTGAATGTTATATGGCAGCACATCATTTTTTGCACCAACATAAAAATATAGACCATGTCCCTCATACTCAAACTTAGGACAATAGGACAAATAATTGTTTTATGCCAAGCAAAGACATAAATACATATTGTTGACAACTATGTAAATGGCATGAAGTTATGTTATTGGTATATTGGCAGGAGGTGTGGGAATTAAAGGGCTTGGTCAACTTTGAATTAACTTTTAGTTTGATGTAGAGACAATTAGCAATTGGTTTTCATTTTTATTATTTGTGGGTATTTGTGAGTTATGTAGCTTTATATTCAGCAGCTCTCCAATTTGCAGTGTCTAATTTACCATAGCAATCATGCATTTATTAATAAGAGACTGGAATATGAATAGGAGAGGCCTGAATAGAAAGATAAGTAATAAAAAGTAGCAATACCAATATAATTGTAGCTTTACAGAGCTTTTGTATTTCATATGGGGTCAGTGACCCCCATATGAAAGCTGGAAAGAGTCAGAACATCCTATAACATACTAAAAGTTAACTGAAAGGTGAATCACCCCTTTAATCATTTTGTCAGAAGTATTCAGCATGGATAGTAAAGGGATGGGCCAGATGTTGGGTAGGGAGATAGGTAAAGATGGCAGATTATTAACTTCGTTGTTTTTTGGTGTTATGGTGGACATGAGTACATACAACTATATTATCTGGAGATGAGACTGACAGACATAAATACTCGTAGAACAGTGCTCTCAAGAAATAGGAACAATACTGGGGGAAATAGATATCTGCAGAACTATCTTTTCCAAAAACCCTCTTACCCATAAGCAGCATAATGCAAAGCAGTGTCTCCCTCATCATCCTTGAGGTCAATGTTTGCATTGGCTTGAAGCAAAACCTTCACCACCTCCATATAGCCTAAATGGGAGGCAACCTGCAAAGCCGTCCTGCCCTGATTCTTAATATCCACCTACAATGGAAAAAAAAGAAGCGATAAACAGTCATATAATATAGGTAAAGAGCTTGTATAATTAGCTTTCTGTATTGATAGGTGTGCCTTTTCTCTGGCATCCTGCAGCTCTACAAATCATTACATATATACTGAATTCTGTTGTGTGTTACAAGAGGTTCTTTTTCAAGGACTGACGTGGAGATCATCATCTCAGTAGGGATCATAGGTTAATACTGACTGGCTGACTTTAACTGCAACATCTTCAGTTTAACAAAAAAGCCTGTGTAATGTAATGTAATGCAGCCTGAGTTCTGGTTACTATAATTCTAGGAATAGAAACCATGCTGGGTGCTAGCCAGGAAAATCCAACTAAGCTACAGACATGCAAGCCCACGAAATACATCATTTAAAGAAAGTGTGCTGGCTATGCACTCTACCCCACTTGGGTTTTTTTTTCCACAATGAAAGTAACCAAAATATATTTACAGCATTGATAGCACTGCACGTTATTGTGTTGGTAAGTACCTTGTCAGGGTATTTCTGAAGCATCTCCCTGACTTTGGCTGTATTGCCCTGGGCTGCTTCAATAACCAAGGACGTGGGACTTTCACAATCAGTCTTCTGAGAAAGCAGCTTTTCTAATATGGAAACCAGAGTATCTGCCAAAGGAAATAATAGGCCATCATTTATTATTGTACAGTAATCAGCTATGTGCTTTTATATTCAGAGCAGCCATCAGGAATCACAATTAACAGGCCTTCCCACCAAGGGGCCCCAATTATTAGCCCACCCCACTGGTCATCTGGGCAGATGGCCCTACCAACAAGTAGAATGGTGTTTATACCAACAGCATGAACAATAAGTAACGTACATATGTGTCTGTAGGCTGATTGAAATTTAAAGAACTGGGAGGGAAATTATATAATGTGTAGCTTTAAGAAAACTTATTGGGAAGCCTGGCAGAACTTATCAGTGTAGCTTTCACATCACTAACATCGCTGGCAGACAAATATATCAGTGAGAATGATAAGCTGTGACAGTTACAGCTTTAAGGAGTGTTAAATCGCACCCACAGTGCTATAAACATCGGCATCTGTAGGGTAATAAATGAAAATATGTTCATGGCATGTGTAAAAGAACCTGAATCCTGCTGAGGAGCTTGCAATTCATTTTAATGAAAATCACCGTTATGGACAGGCAGTGTCAAAGTTAACTGTACAGTGAACTTCCTCATTAAGTTACCCAGCCTTGATGCAAAAAATCTTTCTATTCAAGATAATTACACGTTATGGTTATACAGTATATATATCAAATGACAAACAGAAATATTCAGACACTTTTTTTTTTTATTAAAGAAAAAATGAAAATGCCTTATACTACAGGTATATGTACATCATTTCCAAATACTCACTTTTAGACTCCTTGACATTTTCAGTGGTCATGAGGTTGGCATCCTCATCTCGCTGATATGATGTGAGGCACGCAGGGTTGAAGGTCCAGGATTGGCCTCCAACAGAAACTCGCATGTCTCCATCCCCAAAAACTTTGATCACCTTGCCAATTTGTCCCAGAGCCTGTTACAACAAAAATAAGATATGTAACAAACCAGTCTGCTTCATTCTTTAATAGAAGTGCATCAGACAGCCAAGGAAGTCTTGGGTACCCCAAATGTTGCCAATTACCATATCATCATTCATAAAACCACAGAAAAAAATGATCATTTGTCAGCAAACATACAATGTGAACGTACTGCCATTAATGTATTGGTTACAATAATCAAGACCGAAATGGAAAGGGTGCACAACAGTGTGTGTGTGTGTGTGTATATATATAGATGTATATAAGTGTGTGTGTATAGATGTATATAAGTGTGTGTGTGTATATAGATGTATATAAGTGTGTGTATAGATGTATATAAGTGTGTGTGTGTGTGTGTGTGTGTGTAAGTATCGTTATTCTGCACTTTTATCGTGCTACACACACATTGGCTAGGACACAGAGTTAGTGACGTAACACACACATGCAGATAAAGTAAGGGAAATAAACATGTTAATACACTTCAAGACCTATAACAATACAGAAGAGTTTTTCAAGTAACAAAGGTGGAATCTCAGTTAAGATCACAGAAAGTGCAGACCGAGCAAGTGCATGGCTCCTCTTCAGTTGAAGTGTGTAGAGTAAAGAAAAAACTTGCTGTGTGAGATGTTACCTTATCATTATGGAAAATAAGTATCCTGTCCTCATAAAAGTTATTAGGAAACCAACAATATTTTACTTTTGCAATTTACATTCACAGCTACAGCTGAAGTAACTGATGCACAAAGCATCTCCTGCCGCTCATCTGTTAAGTTCTACCTTTCCAGTTACACTGACCAACTAACTAAGCAGAAAAACGTCAAACTCAAGCTTTTGCCATTCAAAAGACCACGTCAGTGAAATAATTATTGCATTAGACATTTCCAAACCCCTAAACACGCCTACTTTAAGGGCCACTGCATTCTACCAGGGATAGTATTGAATGAAATGAAACTAATAAGCAGATGGCAAATGAAAGACATGGCCAAGATTAATTTGGTGTATGCAATGTAATATATAGTATGGGACTCTAGGAAGCTGATCTTGAATATTGGTCTAAGAAGAACATCAGCCACTATAGCACAGAAAATGAAAAGAATATAAAAATATTTAATTAATTGCATAATATTTTTCCTTTGCCTTCATCACATAATGGTGGCAGGATTCCAGGAAAATGTTTATGTTATTTAATCATCGGGCACCCATTAGACATCAGGATAGGCAATCATGGCAGGTTTGTGACTTTTAGTTTGCATTTCATTTTAAGAATAAGTGAGATGACAGTGTGGTTCTCTTACTAATGCAAATGCTTGAGTGTGCTAGTACAAGAAAGTCTTAATGTCTTGCAGTCACTTAATAATTAGCTACGACTGTACATGTTGGATATAAAAGTTTTAAAAGGATCCAATTGTTTGCAATGGGTTACTATTCTCTATTCTAATGAGCTCTTTGCAAAACAGCTCATTAGAATAGAGCCCCATATTATTGTATATTATATTGCTACATGACATTTCTGTAGACACCACTCGTCCCTCTTCAATCTTCAATCCCAAGAACCATTGTTTAGTGGAAATGGCTTTATGCAGATGTAGGCAGGACCTGATGTGCTGAATAGTGTAGAGACACTATAGCATTGGTTCATAAATGCCCAAAATGTATTCAAATAATAAGACAACCTGGCTAACTCAACATCCAACATATACCTAAGTGTAGAGGAAAGTAATGCACATGTGGAGGCCGTTTTTTGTAATTGTAATTAACATTAGGTATACTATCTATCTCTACACTAATGTACTATGGCTGTGGCAAATACTGTATATTGGAAAGTTGTGTTATTAGAGCAGAGGCAGAGGCTTGTGCAAAGCTGGAGTGTTACATTTTCTGGTCTTTATGTGATGCAATTTTTCCTGCACAAATTAGAACAATCAATTGGCATGCAGTTAAGAAGAATCATTTTAATGAAACATAAAATATTAAAACATATTTATATTTAAAGTAAACATGTACACAGTTCCCATTAAGGCACTTTGCATGCAGTAGATGTTTTTTTTTCTGGGCGGAAGGAAGAGGCGATTCATTAATGCAGCATTTATTTTGCTTTTATTTTTGTAACCCTTTGTGGAATCCTTTGGAGTGCCCATTTTCCCATTCTTCTATTGGCCACGGTTTGGGAAGATGCATCCGGACCACATTTCCTACTTGGTCAGTGTTTCGGCGTTTTGGTCCTTGTCAGCTCTTTTTCCTCTCGCTTGGTAGATTTTTTACCCTGATTTAGACTTTGTGGTTGACCCAAACTCACAGGATGGTTGAGCCTCAATTAACATTTGGAATTTCAGGCAGGAGAAATTCTACAGGATGCAAGATGCCTTAAGAAGGTAATAAGGAGACAATGGCTATAATGGTTTCCCAATAAGTTTCACTTGGAAATGGATCTATAAATACTTGTGTTACCAAGCACAATGATAAGACAAATGGAACTACATATGGTGTTAGAAGACCCAGCTCTATAATAGAATGGCTTTATGTATCAGGGCTAATTACTTCCTGTCACTCACAGAAACCATATCATCTGTCCACTCCCCATGACCAACTTGAAGCTTCTTGACTGCATCCATGTTATCCATCACACGCACAACATCACCAACCCAAAAACTGTTTTGCTAAAAAAGGAAAAAAAATAATAAGCATTTCCTAATGTATGTGTAAAGCAAAGGGGAAGCAACAAATGAAATATAAATGCATGTAGGCTTTGGCAGAAAGCACATTCGCTCAGTAACACAGGGCCCATGAATTCTCTTTTAGAAACACACCATAAAGCAAACTCAAAGAAAAAGCCCTGTGAATGATGCTGAAAATGTCAACCCTTCATAAATCTGGCAGCTCGCACTTATGGATAAGTCAAGGATTTTGGTAACATATATTCCTTTATTGGGTTAGAAAATGCTGTTTGGAGTGTTATTTCATAAATGATGGTTTATGAAATAACTTGTCAATGGATCCAATAAACCAGCACCTCTTCCTTCCTAAGCCATTTCCTTGCAAAACAGACCGTAAATGTATTCCCACCAAGTTCATATTATTTTTCTAAGACATTCTGTTCTAGTTACATATCTCCGCCACTTAATGTATAATGGTATTTAAACCCAATCTCCTCACATTTATGCCTTTACTGTCTGCAGACTGTAGAAGCTTTTGAGACCTACAGCCCAACAAACTAATCTCACAAGTAGGTTAAACTTAAATCCTATTATGAATTTATTATGAACAGACACACATACAATGCTAAAAAAGAGCAATGTCAGTGCTATCAGGCTAGGGCCACGGTTGCTACCTTTTCTGGAAAAAAAATACCGGCCTTCCTATATTTTTATGGGTTTTCCCTATAAATAACATTGGCATCAAGCAACATTACCTGCCAGGTGGCAACCCTAGCCACATCAGGGCTGAAATAAACTAGCTAAAATAAGCAAGATTCTGCATTTTGACCCTAAATCCACTGAAGTCTGTTTGCGGCACTTCCAATTCAACACTTCTGAATGTGGAAAAGAGAGGAGGCTACCGCCTGCGTTAGGGCTGAAATCAGACAGCAGATTTTGGCTAGTGGTTTTCAGCCCCCATGTGGCCCTACCCTCATTCAGCAGTGCTTCACCATAAACCCTAAATCTTTTAATGAGTAAATAAATAATCCCCAGGCTTCCATGTTTGACATTTATTTTCATAAGATAGGCAGATTGTAGCTGAGTATACAAACCTGATGGCACGTTAACACCTGGCTTATTTGCTGCTATGGCTAGATATGTGGGGGTCCAGGCAGAATTGATGGATTACACCCACATTTAACACATTTTCAGATTATTTCCAGAGATCTTCTTACTCTTGCCTATTACAATTCTCTTTGAATTGAAAGAGATTACCCGATGCAGTCTAGGCCAACACACAGACCAATATTGGATTAGTTTGGTTAAAAAGTAAACAATTTCCTGAAATATTCAAAAGGTTTGGCCCAGGGTAAAATTTACTAAAATATATGAAACAAATATGCATATCTACCGTAACGTAATGTGTGTCCTTCTATCTTGCTTCTAACAGTAAATTTAAATTGGATGCATTTATCACTCTTCATCGTCAAATATATATACCATTTTCCTGAATGATTAAATAAATATATTTTTTGGACTGTAAGATGCATTTTTAAAATATTGGGGCGGCAGCATACTGCAAGTATATTAATATTAGCAGAGCATATCTGACCAATGGAATGTGCTACTAAAATGCTTTTGGAACTATGGCTTTCTTACCAGCAGGACCAAGGTAGGTGGTAGGAGATGTAACCAGGTACAACAGCGGACACCACTTGTTAACTGTTCCTCGTTGGCTCACTGTGTTGGTTCTGGTTGCCTCATTTAGAGTTCTCATTTATTCATTAATTTTGCCATGAACCAGGGATGACTTGGGCCCAGCTGCCCTCCCCTCAACCCTCCTGTGTACAAGTGGTCCTGCTGCAGACAGCATGGGTGTACATGACTAGCGCAAGTGCTCCTGTAGCATATGAGGCTATTTTCCAATAATAAAAGACAAATTAATGTCCACGTTGTTAGGCCCACAACTTCACAAAACATCATACTTCATACTGTTTTAAACAGAGAGCTCAGGTTGTTATAAAAAGTTTTTGGCCTTATTCTTGAAAAGGAAAAAAACATTCCTTTTGACTTAAGATGTCTACCCAATTATACTTTGCCACTAAGAATTGAGCTTGGCCAACAATAACCCCTCACAATATAACTCTCCCTCCTTTTATTATGACAAGCAAATTACCAGTGCATTACTGTTTTGAATTCTAGTCAAAAAGTTTCATTTGTTTTCCCCTAAGAGAAATGCACTAAATAGTTGTAAGAATTTTTTTACTTCTTGGGCAACATCCAATCTCAAGCTAATTAAAAAGTACCTAAACCTATTTGCTGTTCCATATATTGGAAAAATGTCTAAATGGCTGATACTTTGATATTTTCCTATATCTGTAATCTTCTTATGAACACTGGGGAGCCCTGATGTAAGGCTGGACCAGCAACAGGGGCCTGAACTGAAAGAGTCCAACAAATGCTGTTGCTGGAGCTAACACCTTCCCTTTAGTTAAAATACAGCATTGTCTTGGTGACAAGGATTGGTAATTTTTTTTATGGATACCACTTTTTGAAGCCACCACTAATAAAGTTGTCAATAACTGAATCTGCTCTCAGTGATGCAGACCAGCAGTTTGTTTTTTTATTGAAATAAAGACCAACTTCAGGCTCTTTGAGTGAAACCAAAAGCTTATTATATTGTTCTTATGGCATTACTTCATGAAAGAGAAATGTATACACACGTAAGAACAAATGCTATTATATCCAAGGCTAAGTAAATTACAACATCAAAGTGGTTCCTCGTGGGAACAAACCCTGGTAGTGCAAAGGGTTAATAATGTCACCAGGCTTTAAATAAATGGCTAATTATACATTTTAACTTGCATTCCCTTAAATATTTTGTGGGATATGAAGGTCTAATTACGCATGACAGCACAAACAGACCAATTGATAAAATGTGGTGCAGATTTTACTCTAAATCTCATATTGAGGCAGGAGCTAGAGGGTGATATCCGCAGCAGAAAAATTATTATTTACTTACTGCAAATACCAAAGAATCTGTTTTGCATATAGTAATGTTGTCAGGCCTAGGGCAGCGGGATTTTAGGGGACACATGCCATCCAGACACATTCACATTGGTTCCAAAGCACTGGTGAGATCTGATAGATTTTTAAAAATTTCCTGCACCCCATTCCCCAGTTCTCTGGACCAGATGATGAAAACTTTGTGCATGTGTCAAGGGGAGAGGGTGGGGCGGGGGGCGACAAGCATGGCCAGGTGCCGGCTATGTAAATCCATTCCTGAATGTTCTGGTCTATTTAATAAGTATGCGTCCAGCACTCACTCTTTCATAAATGCCAGAAGTTTAGCTACACAAAGTCTACTGTAGAATGTTCAACATTCCCCCAATTGTATTATTATTATAATTTATTCATATGGTGCAGACATATTTACAGAAATAAAATATTATTCAAATCAGTCCCTGCCCCAGTGGAGCTTACAACCTAAGGTACTTATCACATTCACACAACACACACCATTGATGAGAATTCAATTCACCTGCCTGTATGTATTAATTAAAAAAAAAACCAAAGCTTTCCTTAAATTCTATTCCTGGACTTGAGTTCCATACCTTTGTTAGAGCCCCGGGATGAAAGGTCCATCGTGTCTCACTGTTGTACTGAACTCTGACATCACCTCGCTCTGTAATCCTGTGTACTGTTCCAGTCTGACCTATAAACTGCACAGACAAACAAATACTTTAGACTTACACAAGCGCTTAACCTTAACAGATCAACAAATGACTTCGTCTTTACTGATAGTTGCACTACTACAGAGGTCACATGGGTCACAGCAGCACCAGGGCTCATATGGGGCCCCATATGCACAAAGAATGAGGTCTGTATTCACAGATAAAAGAAATTGCAACATACTGTATATGGGCCAACACACTCCTAACTGCATTAGTTAAGGGAGACATGTGCATTGAGGGGGTGAGACTAAGAAACTGGTTGGTGAATAAAGGAATGGGTGTCTGAGGAGGAGCTAAGAACTACTGTAGTGTTTGGGCTAGGACATACTGAAAAATATTTACAGATTTTCAAATGGTTGGTTGCAATATTTCATTTAGTTTGCCAAGCAAAATTATAGTTTCTAGTGTGATATTTAGAGGTTATATTTGAGCTACTCTGATAGAAAGTGGGATTCACCTTTTTTAAAATAAAACATGATATCTTAAGTTAAAATGAGATTAAGAAGAATGTATATTTTTAATAGCAGGTGAAAGAACTACAGTATGCTTGGCCATTATATCTGCACTTAACCATATAAATATATTTAGGACAAGGCACATTCACCAAAAAATGTGTATGACTGGTCAGAACAGGGATGACGCAGTTAGCCAGATTGAATATTTTGCAATATATGCACATACAATCCCTGTTTTGTTTAAAGGAGAGGGCATTGTTAGCACTTACATACACACATTTCCTATACAGTGAAATGGAGTGCAGAGGATTTCTTGCCTTTTATGAATTTTGTGGTCATACCCTCATTGCACCCATACATGAGAACAACTTTCCATTCTTCTATGGCCATTACCTCTGCCATTTTAGGGTTCCATCCCCCATGTCCTTCTTGCATCTCTCGTAAGATCTCAACATCTAAAAGACATTTCACTTTGTCTCCATGCTGAAACGGGTGCCTTTCTGAACTCTCCTTTCTTTGCAGCTCAGCAGGTTTACCTGAAATAAAGAATACAGAGAAAACCAGATTACATATATGTTTCAGTCACAGATGTTAATGTGAACATGTGAACAGTTTTGTACATACCAAGCTTGGGCAAATGATCCTTGTAAAAATGTCCTCCTGGAGCATCAGTAATGCACTTAAGATCCACCTTTCCTTTGTGGCCAACTCTGTACACATTAGTGGTACCATCAGCCCATGTTACACTCGCCACACTGCGGCCAGTCTCTACATCCCATCCTCGTATATCAACGACTCTGCCAACTTTACCTTCGCCACCTGGAAAAAATGACAGGCCCATAATTTTCCTAAGCAAAACTCAACAACTACTGCTAAAAAATAACGATACACTGTTGTAATTTTCTTTGCCTTTGTTAACGTATCTTCATGGATGGCAATGTAATGGAGAAGAAAGAAGGAAGGTAGAAATACTGCACTTTATGTTATAGGGCTTATGGTACAACCCTAGTGGTACAGTAACCTGATGGCAGTGAAGATTATAGGGGTCATTTACAAAGGCCCAGAGAAGAGGTGAAAGAACACTAAGAGGCTCTGCTCTTGGCACTCTTCCCCAAGGAAGCTCTGCCACTGACTAAGTTAGGGGACAGCTAGAGGGATGCCTACACGCCCACAAGGCAGTCTGCAAAGTGCAAAAAAAATAAACAATGGTATCCATTTTATATCACTTTTCACATGCCTTCCCACAGATAAATTACCCCTTATACTTCTAAGGATTTCTTAAGTAGCCTCCCATATTCCTCTTCTGCTGCACCTGGCCAGACTCCATTAGGTTGATGATCAGTGAGCTCATTCATGCATTAAGCAGTAGCTATGGTATTTAATATTTCTTGCACTTAACAAGCAGGTTAAACAACCAGTTCACTGAGAAGCCCTCAGTATAAAGAAACCCAGCTTATTACAATTAATTACTTATTAAACCCCTTGGATGTTGCTCTCAATGGCTTCAAAGCAGTAGCTAATTTTTTAATTACAGGATGTTTTGGTTGTATAAAAAGCAGGTGCACTGTCAAACAGAGCCTCCTGTAGGCTACCAGTCCACATATGGGCTACTAAATAGCCAATCATTGCACTTACTTTGCACCACCCAGGAACTTCATACCTGAAGCAGCTTGTTTAAACCAGTAAGCTGGATTGGGAACAACAATCAATTTCAGTTAGTAGCCTTGTTTAGTGCAGGAAATAAAAACAATAGGCAAAAAGAGTGTTTATTAAATCACTATTGTTAATAAAAGGGTTTACTGCCCCTTTAACAATGATTTAGGAAACACAATCTGCCCTAATTATGCACTAGCCCTGCAACATGTAAAATGTATATTTTGTTGCAAAACTATAAGCTTGTCAAAATCATCTCTTTAAAACTGAACACTGAAAGTTGCAAGATCTTAAAGGAAAACTATACCCCCAAAATGAACACTTAAGCAACAGATAGTTCATATCATATTAAGTGGCATATTAAAGAATCTTACCAAACTGGTATATATGTTTAAGTAAATATTGCCCTTTTACATCTCTTGCCTTGAGCCACCATTTCGTGATGGTCTGTGTGCTGCCTCAGAGATCACCTGACCAGAAATACTTCAACTCTAACTGTAACAGGAAGAAGTGTTGAAGCAAAAGACACAACTCTGTCTGTTAATTGGCTCATGTGACCTAACATGTAGGGTTTGTTGATATGTTTGAGAGTACAGTGAATCCTACGATCCCAGGGGGCAGCCCTTATTTTTTAAAATGGCAATTTTCTATTTAGGATTACCCAATGGCACATACTACTAGAAAAGTATATTATTCTGAAAATGGTTTATTTACATGAAGCAGGATTTTACATATGAGCTGTTTTATGCAATATCTTTTTATAGAGACCTACATTGTTTGGGGGGTATAGTTTTCCTTTAAATTCATCTGCAACCCACCTTATTGCACAGGAACCTGCTGAACAGGTTACTGATGAGAATTACTTTAGGGCTTATTTATTATATATAAGTAAACAAAAGTGTAAAAAAACTGGCATTATTTACCATGCATTTGTACCCACAATAAGTGCCTCTTTCACATGAAAGTTGGCACCAACTGTGTGTGATTCAACCACAAGCAAAAGAAGCCCTACACTTATTGCCTGGCCAGGGCTAGTGATAGGAAATGTGGCTTCCTTGCACTGGAGTGTGCTGAGCCTCATTCACCAAAGTACCCGGGAGCAGACTGATAAAGAAAAGAAATACGAGGAGGTACTGTTGACAACACTTTTGGGCTTGTGCACTTAGGCAAGTGTGTAAATGTGGATTTAGAGAAATGATTTAGTTGTTTAGTTCTTTGTTAAAGTGTTTGCAGTGCACTTAGCTGAAGACTACTAATGTACTATCATGCAGGTTTTTGTTTGGTACATACCATCTTGGTTTCCCCATTCCCAGTCAGGACCACGCACCACTTTTGCACCTTGGAAGATTCCTTTTAGCACAATCCGTGGTAAACCCTGTCGTGTGCTCAGTATGACTCTGCAGAAAAAAAAGATGTAGAAGATTATTCTAAGAACCCAATGCAATTAGCAATAACAATAGCAGCCCTATGCAGACCCAAGGACAAGGGTCACACAGTTGGGAGGGGATAAGTGTTACTAGGGAAATGGTGAAAATGCTGGTTGCATGGTCACGCATGAAGTGGGCATTTTTTTCCATTGCGGCCCCATCTACATTTATAACAAACCTCATAAAAAAAACTTTACATACCATGGATTAAAGGATTACCATGAGTGTCCTAAAGATGCTTTGGTTTTAGTGACATGTATTGTGTGTCAGTGTTTTATTTGACTTTATTGTACTCAATCATTGTGTTATGACTGATAGTGCTATCTATATATATATATATATATATATTTCAAGAGTCTTGTAGCACCACACTACTGTATCGACAGCGGTCATACTTTTATTT
This sequence comes from Xenopus laevis, assembly GCF_017654675.1. NCBI lineage: Eukaryota > Metazoa > Chordata > Amphibia > Anura > Pipidae > Xenopus > Xenopus laevis. The sequence continues at coordinate 95,781,124 of NC_054383.1, forward strand.
ATATATATTTATATATATATATATATATATATATATATATATATATATATATATATATATATATATATGAAATAGAAGATCAGCACTCACTATATAGCATGGTGAAAAAGTGTTGATTTTTTTCACACAATTTTATATCTTATCCAAATTGTGTGAAATAAATCAACACTTTTTCACCATACTACAGTGAGTGCTTATATATATATATATATATATATATATATATAAAATACACAAAAGCTATGAATATCTTGTAAATTATATCCTTATAAACGATGAGTTCTGATGTCATCAGAAGGCAGCCCAGAACAAGGCAGGTAAAGGTACCATTCAAGCATATAATTTGGCCAATTTAAAAAGATATCCTGTTTGTATTTCCATGCCTGAAACAAAAAATTCACCCTCTTCCCCTGATCCCCCAATTTCACAGTAATGACTGTATAGGCCCCCAGCTATCAACTGCCTGAAATGAACGGTTGTTTAGTGAACTAATAAGGGTAACGTTTTTTGGGTAATATAAGCTAGTACATATTGGCCCAGAAAGTGTAAACATTCAGTGGAAAACTATGGAAAGTAAGTTCCACAATCTTGTACAAAAGCGAAAGCAGAAAATAAAAATCACTACCTGAAATGATAGTTAATTTGCTTTTTGCTTTTACTATAAGTTTAAATCTTGGAGGGAACACTCTCCAAAAACATTGCCAGATATGTGTATATGTCTGGCCACTTTTGCCCCAGATTTTGTTTATACGACCCTGGTTCCGATACAGATGTTTGCTGATAGAGAATTTCACTGATGTAACAGAGGGAACCAAAACTAAACCCATTATATTGTGTTGTGCCTGAGCATTCTGCATTTACCCAAATAACACATGAAAAATATCATGACATGGTGTGGAATTATTGCTGGACCCATCAGTACTTTATGGATTGAAAGTGTCAGCTAACAAGTGATTTACAAGATTTTTGTGCCAGAAGAGCCAATTTCAATCCTCAAGGTCTGCAAACTGGTCAATATCACGGGAAGCTCATGCCTGCAATGTAAATTGTCTTCCATCGGAAAGGAAAATAATTAAGAACACAGCAAGGTTGGTTAAACTGTTACACCTCCCTGGTTGTACATAGGGCTTCTGAATATTTAACATTGATTTTTTTAAGACCAGAAATGTAAATTCTTAGTATTCTTAGAGACTGCAAAGGCGTGTCAAAGGAAATAAAATACACTTTTATTTTTCCATATTAAAGTAGTATGTCTGTTACAAATGGTAAACGGTGTGAGGCACATTTTGAAATATGGCAGTGTCTTTAGGGCAAGTCAGTACTGTCTTTAGGTCTGGTTCTCCCTCTAGTGGTAAGCAAAATAATGATTTTCACAGCACATACTTTATTTCCATATACACAAGAGCCCATCCTTTAGTGCTCATTTTGGTAGCTATTCCCCCCCAGTCTGGCTGCATTCATTACCAAATTAAAAAAATGTCCAAGGTATTGACCATAGCATCCTCTGCCTCTCCCTAATTTCCCTAGTTTAAATGACAAGTGCCTCCCACCTCCCAATCAGTGATGTATTTATCACACAGGTCTCTGTGCACTAAAACGGACCAACAGAAGCCAGTGTGCAGAAATAGCTGACAGCACTATTTTTTGCACTTTGTACATTGCCTTCTGTTAAATAAATCACCCCAAATGTTGACCAAACTAGAGAGGGACATCAAATTCTACTCACATCTGCGTGGGATATTAGAATTTACCTTTTCATCCACTGATTTCTGTCTTCCATTCTGTAGGGTGATTGTACACATTGTAGTTGCATTTCTACATAATTTACACCTCTGTACTGATCAGAATGTACAGTGCAGTTGTGACTACTGGGATTTACAGCAGACAACTATAAATCTGCCAAAAGACCTAGTGCACTTTGAAAGGCACGTGATATATTTTATATATGCTGCAGAGTAAAGCAATGCAAAGAAAGGACCATATTATTTCTCTAATATACACCCCTTCTCTTTATTTAATCTGCATGAAATGGCAAATATGGAAGGAGAAAGATTCTGAACAATTCCATAATTGCACCAAAAAGTTTCTCAACAAATTTTAACATTTAGGGGCAGATTTATTAAGGATTAAGTTGTGTTTTCCATGAAAATTTGCAATTTCGAGGTTTTTTTCGTGGTCAAAAATCTATTTTGTTTTTAAAAAAACCTTGACATTTTTGAGATTTATTATACCCAACCCTGGAAATAACTTGAACCTGAAAAAACACAATCTTAAACCTGTCGGGTCATGTAGGAGTCAATGGCAGAGGTCCCTTGAACCATATGAAGATAATAGCCTTCATGATGTTCAAGGTTTTTTTGGAGGGTTTTGCCCAAAAAATTGATCAATTCGAGCAATTAAGAGTTTTTTTTACAGCTGAAAACTCGATTTATTTCAAGTTTTCGGGTTTTCTCAACTAGCACTTGCTAATACAAGTTTTTCACCCATCTAGTCTTTTCTTAAATAAGAAGCTATTCAAGTTGTGAGTTAATTTGAGTCCATTCGAGGTATAAAAAACTCCAAAATCCGACCTTTGATAAATAACCCCCTTAATATGCCCAACAGGATTGTTTTCAAATACAAGCTACTGTTTTTTTTATTACAGAGAAAAATAGAAATAATTTGAAGAAATGAGAATTATTAGTATTTATGTATAACGTTACATACACAGCACCGTGCAATCATACAATATAGAATATGGCACACAGAGTAAAAGCTTTATAATAAATAAATTAAGTACAAATATACAGAGATTAAAGGGGATGTTTACTCTAGTTTTTTATTCAGCAGCTCTCCAGTTTCCAATTCCAGCAATCTGGTTGCTAAGGTTGGTTCTGGTTGCTATGTTCCAAATTACCCTAGCAACAATACAATAATTTGAATAAGAGACTGGAATATAAATAGGAGTGGGCCTAAATTGAAAGATGAGTGATTAAAAAAATAACAATAAATGTATAGCATTTCAGAGCATTTGTTTTATTAGATGGGGTCAGTGACCCCCATTTGAAAGCTGGTAACTGTCAGAAGAAGAAGAAAAATTATTCAAAAACGATAAATAAAGAAGAAAAATGAAGGCCAATTGAAAATTTGCTTAGACCTGGACATTCTATAACGTACTAAAAGTTAATTTAAAGGTGAACCAGCCCTTTAAGATAAACTAATTAATTAATTATTTGCTTGAAATGGACTCAATTGGAATGGCCTTCTCTTAATTTGGGGCTCTCCGGATATTGAGTTTCTGCATGACACCTACCTGTATTTCTAGAACCACAACTGAGCACCTGCAGCATTTGTGAGATTATGTTGTAGATTACAGTTTAGCACCTAGAGGGCCATTTACTAATTTTCAAGGAGGATGGAAAAAAAATGCGAGAACTCCCAGAAAGCTATCTTATTTATGGGAAGACTCAAACCAAATAGTCCCAATCGCATGAGGTGGTGACTAGTCTACAAAGAAAATGGGACATTTAATTGGCAGACAAGGAAGTAGTGAAGCATATTAATAAGTATCCAGATATGACAGCACGTGGGGCAAAAAGGATGCTATAGTACATAGCCATTAGTACATAGCCATTAGTGCATAGCCATAAGTGCATAGCCATTAGTGCATAGCCATTAGTGCATAGCCATTAGTGCATAGCCATTAGTGCATAGCCATTAGTGCATAGCCATTAGTGCATAGCAGTTGCTTCTGTAAATGGTGAGAATTAGTTAGGAAAGGTAAACAAACAGATAAAAGGCAGCTTTCCATGTGATAAGTGTAGGATGTGTAGGTATATGAAAAGGGTGCGCGTACTGTATTTACTTAGATTAGGGATGTGATCCCTGAATCCTTGGTGAAAGATTGGGCCGAATACTGAACATAATCCTAATTTGCATATGCAAATTAGGGTCAGAAAAGGGAAAAAGTAGAAAGAAATCTTCTTTTGTGACAAAGTCATGTGATTTCCCTACCTGCCCCTAAATTACATATGCAAATTAGGATTCGGATTCGGTTCAGCCAGGCACAAGGATTTGTCCGAATCCAAATCCTGCTAAAAAAGAACGAATCCCGAACCGAATCCTGGATTCGGTACATCCCTAATTTAGATGCGCTTTTTTGGCACATGAGCCCTATTTGGCCCCCACTCACAGGGCCAAATCTGTCTGACCTGATACAATGTGGCCTCATAGATGTGATATCAAGCCAAATTTCGACCCATTGGTGGACCAATAAGGGAGGGACATAGGGACCCGAGTCTGCAGCTTTAATTGCCACATGTATGTCCAACTTTTAAAAACCTTCCCACTTCAATGTTACTTAAGTAGTAACTGTTTGTAGGAATAAAGGTAAAAACATTTTATCATGTACCACAGAGAAAATATACACCAATTGAAAAGGAGTATTGTACTAAGCCTATAACATGAAACCATAAATGGCTGTGGATTTAGATCTCTTCCCTTTCAAGAATATCAGTGCTTTTATTATGGTTTGGCTTGTATGATTATATAATGAACTGCCTGAGGCACATGCATAGCAAAGCCAACAGCATATTAATTAACAGAATTAATTAGCTGTGAGAACCAAGACCAGCAGATGGGCTCACCCCACAGTCATCTGTGCAGAACAGAATATCATTTCTCTGCTTTATCCCATATAAGGTAGTACCTTTTATACTTATCATAATATTAGGAACCACTAAGATCATATAAGGATATAAAAGTGCAGAATTACCATGAAATATAGGTCTTCTTCTTAATTTTTGTAGTTAATAACCCCATATATTTTACACAGTCCCAGATTTGACACTATTTTTCATAACCATTATGTGGCTCTTTAGGTCCCTATTTTCTAGGTTGCCTTTTGATGTGTTTCTGTTTGTTTACTGGCAACACATCGCACAGCAAGATCAAAGGTTTCAAAGGATTAAAGGGTAACAAAAGACACATTAAAATGCTGTTTTTAAATTACTTTATGCCATGCTGATGTTTGAAATTCTCCGGAGAATTATAATTCACTAATTATCAAGCTTCATAAAAGTTCCCTGCTAAAAAAAAAATGTCACCCTACAATCTGAGTCACAGGGCTGAGTCTGTTTCTCCATAGCTCTGCCTTATCTCAACAACTTAAACAAATAAAATATACTGTAGATATGGGATCTGTTATCCAGAAAGCTCAGAATTACAGAGAGGCCATCTCCCATACACTCCATTGTAATTAAATTATTAAAAGGTTTCAAAACGATTTCCTTTCTCTCTGTACGGACCATCTCCCATTTTAGCCAAATAATCCACATTTGTACTGTAAAAAATGTATTTTTCTCTGTAATAATAAAACAATATCTTGATACTTGAGCACAACTAAGATATAATTAATCCTTATTGGAAGCAAAACCAGTCTTTTGGGTTTATTTAATGTTTACATGATTTTCTAGTAGACTTAAGGTATGAAGATCCAAATTACTGAAAGATCCATTATCCAGAAAACCCCAGATCCTGAGCATTCTGGATAACAGGTCTCATACCTGTAATAAAACAGTACGTTACACTTCATCCCAACTAAGATAGTTATCCTGATTGGAGGCAACACAATCCTATTGAGTTAAAATAATTGATATTTTATTGAATTTACAGCATGATGATCCAAATTACAGAATGACACCTTATCTGGAAAAACTGGAAAAGTCCCAAGAATTCTGGATAACAGGTTCAATACCTGTACCTCTACTTACTGTTAAGGATAGCTTTTCCTAATATATATAACAATATTATACCTCGGCTAGATCATCTGAAAAGTAATAGGCAAATATTGTAGGACAACTTGTACCAGATATAGATATTTTATAAGTTTCCCTGGATACTGATCACTGCTGCAGTATAAGGTTGTCACATGGGAGGTTTTGTTTCCTGTTTCAAATAGTTTCCTGCGCTGGCAACAAAGGGTCCAAAAATATCTTTCCATTGCAAAGCATGGGAATCGCCAAAGGCAAAACATCCCATGTAATGTTACCCTAGCAAGCACACCTAAACAAGTGACTGCATTGTCACCACTGTGTAAGTTACTGCTGTAGTGCAAAGTCACTCTTTGGCTAAAAAGTTGGTGTGGTTGCTATACTATAGCAGTGACTTGCCTCTGGCATCAAAAGTCCTAATCGGGGGCAAAATGTCAGTTAATGCCTAGATGAGTTGCCTATGGGAGAAATGGGAGTTTTAGTACAAATGGTTGTTAATTAAATTAATAATTTCTTAAAATTAAAATGCCCTTCAGTTCCTATTATTATTAACACTTATTTATAACAATTTAGAATGAAACCATGTTGGAGAATTCAACCCTAAAGTTAAAAAAACCCTACACTACATAGACCCCCCTCCCCCCAGCCTAAGTGTTACCCCGGGCAAATGCCTCTAACGTTTTACTTAACCCTTGGTGCAGATTCAGGCATTGGAGTTCACGGGCGCCATCTTCAGCTGCTTCGGTAATCTTCGGAATGAGACTGGCACTTCAGCAATTTTCGCCACGCTGGTCTCATTCCGAAGGTTTCCAAAATGAAGAAGATGACGCTAGTGAACTCCGATGCCTAAATCTACACCGAGGGGTAAGTAAAACGTTAGGGGCATTTGCCCGGGGTAACACTTAAGCTGGGGGGGAGGAGGGATGGGGTCTATGTAGGGTAGGGGGGTATGGTTTTTCAACTTTAGGGTTGAATTCTACTTTAACAGTTAGAATACCACATTGGGTCAAATGGATTGCAAATGCTGTAAGCACTGAACCTTATGATTATGCAATTGGTTTCAAGAAATGACTATTGCATGCCTTATGATTTCTTGGCAACAACAACAAAAAATAAAGCATGATACGGATGTACATCACATGGGTAGGAAAACAAATGTTTCAGCACATGGAACCAAGAAAAAACCCCCAACAGAATGAAAAAAACAAAGAACACTGGGTCACTTTATTAAGTGTTAAAGATATACTGCATTTTCAGAATTCAAGGAAACAAAACTATTAACTCATGCAAGGTGGCCACTGCTGAAACAGTATATACCTTTACAAATGAATGTTCTCTTGGTTTTGTACTTACGGTCGGGAATGGGCAGTCTCGTATCTCTCGAAGATATGGGACAAATCGTGCTTGTTGTTCATGTAGCACTGTGTGCACAAATCATAGTCAAAACAGACCTTGCACTTCCATCGCATGCCGCGGATTCCATGCTTCTTGCAGCAGTCGCAGATGATGTTGGGATGGCGGACACCTAAGGCACAACATAACTTCTGGTTAATAAGTTAGTATAGTCTATACCAGCTGGATATGCACACTCAATAGACTATGAACCAAAATAGACTATGTCCCTCTGCTTGCTATTTCTCAAGTGATACGTAAAGGAACTCTAATGCTAACAAAAGTATTAACAAGCATATTGAAATACAGTTGTCATGAAAGTTTTTGTAAAAAGTTCAAAAAAGAGATCACGAAAACATCTTAAAACAGATTACTTGCTCGGAGTGTGTGGGTGTTTCCATAAAAATACTGGATGCATTTTGTGGCCCTTCTTTAATCTTAGCTCTACATACAACCTTGGCCTTCTACTTCATTATCCTTGGCCAGATGCTTATTTAAGGTACTGATATCAGAAATATCAAGATAATAACTTGAGATGTAGGGAAGCTATTTATGTTACTTTCATGGAAATCACAAGTCTGCCATCACCAAGGCATGGGGCCCCAGCTAACTGCCATCTGGTCACCCCCCCCCCATACCTGACATTATGCACAGGTTCTAAGATTATCAAAACGGCACACCCCAACACCATTCTCATAACATGAAAATGTAATGGAGATGTGTTCTTACCTTATACTATATATTGTTTTTTGAGAGAGATAAGCAAAATTTCCAACTAAATTATATAAGGTCCAAGGGTTACCTGTGTCAGCAAGTTACTTGTTGGATCCCTCCTCAATTGGGCTGAGATTAACCGATATTATTTAGTTAGAAGAGGGCAGCATGAGTTTGGAAGAGTCTGTCTTTGCCCAGTCTATTTGTTTGTGACTAACTGATACCACAGGTTAGAATCATCTTCCCCCCTTACTGCTTATTAAACACAACAATGACTCTAGCTCTGCTCCTTCCTACCAGCTAGTGACCTGGGTGTATAAGCACAAGCACAAGGCATTTCTCTCACCCATTTTCATGTTGTGGTAGGCCTGTTTCTGCCTTGGGCAAGGCCTTGCCTGGAGAAGTATGAGTGTGGAAAGAACAAATGAGGACACTGGGAAAGCTTGAACTGTGGCGGATTTGTGGCAGGTTAAACTGCAACTGCCAGAATCCACTGACTGCAAACATGTGTAACACAAATTATGTTTTCCAACACATCTATAATAGAGCTTAATGTTTTTGCTATAAATCTGCTGAGAAATCTCAGTCACTGATGATGGTGATTTCTTCCCTAGGAGAGGGATTGAACAATGTATTGTATGCCTTGTACATTCTAGGCAGGCAAGCAATTACAGAGGAGGACAAATCTTTTATCCATCTGCAACTGCACTGAAAATTGTAAATACCGCCTTAATCCTTCTTCAGGTTGTACAGTGGAGATTAATCCTGCTTGCAATTAGCTAATAGAAAGGAGAAGCTGGGGTACGGTTGTGGGGCTTTAATCTGTTACTGGGGCTGACAGAGTGGGGCAGCTCCTGGTCTAGGAGGGGTGGGGTTTGATGATGGGGCATATTAAAGAATAAATAGATGTATTTATCCATTTCATACATACTGTGTATACAAAAATATGTACAAAAGAATCCTTGCTCCATTTTCACCTTAATATTGTTTGCAACTTGTTGTCTTCATATGCCCATGTTGTACATACTACAGATACATAGATTGTATAATATCACTCATGAAAAAATATTAATATTTTCATAATATAGATTCCATCCACTAGATGGCACATATTGCATTTTACACACAATTTACAGGCAGACATTTACAAAGCTTTCAAAAAAGTGCCTAGTCCCCTTTTTAATTTAGCATATGACATTTAATTCATGATAAATTCCAATCCTCTAAAAAATTTAAATTCAGCTTTGGTGTGCACAAATCCAGGATTCAACCAAATCCCAATAATTTTTGTAGGATTAGGATTCGTCCAAATCCTTAGCATTCAGCCCAACTGAATCCATAACTTGATAGTATACTTTATAGCTCTAGGAAATGGTGTATGATAGATGGAGAATTTTCTTTTTCTCAAATATGATTATACAGATGAGGTCTTGGATTCTGTTCAGTCAAAATTTTTCTGTCAAATCCATAAATGTTGGAATCAGTGGATCCTGCATTTCCCTGGATTTCTGAGACAGGCAATGCTAGGAATTCTTTACATAACTTGTACAGTGCCCAGGTTCTCATCTGAAAATGTTGCTTTAAAGTTCACAACTTCCAGTTGAGATACATAATGAATATGGAGTTATTTAAAAAATGAATACTCCAAAACCAGACAAAAAAATGGTTCATATATTAGCCCTAGAATTCACCTAAAGCCACAAAGCATATGAAATACAAAACAGCAGTGTATCTTTACTAGGAGACCAGTAGCGATCCTAGAGGGGGGGGCGGGCCCTAGTGCGTGGCGCGCAGCCGGGCCCCGCCCCCTCCATTCGGCCGGATTTTCAGCGGCGCATGGACTGCCGGGGGGCCCTGAGGGGGTGCGGGCCCTGGCCCGCTCGCACCCCCTGCTCCCCCGGTAGTTCCGCCACTGTACTAGACACAAATTATGATAATTTTATTTCTGGTATTATTAAATTATATATTTGGTGAAGTTGACCTCAGGCAGTAATGTAAAAAAATAAACTCTTCAGTTAGCTAGATCACCAATGGGTTTGTATTGTTAAGTTTAAGATTAGATACTGAAAGTTATTTAATCTCTGTTGTTACAAAGATCAAGTTATCAGGTTCTAGTAGTAGAGGTCAGGTGTAGATCAGATATCGCTAAAAGAGAACATTCCAGTGACCTAGAACTTCAAGAGATGTCATGGTGGTGAGCAATTTCTATTATATACCGAAAGCCAGGTCTGCTTCAAAGGAGCTGGTCTTCATTTTAAGCATTTGCATTTCAAATGGAAGTGGAATGTGAATATGTATATCTCAAAAATCAACCCCACCCCCCATTTCTGATTATGTTGTATCAAATGGTCTTAATTGACTGCAAAATTGCATGAACATCTTAAGAGACAGGTTACTTCTACTGATGTAAGCTTGAACTAGTGTTGACGAAGTAAGAACCCAATGCAGTGTGATGGTCACCTTTTCATATTATGTTGTTTACTTTCAGTAAGTGTGTATACAAGATAGCTTTGTGACAATAAAAATAAGATTTATAAAGAACAAGAATGGTCATGTTAGTCTGAACATGGATTCTAGAATCTAAAAAACAAATTTGCTGTATTTATGCTGAAAACCACAATTTCGTTACCTGTCTGAGCATTATCATACAGCAGAAGGTCATACGCTCCCTGGAAACCAGTTCGATAATTAGTTCTGGTGCCATGATCCCATTGAACAACTACTGTTTTATCGGGAGTGGTAGGGCTTCCTTGACGTCCGATCTCTACCACTGTGCCCATGCTGCCTTCACCATTGTCCTGGTTAGACCATTTCCAGTCTACTCCTCTCACCACGCGCATTCCCACTTGCATTGCTTCTGAGGTGTCGCTGTCCATTTCACCTTAGTTACTGAACTGCTGCAGGCATTGAAGAGAATTCCTGATGGAGTAGAGAGCCTGGAGGTTTGATGTCAACAATAAAGCAGCCAGGATTATCTAGCCCTAGACAGAAAGATATTGGATAATGAATATAATATCAGAATATGGCACACATTGAAGCAAAACAATACTTTTAATTTATAAATAAAGTAAATTATCTCTGGCATGAAAGTTGACACCAATATGACTGCAACTGCATAAGGTCCCATAAGCCTTACGTTTACTGAGCGGTTACTTATTTCTGCTCCTGTAAAGTGCAGTTACTTTCAGGTGACAGTCAATTTGAAGTGCAAAATTCCAAACAGCAAGTGTTTTCAGACAGTATGGTGATTTTGGGATATTTGGCACCTCCTCCTGAGTCATCAAAAGACAAAAGCACCCGAAATCCCACCATATGCCACTTCTCTAACCCTCTAGGTGCCATTGAGAAAAAGGTAATGGCAAATATGTAAGAAATCAAACATGAAAAATAATTTAGTCCATCACATGGCTAAAAGCCAAAAGCATCCAGGCATTCAATCTAAAATGATGTGTCCTTAGTTGTAACACTCACTGCTGAGTTCCAAAATATCTCCAGAAGCAATGTGAGTCCATGGGAGGGGGAATGTGGGGAGTGCAGTGACATCTCTAGAAAGTGCAGAATGGAAAGTGAAAGTAATTGTCTGCCCTACCTCTATGCCTAAAGCATAGAGGAGGGGCAGGCAATATACGATTGACAGCTGAGACTTAAACTAGTTTATAACAGGTAGGGATGTTTTAACAAGAAAAAAAGAAGAAGCAGCGTTTCATGTCTAAATTGAAAAGGAATTTTACTATACAAGTTTTTATTTCTGGGTTTAAGAGCCGAATTTCTGCTCTCGGCAGTAGCGATGTGCCTCCCCCTGGACCTCTTCCGGCACATGAAAGGTAACCGCTGGGGGGATGCATTGCAGGAGCCTCAACAGACGGCCCCTGAAATTGCCCTGGTAGAGTGCCCCCATACATATCCATCTCCCAAAAAGCCCCAGCTTCCCCAATAGATCCTAAATGCAATAGGTCCTAAATGCAGAGTTGCATGGTTGCTGTGTTTGGCTATGTCACATCCTATTACAACAAAATGCATCACAGCAGTGGAAGCAACCCCTGCAGCACAACGATGCATTTCAAACCTAGGCACAGGGTATTATTTCATGTTTCAGTTGCAGCAGATGGGAAAAGATCTTGTGTGGGGCCTCTTCTGTAAAACTGAGGTGATTTCTTTAAGCCCTCAAAAACTGTATTAGGTTTGTATTTCAGTATACAGTTATACAGACACATATAGCATGCCATAATGAATGAAACAGAGCCCACTAGATCAGTAATTCAGCAGCTTCTGAAATGTAGCAGTCAAGCTTGAAAAATCTCAAGATAATATCACATTCCTGAGGCAAAACCTTAGGACAGGATTTGGTCTATCATGGATTCCCTAAGAAAGGGCTACTGTATATCTCTGGCAGGGTTTGTTATGTACCGCTAGAGTGGAATGGATCCCTCAGATATTTATGAAGTCACTCTTTAAAAATGTAAAACTAAGCAATAAAAAATGCCACACAATTAAATTGCATTTTTACTCATGTTTTACTCATGCCTCACATATGTATAATACACAATGCACAGGCCTTGCCCTTTTGTGACATCTCTAATGACATTACAATGAATTAGTTATGTTACTGTTCTATTAAGGTTTACATACTGTAGATGGTAGTAACAAGAAAAACTGGAATGCAGTGTTTCGTCACTTTCGGTAAGATCTTTCCTCCAGTTCCAGAAGGTGTTTTTTTGCATATATGATATGGGAGTCTCACTACATTTGCAAAAAAAGTCAGACTTATGTCCTACCTTTACAAACACTGCTATAAGAGCATATTGAGCTCCAGAAGTGCTGCTACATTTGCTCTGACGTGCATAGCTTGTTGCAGGATTTCGACCCAATACCCTTCAAAGCACATAGCTAAAAGTAAAGTGCATTTACTCTGCACTTACACATATAAATTTAGAACAATATCTTATGACTGTTCCTAGAAAAGCCTAAACCGGGTGAGTCATTGCTCTGTTGATGCCGACAAACAAGAAGAAAAAATGGCTTGTCTCGGGTCAGAAAGAGCTGACACAGGTTAGCGTAAACCAGCATTGGTGCATGCACCACTCCAATATTTCACTCCTTTTATCTTACGCAAGATAAATATCCAGCAGTATGAAAGTGTGTTACCGTTGTTTCCAGTTTTCGGCTTTAATCAACAATCAGTGGAGTCATTAATGAAGTACACAAATACAAATGAAGAAGAAACTTCACATATAAAATTGAACCCCTAAGAACCCTTCATTGCACACTTGCTTTTGGGGCATAGCAGCACTGTACCTTATACTGAAGGGTGGGCACAAGGCACCAATGTTCTTACCCCCTTAAATTCTGTAGTGCAAGGACCTGTGCTCTGTCATTTGTAAATTAAAGGGGTTGTTCACCTATAAATTAACTTTTAGTATGATGTATTGAGGGATATTCTGAGACAATTTGCAATCGGTTTCCATTTTTTATTTGAGTTATTTAGCTTTTATTTCAGCAGTTCTCCAGTTTGCAATTTCAGCAATCTGGTTGCTAAATTACCCTAGCAACTATGCATTGATTTGTATTAGAGATTGGAATATGAATAGAAGAGGGTCTGGAAAAAAAAGTAGCAATAACAATAAATGTGTAGCTTTACAGAGCAATTTTTAGATGGAGTTTTAGATGGAGTCAGCTATCCCTATTTGAAAGCTGGCAAGAGTCAGAAGAAGAAGAAGGCAAATTATTTAAAAACTATACATAATAAACAATGAAGACCAAGAAAAAAGTTGCTGAGAATTAGCCATTCTTTAATATATTAAAAGTTAACTTAAAGGTGAACCGCCCATTTAATCCTTATATGTCTACTTTACTACTCCTGTGGCATTTGACATTTTAAAACTAAATTACAGCAGAAAGAAATCGAGGTCACACTGGCATAAGCCAGTTTTTCAATTTGCAAACTGAAAGCAGTGTTTATCCATTTCCTTCTTCTATGTCTGTGTGTCCTAATACAATGTAACGGGATTCAGGTCTCCTCTAGGTCTTTTTATCAGTATTAATCAGCTGGCTTGCAACATTGTTTCAGGAAACAGAGCAGGAGTGCACACAATGTAAAGAGCCAGACGAATACTACTACTACTACTACTACTACTACTGCAATAAATAAATAAATAAATATATAAATAAATAAAAAGACCCCTTTAAACATATGTGAATAGTAGTTACCCTGTTCTAGGACATATTACATTAAGGACAACAAAGAAGGGTCCACCTCAATTCAGGCGCTTTCACATAACACTTTGTCTTATCTGGATTCAAGCTTGGTGTCAATATGCCCTATGGAAGCTAGCCTGGCAGTTTTGTTACCTATATACCCTGTTCACCCCTGTCATGCTGAAGGACATGATTCTCAAGCAGATGGCTGGCTGTCTAATTATGTTGCTTTTATAGTGCCACAAGGTGTGTCCATATGTATTGATGACATCACTATAAGTGAATGCTCATTGTGTGACATAATTGCATGTCTGTAGCTGTTTGTAATAAAGTCGTGCAACTGTGGAATCTTACATTGGAGACCTGCTGGAAGTTATGAATTTTTTTTTTAACATACACCCAATACGAAGAAGATTTTCTACTGTTTGCATTAACATTCCGACACAGCTGTAGAACATTACCATAAAACATCTGCTACAATTAAGCTCCTCTAGTATTGACAATGTGATAAATACCGCTGAGTAGCAACAGCTGGTAACTTTTTACAGCTTCTTTTTTTTTTTATATAGACTGAATTATTTGCCTTCATCTGACTATTTCCAGCATTCAAATGGGGGTCACTGACCCCATCTAAAAAAATGCCCTGTAAGGCTATAAATGTGTTATTTGCTACTTTTTATTACTCTCCTTTCTATTCAGGCCTCTCCTATTCATATTCCAGTCTCTTATTCATATGAATCAGGTCCGGACTGAGAATTAAAATAGGCCCTGGCATTTCAGGTACACAGAAGCCCAAATAGCCCACACAGAGGCCCAAACAGCCTCCACCAGCCCACTAAATACTGACTTTCTATGGCATCTTATTGCAGCCCCTCTGGCATTTGCCAGAACCCACAGATTGCCAGTCCGGGCCTGATATGAATGCATGGTTGCTAGGGTAAGTTGGACCCTAGCAACCAGGTTGCTAAAATTGTAAACCGCAGAGCTGCTAAATCACTCAAAACCCACAAATAATAAAAATTAACACCTAATGCAAATTGTCTCAGAACATCACTCTCTACATCATACTAAAAGTTTCATTTTTAAACACAAGTCCCATGAATTCTAGGTAATTAGTAGACACCAGGCATGGTTACCTCAGATGTAGCTGATCCGATGGTGTAACAGAATACAAAAATGAATTGATCTTAAGGAAAAATATGTTTAAGCAGATTTTTTGCTATTTATTTTATGCTATCAGGATTTGGAGCCCAAACTCAATGGTTTTATTGCACCATATTTATAAAATGGGGGTCAAATTTCCTGAGCCGAGAGCCAATGCAAATGAATCCATCTCGTCGAGATATTCTAAATAGTCAAGGGACCCCGCTGAAGTCGCCAGCATCTATGCTTTATATATAAAGTTACACCTATGTCAACTGTAACATGTCATCTAAAGTTATTACTATCATTGTTGTAGCTCGTCTCTCTCCCACTTCTGACAGAATGTCTGGAGGGGGGAGGATGAGTTCATTTCATTATCTTTCTCTCTTCTCTGTTTTCCTCTGTTTGGAAATACCTGACGACACTGCTTGCTTGTAAAACCATTTTCTTTTCTTGGAAAATCAATAAAAAACTATTGAAAGAGAATGGGGGTCCAATGCCATTCATGAATCTTTACATGGAGTGGCAGACAACCCAAACTTGCCTCCATTGCTTTCAAGAAGAGCCACACAAAAGTTCAGGTATGAGAGCTTTTCGGATGGAAAATGTGCTGGTGTTCAGAAAAGATTCTCCTCTAGCACAGCAGTTCTTAACCTGCGACCCCTTTCACAGGGGTCGCCAGAGTAGGCGTCCACCTAGGGCGCAGTCATAGGGGGGCACACTTTTAAAAGGAAAGATTTTTTTTTTATTTCTTTTGTTTTTTTTATTTTCTTTGTTTTTTTTAATTTTTTTCTTATGTTTGAAGGTTCTCTCCTGCTCCAGCAGAGTTTGCCCTGGGTCTGATTGTGCCACTCTGGCTCTCTCCCTCCAGATCGTAAAGACAGTTCTCCAACGAAGCGATCCAGATGTGCATTATGAAGCGGCGCATGGTGACGTCACTCTGCATAGAGAGCTGTACTGGACTGGCGTGTTGTTGTGCGGCTGTGCGCAATGAAGAGAGCCAGCTCAGCCAGGCGGTGACGGTGCAATTCTTTGTTCTGAAACTGTCTGCCTGTTGTTGTTGGAGAATAGTGAGCACTGAGCAGAGAGGTACAGTCAGATCTGGGGCAATATTTTTGGTGCTGCTGCTTAGACTTAGGGACAATGCATTGTTGGCACAAGAAGTACAGACAGGGTCGCGGCATTAGGAAGGTTGAGAACCACTGCTCATAGAACGCTATGTAATTCATTAGCATTACACACCTATAGATTGAAAACTTTTCTCATATAAAATATTGCTGCCAAGAAATAGTTTTTTGTGCAGGTGCTAAATAAACAGATATACCCTTTAAATGTAATTGTGATTTTTTTCACTGATATGTTAGGGTCCCTTTAAGGGATGTTATGCTACAGCTTGTCACTTTAGGGTACATTCATCTATTTTAGAATTGTGTAATTACGCTCTTCAAATTCATTACAAATTCAGATAGCCTTAGAGAAAATCCTGGGAATCTGAATTTCCAGTGCAAGAGTCTTTTTTTTCTAAGCCCATAGATGAAGAGTGCTAACATTTCATCTCATTATCCTCCATTACCCTGATAGCCTACGCTCCCCTCTAGCACTCAGAGCTTGGCAGCTGTACAACAGCCAGGGAGCTCGATATGTACAGAACAGTGAATGGCAGCAGCACAAATGTGCCTATTCTCTCAAGCACCTGCTACTAGGACTCTTAGGGCCACAGGCTGCTAGGTGCATCTGCATGTCCTTCATGTTACTCAACATATCTCCAGAGAATCCTTTTGTGGATTGATGGAAACTCACAAACAAGGAACTGAAAGCAGATTCAGGTATGGGATCTGTTATCTAGGATGCTCTGGACCTGGGGTTTTCAGGATAAGGGATCTTTAAGTAATTTGGACCTTAAGACTACTAGAAAATCATGTAATTATTAAATAAATCCAATAGGCTGGTTTTGCTTCCAAAAAGGATTAATTATATCTACATTTGGATCAAGTACAATGTACTGTTTTATTATTACAGGGAAAAAGGAAAAATTGGATTATTTGGATAAAATGGAGCCTATCGAATATTTACATAATTTGGAGCTTTCTGGATAACAGGTTTCCAGATAATGGATCCTATACCTGTAATAACTTAATAATAACAACTGAAGGTGCCACAATTGTGTGTACATTACATTTTTGGCTAACTAACTATATTAGAAACATTTTTTATTTTGCACATAAATACCCAGTTTTTATTTTTACCCTGAACAATTCCTTTAAGCTGATTGCTTAACTGTCACAACTGTCAATACACCTTCCTCACAGTTTTACAAAATGCTGCCTCCATTTTGTATTAGATATGTAAAACATGTGGTCCTTTGAAGTCTATCAGAGGATGCTGATACCTGTAGATCAATGATCCTCAACCAGTAGCTTGTGATCAACATGTTGCTCTCCAACCCCTTGGATGTTGCTCTCAGTGACCTCAAAGCAGGAGCTTATTTTTGAATTCCAGGCTTGGAATCAAGTTTGGGTTGCATAAAAACCAGGTGTACTTTCAAACAGAACCTCCTGTAGCCTGCCAGTTCACATAAGGGATACCAATAGCCAATCACAGCACTTATTTGCCAACCCCAGGGGACTTTTTTCATGCTTGTGTTGCACCAAAACTCTTTTTACATTTGAATGTGGCTCACAGATAAAAAAAGGTTGGGGACACCTTATGTAGATACGGAGGAGGATAGATACATATGGAGGGCAGCAGATAACCCCTCAAAGGTTTATAGTGAATGTGGGCAAAGAATCAGTCTAGCACTTGCTACATTTTAAACAACTTGCTGAACCAGATCATTGTTGGGACACCCTAAGGGCATTTCTACACCTACTTCTTGCTGATTAAAAAATGGAAAGCTATATAAGTAGGCTCCAAATAGCATGTCTCATAAGCAGAAAATTGGTGTGGGTGCTGCTGACATTCGCTGTGAAATAAGTAGGGATGCACCAAATCCACTATTTTGGATCTGGCCGAACCCCCGAATCCTTCGCGAATAATTTGGCCGAATACCGAACCAAATCCAAACTGGGGTGGAAAGGGGAAAACATTTTTTACTTCCTTATTTTGTGACAAAAAGTCACGCAATGCAAATTAGGATTTGGATTTAGTTCGGCCGGGCAGAAGGATTCGGCCAAATCCGAATCCTGCTGAAAAAGGCTGAATCCCAAACCGAAGTAAGATGAGTAAAAGCAATGACAGCCATTTGTTGACCACAGAATTTTGCTGCCCAAGATCTTTTAAAGATTCTGTTTTAAAGTAATACAAATAGAATGCACTGTTGCCCTGCACTGGTAAAACTGCTGTGTTTGCTTCAGAAACACAACTATTGTTTATATAGTGAATAAAGTACCCCCTCTTGTAAAATATATAGTGAATAAAGTACCCCCTCTTGTAAAATATATAGTGAATAAAGTACCCCCTTTTGTAAAATATAGGGATATTACCGAGGAGTTTCATGACCATATAAAAACACGAGGCCGAAGGCCGAGTGTTTTTATACAGGTCATGGAACTCCGAGGTAAGTTCTAATATCCTCATATTTTACAACTGGGGGTACTTTATTTATTATAATACACAAATTTCAATGAGTCATGTGACAGAAATGACATCAGAACTCACCGTTTATAACTGATGACATCAGTACTCACCGTTTATAAGGATATAATTTACAGGATATTCATGGCTTTTGTGTATTATATAGTGAATAAAGTACCCCCTCTTGTAAAATATAAGGATATTATAAGATACCGAGGAGTTTCATGACCATATAAAAACACGAGGCCGAAGGCCGAGTGTTTTTATACAGGTCATGGAACTCCGAGGTAACTTCTAATATCCTCATATTTTGCAACTGGGGGTACTTTATTTATTATAATACACAAATTTCAATGAGTCATGTGACAGAAATGACATCAGAACTCACCGTTTATAACTGATGACATCAGAACTCACCGTTTATAAGGATATAATTTACAGGATATTCATGGCTTTTGTGTATTATATAGTGAATAAAGTACCCCCTCTTGTAAAATATAAGGATATTATAAGTTACCGAGGAGTTTCATGACCATATAAAAACACGAGGCCGAAGGCCGAGTGTTTTTATACAGGTCATGGAACTCCGAGGTAACTTCTAATATCCTCATATTTTACAACTGGGGGTACTTTATTTATTATAATACACAAATTTTAGTGAGTCATGTGACAGAAATTACATCACTACTCACCGTTTATAACTGATGACATCACTACTCACCGTTTATAAGGATATAATTTACAAGATATTCATGGCTTTTGTGTATTATAAGGATATTAGAATTAACCCGGAGTTCCATGACCTTCGGCCTCGTGTTTTTATATAATCATGAAACTCCTTGGTAACTTATAATATTCTTATATTTTACAAGAGGGGGTACTTTATTCACTATATAAACAATAGTTGTGTTTCTGAAGCAAACACAGCAGTTTTACCAGTGCAGGGCAACACTGCATTATATTTGTATTACTTTAAAACTGAAAAAAAGCAGGGAAATATGGTGCCATCTGCCTTGGGCAGCAAAATTCTGGGGTCAACAAATGGCTGTCATTGCTTTTACTCATCTTACTTGCATTGAAGTATCATTTACTAAACCTTTAGTTTACAGGGGAAAACACAGCAAAAAAGAAAAAATGACATGAAGACTTATTGTTTTCTGTATTTTTGGAATACATAAAGGCCCAAAAGGAAAAATGGGTCCAGTCAATGCACCTCTATGCAGTAGCATCCAATGTACAGCAAATATTTTTGGTATATGCACTTATAATGCCATAAATAAATGCAACTTTGCATCAGAGCTTTCTATAACAAAACTATGACATGATCTCAGGGAAAGCAATACAGGTATGGGATATGTTATCTAGAAAGCTATAAATTACGGAAAGTCTGTCTCCCATAGACTCCATTTAATCCAAATAATCCAAGTTTTTAAAAATGATTTCCTTTTTCTCTGTAATAATAAACCAGTAGTTTTTACTTGATCCAAACGAACATATAATTATTTCTTACTGGATCAACCTATTGGGTTTATTTAATGTTTACGTGATTTTCTACTAGACTTAAGGTATGACGATCAAAATAACGGAAAGATCCGTTATCCGGAAAATCCCAGGTCCCGAGCACACTGGATAACTTAGATATATATATATTTATATATATATATATATATATATATATATATATATATATATATATATATATATATATATATATATATATATATATATATATATATATATATATATATATATATATCTCACAAAGGAATTGCCTTTAGATTATTTAGCTTGCAAAAGCATGCTACACTGCTATCTACACTTCTGCTCTAGTTAGTTTGTTGCTTAAAGTCTTTCTTCTAAAATAAAAATGTTTCAGTCAAAAGCGCTGCATATTGTCTAACCACAAGGTTACAGTGTTGATTGTCCTCAGGAGAGGGACAATACACAGGAGCGATTAAGCCGTCTTCACTCAGTAATTCATCTGCGTCTTACACATCCTCCAGCCTCACGCTTCACATAAATGTGAAAAATAATTACCATGCATGCCCTAGTGCTTTCGGCTACTAATTAATGTTTGCTTCTTCCAAATGCGCAGTTAATGAAGAGAAAATATATACTTTTTTTATTGGGCCAAATAATGGCATATTTTGCGCCTTGGTAGACTAGGACAAACTACTGTAAGACACATCAAACTGATCCTTTTAAATCCAAACATTCTTCGCAAATGCATGCTACTTTTCCTTTTTATGCTCCAGTTCATAATCATATCGTGGGGTTTTCCACAAAATTGCATGACAGATATTGACACCATGGGGGTTATTTATAAAAGGTCGAGTTTTTTTATACCTCGAATGAACTCACAACTCAAATGTTTTCTGATTTACAAAAAAACTAAAATGGAAAAATTGTTGAATTCGGGGAGAAAAAACAAACTCGAATTGCCCGAATAGAATAAGTTTTTGAGTGAAACCCACTGAAAAAACCTGAACATTATGAAGGCTACAAACATCTTCAAATGGTTATAGGGAATTCTGCCATTGACTTCTACATGACCTCGACCTGAAGTATTTTCGGATTCAAGCTATTTCCAGGTTGGGGGTATAATTTGGAGAGTTTTTTTAAAAAACCCGAAAAATTCGAATTTTTGAGTTTCGACTAAAAAATACCCTCGAATTTTTCAGGTAAAAATCAACTCAACCTTTAATAAATAACCTCCCACGTGTCACATTATGTATTGAGGGGCACAGATTGCTCTGCTTTTTTTTTGTAGAACACATCTAATGCCTGGAGTTACTGTATCACCTGTATTTTCCCTTATCCGGAAAACCTCAGGTCCCAAGCATTCTGGATAACAAGTTACATACCTGTATATTCAGAAGATGGGGATAATAAAATAGTTTCATCTGTGTGTGACCTTGCAAACTGTGTATGTGCCCTTGTTCCAGTAAGTATTTCTGATCTTAGGAGGGCGATTTATAAATAATCACAAAAATGTTGCCACAATTAAAAAGTAAATTTTTACAACACACTATAATTAAAATGATGCCCCCTATAGGACCCAGCATTCTCCTGCCACCGGCTGCTAAGTCTGCTGCCACTATAGTTATGCAAAGTCAGGATGTGCGATACTAAGAGAGGAACTCCACAGACAATTTTGGAGCGATCCAACGCACTGTACAAAAAGGTGTCAGATCGGATGCAACGGAAATAAGGTAAGTGAATGCATTGTCGGATGGTGTCGTAGTGTTGATCCGATGTGACACGACTGTCGGATGCAGATGCAGCGTGACAGTCGTGTCGGATCAACGCTACGACTTCATCCGACATTTCCATTACTTTCTGTCGCACCCGACGCGTCGCCTGCATTTTTGCGCAGTGAGTCAGATCGCGCAAAAAATGTCCGTAAAGTCCTCTTCTTAAGCCAATATTTTATTACAAGGTTGGGGGATTGCAATTTAATTCACTTCATGAACTGAGGGTGGAGGTCCTGAGCATTAATATTATATTCCATAGCCTTATAAACTACATTAGGTAAAACTGGTGCATGTTTATGGCAGATGAGCGCCTGTTCCCTCTTGCCTCGCCTTTGGGTAAAGTACAAGCCAGATACCACAATTTCAAGCTATTCTGGTTTATTACTAAACTCAGTTTCACCTTTTCTAAACCTCCATACCATAAACCGTATGTTCCTTCCTTATACGATATGAATGCCACTTCCTGGCTAATTTGATATTTTCGGAGTTGGGCTTCTGCTAAATTGCTTATTATGTTTAATCTCATACTCCCGGCTGCAATGATTACTAGATGGAATAGGAAATTTCCATAAAAATAGGATTTCCCTACAAAATAAGCACAATAGGATTTGCGACACAAATAAATATATACGGAATGCAAGAGATCAATCACCGTACATATTTTGCATGATATAGTTCTATAAATACGCGTGGGTGCTGATGATAATATATGGTTTGGAGGGTAAGTCAGAGTAGGAAATGCTGATTATAATTTTGAGAAGTAAATTGCTTTAGAACTATTGTCCAGAATAATAGGAAATAGTCTTTTCTATCATTTGTAAGAATCATAAGGAGGACAATTATAAAGCAACATGGCAGGTTATTGTAAGTGGCAGGAGAGGCTTTCAAATTGGTGACAAATGAGCAAGAGAAGCAGACTTCTGCCTCAGTAATGACAGGTATGGGATCCATTATCCAGAAACCCGTTATCCAGAAAGCACCGAATTACAGCAGGGTCGTCTCTGATAAGACTCCATTTTATCCAAACAATGCAAATTTTTCAAAATGATTTCCCTTTTTTCTGTAATAATAAAACAGTACCTTGTGATTGATCCCAATTAAGATATAATTAATCCTTATTGAAAGCAAAGCCAGAGTTCTGGGTTTTCTAATAGGTACATGATTTTCTAGTAGACTTAAGGTATAAATTATGGAAAGATTCATTATCCAGCATTCTGGATAACAGATCCCATACCATGTTTTTAACCAGGGCTTTAGTTGCCCTTGATCAGATACAAAATAAAATATAGGACAAAAAGCTTTAAATCATTCTTTCTCTCTGCTTATGCTCAATTTGCCATTGCTTCTTCAACCCTTATCAAATCCCAGTATTGATTTATGAAAAGAATTTCAGCATATTCATTTCTGAGCCTTTATATAATTCAGGACAGTTTAAAGCCACCGATCATTTATTTAAAGAGAAAAAAAGCACTCATATTAGACAGAAAGATTTTCAGATTGCTTCCCTTTTCATTTTCTCCCTCTGACCTTCAGAGTAATAACAGTGAAATTAAATGTATAGCTCTATACATAAAGAAGAGGGCAGAATGATGAGATATGTGTGCAGTGTCCATAGAAGGAAAATGATGAATTTAGCTTTTATATGGTAGAGGCAACTGGTGCATCTACTAATCCATCTGAATTGAAGAACCTACCTCATGGCAAGGAATTCATTTCTTCTCTACTCCTTGTTGGAGAGGCCCAGGCCGATTTGGTTTAAAGGGGTTGTTCACTTTCCAAACCTTTTTTCAATTTAATTGTTTTCAGATTGTTCCCCAGATATAAAGACTTTTGTTCAACTACTTTCCATTTTTTACCGTTTTCTCAAAATCTAAGTTCAAAGTTTAATGTTCCTGCCTAATGTTACACTTTTGCAACATTTAGTTGATACAGTTTTCAGCAGCATCTCTGGAGTATTAGCAACTATTGTATCAATTCTAACAGCTGCCTGTAATGAAACTCAGGGATTCTGCTCAGCAGGGCCAAACATAACAAACGTATCAACTAAATGCATCTTAAAACAGTTAAAGGGTCGGCGACCCCCCTCTTCCCAGAGCTGCTTTAGAAGGTGAAAAATGAAACTTTACACTTCAATAATAGAAAATTGGTCACAAATAGAAAGTATTTGGAAAAAGCCTTTTTTTCTGATGAACTATTTGAAACTAACGGAACTGTAAAAAGTGTTGGAAGGTGAACAAACCCTTTAAGTTTATCATAGCTTTGCCTTCGTTTCTTTTCCACTCTATTACCAACCTTATAAAG
The DNA here is from genome assembly GCF_017654675.1 of Xenopus laevis. Taxonomy (NCBI): domain Eukaryota; kingdom Metazoa; phylum Chordata; class Amphibia; order Anura; family Pipidae; genus Xenopus; species Xenopus laevis. The sequence continues at coordinate 95,805,446 of NC_054383.1, forward strand.
ACCCCTAGTGGCCCACAGTGGGAAACAAGTATTTTTACAGGCAGCTGACCTGAAACTTTTATGACTTGATGTTCTCTTACAAAGACACCTAAAATGTTTAGTCCCAAAGCATAAGCAGACAGCGGGATTCAGAAAAGTAACAGACATGTAAGTGTACCAAATTCTACGATAATATAGCAGTGTCACACTTTTCTAGTTTTGTACACATTACAAATTCCTTTTAGACATTTCTTAGCAATAGTAAAAATCTAACACCTAGTTGCATGGTAAATCTTTTCCTGGACTAATTTCCTATTCAGACAGCTTAATGGTCCAGACATGAACTATGCCCCTTTCAACTCAGCTGCTGCCCAGCAATAAATAAGCAGCTTTGGGGGTTCTGCCACTGACAGAAGCAGTCTGGCTGGAGCTTGCTGAGATGGAAGGTTTCAAGACAGAGGAAAGGTATAATCCTATTGCAAGGTTAATAAATCCTTTATTGGATTTAAAAGGGATTGTAAAAATCTTCTGGCTGCCTATTGGCTGAGCCATGATCAAAAGGCAATTAATTACTATAGGCAAATGTCTTGCTCCAATAAGTCTTTTTAGTTACATATGTCACAATTAAAAGTGAAACTTTTCTGTTTACGTTTTAAAAAGATAGTACAGGTATGGGGCCTGTTATCTAGAATGCGCAGGACCTGGGTTTTTCTGGATTAGGGATCTTTCTGTAATTTTGATCCCCATACTTTAGGTCTACTAAAAAATCAGTTCCGCATTAATTGAACCAAATAATATTGTTTTGCCTCCAATACAGATTTTTTAATATCTTAGTTGGCACCAAGTATAGGTATAGGATCCGTAATCCGGAAACCGTTATCCAGAAAACTCTGAATTAAGGGAAGGCTGGCTTCAATAGACCATTATAATCGAATAATTGAAATTTTTAAAAATGATTTCCCTTTCCTCTGTAATAATAAAACAGTACCTTGTACTTGATCCCAACTAAGATATAATTAATCTTTATTGGAAGCAAAAACAGTCTATTGGGCTTAATTAAAGTTTAAATGATTTTCTAGTAGACTTTTCTAGTAGGCTTAAAGTATGAAGATCCACATTACAGAAAGATCCGTTATCCAGAAAATCCCAGGTCGCAAGCATTCTGGATAACAAGTCCCATACCTGTACAAAGAAAAAGGAAACCAATCAATGACAACATTTTACGTATTGCTTTGTAAGAATGGTCATACAGTATATCCATGTCTAGCAGAGCTTACAATCAAATTTTCAAATACCCCGAAATACGAACTATGGTCAGACAGCATTTACCTACTGGCATGCTAATGAGCAAATGCAAATCTGATGGTTTTGGAAATGTTGAGATTTATTAAGTGCACAAACCTTATTGAAATTCAACTTTGAAAAGCTGTCGAGTTCATGTAGATGTCAGTCAGAGGCTATTTTTCAAATTTGAGTTTTTGAGATCAATCCAAAATTTGGCAGACTCATTGAAATGCTGGGTAGAATGTAAATCAACTGCATTAGAGTTGCAGTTGAGTTGCAATTGAGTTTTGAAATTAGATGTTTTTTTGCATAAATAAGCACACTTTCGAAATTTTCAAAAAAATATTTTTTTTCAAATTAAATTGGCCTCCCTGAGAATTAGCAGCCTCTAATATTCTAAAATCTGCAGTAGAAATCTAACTGGCACACAGTTCAATTAATTCTAGCTTACAGAAAGGAAAAGAAGACGCTTGATCCTGGTTATTATTGCAATGAGATGTGTCTGCACAGATGGCTAGTTTTAAAGATATGGGCTCTTTCTCTGGACAAAAATTTCCTTGGAAGAAATAAAAAACCGGGACTTCAGGGTGCCAATAGTGAAGTGTAATTGTAGTTGAAAAGCCACAATTAACCATGAGAAATACACAAAGCAATATAAATTAAAAAAAAACATAAAATTGCATTTGGGTAGTAAACAAGATGACAAGATGAGTGACTAACATGACTTATAAGGCGATCAGATGGACAAAATTGCAGTGACCCATTTGTACTTCCATAGAATGTTTTCAGAAACCTGGCCTAAACCAAACAACTTGTATTTTAGGGAGAATTAGCTTATACAAAGACACAGGGCAACTGACTGACATTGGTGTTGTTTTTTCCAAATCCAAAGCTATGTAAGGAATGCAGAGTTGTATTAGCTCAGTTAAAAGAATACGGTTTTTTTAAGCATTTCATGTTGAACTTGACTAACATAGATATTCTGTGCCTCCGAGAATTTAGAAGGACTTTGAACCTTTACAACTATTTGTATTACAAAACAAAGTAAAAAACAAACAAAAAACTTTCACTGCCACCTTGAAAAACCATGAAAACGCCTTCATCACACCCCAGAGACCAAGTAGTTGATATAAGAATATCAATGCAAGCATTTTAATAAAAGTGTGTGTGTGTAAACGCTTAAACTAGGTCATAAATGGTGGAGCAGAGGCCCAGGACAAATGACATAATAAGGGGCCACCAAAAAGAGGAAACCCTGAATATTCAAGACTGTTATGCTGGGTAAAAGACGCTAAGTCATTATTTATTATTGGCTTGATAAAATGGCAATTTAGCATTTAATAAGAAATCTTCTTAAGAGACTAAGGTTTTGGGAATGCAGCAAAATGAATGCCAAGAACAATGCAGCATGGATGAATAAAAAAGAGGAGTAGTTAAGGAATAACCTACCCCCTTTTGAACAATATAAATAGTGTCGGATGGGGGGGCGGGCTCATCGGAGCTGCTTCTTTGGGCGGCCAGGGGGAGCCCTGTGGGGCTCACTGGGTTTTTTCCTGGGGTCCTGCAGGCCCAGTCAATTAGATTGCTAAAATTGCAAAGAGCTGCTGAATAAAAATCTAAACTCAAAAACTACTAAAAAATGAAAACCAACTGCAAATTGTCTCAGAATATCACTCTACATCATAATAAAAGTTATTATAAAGGTAAACAACAACCCTTTAAATTTCACCCATTTTACACCAGTTTTTGTGGTCCCGCCAATATAGAAAGCAGAATGCGTTTTCCTGACTTTGACTTTTTCCCAGATTTAACACCATTTTTTTCTGGTCTCCTGAAAAATGTAAACTGGGGGTTCTAGTATAATCATCTATCCAGGGCAAGGCACTGCAGCATAGACACATAGAGGTATATTTATCAAAGAGTGACGTTATTCATTCATTTCTATGGGATTTTTAAAGGGATCCTGTCATCAGAAAACATGTTTTTTTCAAAACGCATCAGTTAATAGTGCTACTCCAGCAGAATTCTGCACTGAAATCCATTTCTCAAAAGAGCAAACAGATTTTTTTATATTCAATTTTAAAATCTGACATGGGGCTAGATATTTTGTCAATTTCCCAGCTGCCCCAGGTCATGTGACTTGTGCCTGCACTTTAGGAGAGAAATGCTTTCTGGCAGGATGCTGTTTTTCCTTTTCAATGTAACTGAATGTGTCTCAGTGGGACATGGGTTTTTACTATTGAGTATTGTTCTTAGATCTACCAGGGAGCTGTTATCTTGTGTTAGGGAGCTGTTATCTGGTTACCTTCCCATTGTTCTTTTGTTTGGCTGCTGGGGGGGAAAGGGAGGGGGTTGATATCACTCCAACTTGCAGTACAGCAGTTAAGTGATTGAAGTTTATCAGAGCACAAGTCACATGACCTGGGGCAGCTGGGAAATTGACAAAATATCTAGCCCCATGTCAGATTTTAAAATTGAATATAAAAAAATCTGTTTGCTCTTTTGAGACATGGATTTCAGTGCAGAATTCTGCTGGAGTAGCACTATTAACTGATGCGTTTTGAAAAAAAAAATTTTCCCATGACATTATCCCTTTAAAGTCGAATTTATCGAAGGGTAAAAGTGAAAGTTCACCATTTGATAAATATGCCTTAGATCTCATAGTGATGAATTGAGAAAGGTGGTATTTCACGCTAGCGGTCTCTAACGTCCCTCTTTGATAAATATACAGTGAATAGATTCTATAGTACGGATATAACCATGCACAGATGGATATTAGGCCATGTAGGTCACAAAAGAAAAATGTCCTGCACTCCATTCATAGTCAGCTATACAGCAAGAAGAAAAACAGGTGTGTGTTAAGCTGGTCATACACCTGAAGATAATTTGACAAGAGATCTATGTCCATTATGGTCACTTTGCTCAGGGTTGGACTGGGCCAGCTGGAAACCAGGAAAAAAAAAACCATTGGGCCCCAACCCTTGTGGGGCCCCTGGTCCAGACCTGCTCCCTGAGGCTGGGGAGAGTCAGAGGGGGATTTGCGGGGGGCCGTGGAGGTGTGAGAGGGTGGGTCGGGTGGCCTGGGGGGGTTTAATTTGTTCTGGGAGATATTACGCCTGATCTGATTGTTTGGCCCAAGTAAGCACCTATTTAGCCTGTCGGGAGAAAACAGTAACAAGGCAATATGGTCCTCAACCTAGGAGATTTTAGGCCATCATAGAGGGACTAATCATGGACAGATAATCTGACAACTCGGAATTTAAAAATGCTTATGTATGGCCATCTTTACTGGCTCATATTTTAATTGGGTATTAAAGTGGCCAAGTGATATTTGTGATGACTCCTGTACCTTCATTAATGAATTGTTGCATACAGTTTTGACAGAGGCACTTAAATATGCATTGTCTGTGCAAAACCAACACAGCTATACACAAATCCTCTTACATCACAAAGAACATTTATCGCTGTGTCTTAAAAATCTTAAAATCTGCTTGCTAAATCTGTTCCATAAAATGGCACAGGATTTGGACAGCTTTATTAATGTGGAGTTTTCAGCTCTAGGGTTACAGCTTTAGACAATAAGACCATTCTAAACTAAACTTCCCTATATGCCAGAAGCCGAAAACTAAAATATAAAGGTAATAAAAATGACTTCTACTGTAATGGCACATTTCATTAAACCTGACAAACTGACGGCCAAGATTGGACTGGTACCATATGGAACAGAGGACCTGGGCTTTGGACTGCTGTTTAGCCTTATACATCAAATCCCTTCTCTTTGTTTAGCTTTTCATGTAATTCTGTTCTGTTGCTTTTAACAATAGATATTAGTATTATATAAAGGGAATGTCAACCCAAAAAATACTTTTCTGCCTAAAAATTCTAAGCAACTTTGCACTATACATTCAGTACAACATTTCTATGGTTTTTAAGTTATTTGTATATGTATTGCTATTGAAAGCAGTGTTTGTCTGTCCCTTTCTATTCTCTGCCCTGGTGGCTCAGACTGTTGATACTATGTAAGACAAGGCGGCTGATTAACAGACCTGGATTTTCAGGTAACTATGACTTTTGCAACATTGTTCAATAGAAACTTTTTTAAAATAATAATTAATTAATGTATATAGGAAAGTTGCTTAGAAGTAGGGATGTACTATTTTGGGTTCGGCCAAACCCCCCGAATCCTTCGCGAAAGATTCAGCCGAATACCGAACCGAATCCTAATTTGCATATTCAATTTAGGGGAGGGAAGGGGAAAACATTTTTTACTTCCTTGTTTTGTGACAAAAAGTCATGCGATTTCCCTCCCCAACCCTAATTTGCGTATGCAAATTAGGATTCAGATTCAGTTCGGCTGGGCAGAAGGATTTGGTCAAATTCGAATCCTGTTAAAAAAGGCCGAATCCCGAATCGAATCCTGGATTCGGTGCATCCCTACTTAGAAGTGTGCTTTCTTTAATTAGGCATTTTTTTATTTTGGGGTTGACTTGCCCTTTAATAGGGTGATGCTTTCCAATATTTCCTATTTAAAGAAATATGCAAAAGACTGGAATTGCACTAGCTTATAGCTACACAGCAACAGAGCCTTGTAATCTGGATTTTAAAATGCTTCAGTGTAGTACAGTATTTTAAACACTACATAAGTTCTACCTAAACTGGCAGTGCGATATGATTATACAAAAGACTGACACTTTTGCTAACTGAAAGCAGTTCATATGTTGGAATGAAGCCCGGGTGCCTCACTCAAGCTAGTTGCTATGTCACCAATAACTAGCAGCAGGAATGCTCATTCTGGACCAGTGAGTGTTCTTGTTTTGCTGGAATGGGAGGATATTCTATGCTGTCCCAGACCTGTGACCCCTCACCATTCTATGCTATTCACACCAGGCCTAAATGTTGCACACAGCAGCTTTTTTTTAGAGGCTCTGGGCGATTGTGCCTCCAAAGATCTCACTGGTATTTGCTAACCGCTGTATTCTTGTTTGTAAAGCTGATGCTTGTGGTATTATCTCTATGAATTGGTTGGTAGTAAGGACTCTGCAGCCGCTGCTAAGCCTACTATCCCATTCATAATAGCAATACTCTCATATTCAGCAATACATTAAAGAGCTTACAAACCTCACTCCGTGCGTGCTTTCTTTTGAACACAGTTCACACATGACATATGTTATGATTTTTTTAAATGGTTCAAACCAGTGCTGTCCAACTGGTGGCTTGGCCAGTGACCCCCCTTGTGTCCCCCCCACATGAAAGTCTGGCTGCTGTGACTGCTTACCTTGTGTTAGCTTTAAAAGGTATCAGTACTGAGATTAACTGGCCCCTGCATTGTTTAACCTCAAATTAAGACAAAAATCCTGCATTGTTCACACATGTAATCCCCCTGCATTGTTCGCACCCCTAAAGCCCTCTACTGTTCACACTTTAGACCCAAACTGAAAGTGCCTACATTGTTCACTTAGCTTTCTTCTGGGGGTTTGTTAGCATTTATTAATTGTTGTTAGGGCCCCTAAGATAGAATCCTGCGCGGGTCCATTTTTTGGAACCTGTACCCGACCTGTACCCGCAACCTGCAATCCGCAACCCGGACCCGCATTCTTAACCGATTGGACCCGCAAGTACCTTATCCGCAACCCAGGCCCGCTGACCATCAAGACTCAGGAAGTGCTGTCATTGTAAACCGGAAGTGACATCATCAGAAGTAGCCATGATCAGAAAAAATTTGTAAAAATCACTATGGAGAAGACCATAGCAAACCCGCGTCTACACCCGCACCCGGAACTTCTACCCACAACCCGCAGGTTTTGCGGGTAACTCACAGGTACCCGACCTGCTGCAGGACTCTACCCTAAGGTGTATAATCATGTGCTGGGGGGTGCTGTGTTATCCACAGGGGAGGATGAGGCATATGGATTTAAGGGTATGTTTTAATATGGCCCAGACCCACACCTGTATACATCCTGCGCTGCCCCCTGATTGAGTCCCCCCAGCCTGGATGGCGGCAACTATCACATAGGTAAGAGCGGGGCCCAGGAGGGGGTTAGTGGCTGGGGTGGGGGGCCTCTAAAGGGTGGTGACAGATGTAGGGGAGCCCAGAGGGGGCCATGTGGTGGAACTGCCGGCAGGTGGCCCAGGGGCATAACTACAGAGGAAGCAGACTCTGCCGTGCAGTGGGACCAGGAGGTATAGGGGCCCCATGAGGCCCTAATTATTGAGCAATTTCAACATATATACACGTAACAGGTCAACCTATGGATATGTTGGGTGAAATTATACAAATATATAACCAGTATGTGCTACGTTTAGATGCATCGATTGAGCTTACCGCTGTACACAGTGGGGGCGGGTGCACATGCCCCAGACCTTCAGCAAGGGGAGCAGATACCAGGAAACTTGAAAAGAGGCTGGCACAAGCCTGGACCCACGAAATAGTGAAGCCGGAGTCAGATTGTAAAAGTATTAAAAAAGCTTACATTTTATTTTCCATAATTAAGAACCACGGCCTGACACGTTTCGTGTCTACCAAGGACACTTACTCATAGGCCGATAGGTTCCAGGCTTTTGCCAGCCTCTTTTTAAGTTTCCTGATATCTTGGGTGCCCTAAAATTAATTTGCTGTGGGGCCCAGTAACATGTAGCTACACCACTGTCCGGGCCTCCAGTCTGACGATGTTTGCTACCACCATTAAAGTGGACATGGTCTTGTGGTAAAATGGGTGTGGTTTAAAGTGGGTGTGGTTTAGGAGTAGTGGTGAAAACTGGCTTCCGTTATTGACCCTCCACCACTTAAGACAGAAAAATTCTGGCCATCTGTACCACAGAAGTTGGACAGTACTGGTTGAAACAGTGGCCCTAATGTTCTGCAAAATAATACATGAAATACCTCTTCCAAATGGTCTGTACTCCAGCCTTGGATTTAACTCTTATGAAATGGCTATGTGTCCTATGCCTGTAAAAGTAAGCACTTTTTGTTCAAAAGAAGATCTGTGGGAGTTACTGAAAGTATTTCACTACCTACTTCAGTTGTTAGCTACTCTAATAGTAGGCTTTGAGGGCAATGTGTATAACCAACTGCAAGTTCCACAGGAATTGCAATAATCGGATTAGTCAGACAAACTTATGGCAGTCCAATGTACACAAGATGATAGAGGATTACATAGTCAAGCACATTTAGTTTCCTTATTTGCATTTGTATATACATATTTACAAAGTAGCACTGTCTTTTAGGTTGAGAAAAAAAAAACACGTCCATCGAGTTTTGATCTAAGAGAAAACTGCCAGATGTTTACGCAAAAATCCTATCTGAAGGCTTTCCAATTTCCCTCAGTGGACGAGGAAAAATGTCCCTTTCTCCAAGATGGTTTTCGGATGAATCCTTGGATCAAAGACTTAATTCCACGGAACTCTGAAAAGCCATCCAACCCCTTTCTTAAATCTATCTAATGTATCTGCCAATACAACCCCTAAAGATAGAACTTCCGTTCTTCTAATCTCAGTGGGTGCCCTTAAAGACTGGAAATTTTAGATCGTTTATTATATGGTCCTCTTATATACTATAGTTATCATGACTCATCTTAAAGGGTTTCTGTCATGGGAAAAAAAAAATTAAAAAAATGCATCATTTAATAGTGCTTCTCCAGCAGACTTTTGCACTGAAATTTTGAATTATTTTCAAAAAGCAAAAAATTTTTTTTCTATTCAATGTTGAAATCTGACATATTGTTAGTTTCCCAGGTGCCCTCAGTCATGTGATGTGTGCTCTGATAAACTTCAGGCACCCTTTACTGCCTCTCTCCATCCAGCAGCCCATAAACAGAACAATGGAAGGGTAATAAGATAACAGCTCCCTGACACAAGATAACCGCTCCCTGGTAGACATGAGAATAGCAATCAATAGTAAAAATGCAAGTCCCATTGTGACTTTAGTTACATTGAGTAGGAGAAACAAAAGCCTGTCTGAAAGCAGCTCCATTATGAAGTGCTGGCTTTCTAAAAGCACATGACCAGGCAAAATGACCTTAGATGGCTGCCCACACATTAATATTACAACTAGAAAAAATATACTTGTTGGTTCAGAAATAACATTTTATATTGTAGAGTGAATTTGCATTGTAAACAGTGTAATTAAGAAATAAACAACACCATGAAAATCATGACAGAATCCCTTTAAGTGCCCCCTGCTTCAGCGTAACCCCAATGTGGCTGTAATGTAACCCCAGCTGTTCTTCATAACGGAGACTTTCCATATCTTTAACAGCTGAGTTGCCCTTCTTTAGACTCTTTTTAACTCACTAATAACCCGTTTGAGTTCTTGGGATTAAATCTGCACGGCATACTCAAAATGGGGCCTTACCAGTGTTTTGTAAAGAGGTAGAATGACCCTCTCCTCCCGCAGATCTATACAACTTATATTGCCTTTGCAGTTGCTGATTGGCATTACAAGTTCCGCTAGGTCTCCATCAAGCATTTGCCTAATGCAGCCCCCTTAAGGGTATAAGTGGCTCTATATTTTACCACCCCAGGTGCTTACATTTATCAACATTCTCATTTATCACATTGCCCCCCAGACTGCCAGTTGATCCAGAACCTGTTGCAAGGATGCCACATCCTGGATGGAAATAATGAAACCCAACACATAATGACCAGCATGACCCCACTTAGAATCCTGCACGAAGTAAAGAATGTACCATTGACAACCAATTTCTGTACATGATTCTTTAGCCAGTTTCCTATCCATGTACAAACAATAGTATTAAGACCTACATGCATTTATTAAGACAGCAGTCATTTATGCATCAAATGCTTTGACAAAATACTATTAGATCACTGCAACCACTCTGTCCAAATTCCTTCTCACTTCATCATAAAAAAAAAAATCAAATTTGTCTGACATGACCTATCCGTCATAAAGCCATGCTGATTACTGCTCATAATGCCATTCTGCTGAACATAATGTTGAATGTGATCCCTTAACAAACAAATAACTTGCCCATTACAGATGTCAAATAAATGGGCCAATAACTGCCAGGGTGAAACCATAACCCATTATAACTATTGGAATGACATCACATTTCCTCCAATCCATAGGAACCAAACCTGATTAAAGTGAGTATGAAAATCAGAAAAAGTGTCCTGGCTAAAACTGAACCAACTACAGTAGGATGGATACAGTAAGTCTGGAGCTGTCATACTGATTGTGCTTAGGCATGCATCTTAGGCACATGTATTAATAGTACCACCTATAAGGTTCACTTCAGGCCCTAAAGCTGCAAAATGGAGAATCTCTCAGAACAGGAAATCAGTATGGCAGCTCCTACTCATTTGTATATAAAAGAATAAGCATTTTGTTGCTGATTATGCTCTTCATCTTTCTCTTTCTGTTCTTCTGAACATAACTGTGTTTTCCAATTATTAGGGTGCCATAATATGTCCAAAATTGAACTTCACCCCAAAATGAAACTACGCATGTTGCATTGAAATATTTTTCTACAAGGGGTTTGGTTTGGTACTAGCATCTGTACAACAACCTCTTTTCTTTGATTGAATGGCACCAGTTGGTTATATTTGGTAATATTCAAGTATGCAGAGCAGGTAAGTTGCGACCATTTTAAATAACGAGCAATGCGGCTAGTGTGCACGATTTAACAAACTGTGTGCAATTTGAGCAAATGTCCACCCAGCAAATAATGATTGCCGGTGAAAGTTTATTTGATGGTGGATTGATTTCATCAATACATCACTGCCTGTACTTTTTACTAGGTACAGATGGTCATTAATCAGCCCCTGCCTACTAACTTATCATAGCCTATTCTACCTTGCTTCCAGAGTCATTTTAGATTAGCTGTTAAAAGGTATAAATATTTTTCTTTATATATTTAGCAAAACACCACAATTTCACCAATATTTAATTTTCCATTATTCAGTAGGTGCTACACAAGTATCAACTACTTACAAAAGATATAGACTAGATATATACGCTATAAAATGATAGCCCCCCCCACGGATGTTAACCCTTTAAGTGCCCTGGGTTGCAGAATATCTAAAGGACCATAGTGACACAGCTGTAGATCTTATGTTTATAGTCTGCTCCTTGATCTATGCATTAAGGGTTTAATTTGATGTTGTCCTACCCTTTTCTGATGCCTGTGGCGTGGGGAGCTGAAAAGCAAAACATCAAGCCGTAGCCCATAGGAGAGCTTGGATCCTTAGCTATTGGCCACCATCATTCAGGTGCCATAAAGTGGAAAGGTCACCTATCAGAATGCATAAGCCATCATAGTCTCTCATGTCTAAACTGCACACAAACGAGTGATTTAAAGATCCAGAAAATGGGCAGAAATACATAGCAGGAAATTGCGAGGACCCACCCCAAATATCAGTTAACAATTAATTGTTCTGCAAACTGAACTGTTCATCAGGTAACCGACAATACCTGTATGTGCATGGTCACCTTTAGGCTAGCAGATCACTTCAGGGGTACATCTAATAAATGCAAGACTGCGTTGATTGGTAAATTGCATTGAAACGAGAGGCCGTTGGTTCAGCCTTTTAACTGTATTTCCTAGTTATGACCGAGTTAATTTCCCTTATCTGGTTGCCTTACCCTAGTTTATCAGATCAGGTTGTTCATAATTGTTCACTAGATTGCAGCAAATTAAAATACATGTCAAAGTAATGATGAATGGTAATTTCTGTGCCATTCCTTCTCACTGTTCCTTAAATAAGAAAGGACAGAAATGTCAAAGGTATAAATATATTTGGCAACCTAAGCTAAACATATGAAGTCCAACAGTACACTCAAACTGGAAGTCATTCTGCAACTGCAATGTGCAACTATAGCTCCAAGCAACTCCAAAAAGCCCTTGGCTATCAGCAGATTGTGGGAGCTGTAGTTCTATAAGGACCTTTCCTGTGCTGACAATGTTTTTACTGGTGTTAATACTGGTGTGAGGCCTGTATTCTTCCACTACATACTTCCCCTTTCAGACTGTAAGCTCTTAGGAGCAGGGTTTCTCTTTACCTCCTGGATCGATTGATATTTGTATGTAATTTGTATGTTTGAGGTATACATGAACCTTTTGTTGTACGACGCTGTAGACCAGGCTGGCGCTTTATGTGTTCTGTAGCAGCCATTCAATCCTAACCATCCCATGACATTCCCTATGCCACTTGCTAAAGCCTCAAGGTAAAAGCACTGTCATGTTGATATGCTTCATGCCCACAGCTGGTTGCTGTCTGATTTCTCAGGGCATTGTAAATGCTGTGTCTCTCCAAGAACCGCTGACATGTATCAGCTGGGGGCAAACAGAGTTAAAGTGTCATTGCCACACTGCCCTGCTGCTCCTTATCTGGGTCTGGCACCTCAAAGCCATGCCCTGCCCTGGGGCACCGACTATGGAACAGGGTAAGAAGAGGTACGTACTTACCTTATTTCCTTATGCGTAACAGACCCCTGGCAGATATGCATCCCTTGTGTTTAAAGGCAGAGCAGTTGTGCCTGCTTTTCCAGCTTGCTCCTTTTTTTTCCTGACAGATGGGACGGCTAAGCTAATACAGCAAGGACATCTGGGAGTTGTAGTTGGCAGAGACACAGAGAAGCTAATCTGTAACGAAGGACAGAACTACACTACCCAGAATTCCCCATATACAAAACAGGATTAGGCGCGCAGAGCGGAGGAGCAGCTCCCTCTAGTGCTATCTGCAGTGCTCCATGTAGCCACATAAGAAGCTTCCCTCGGAAGTATTACTATGTAACCACAGGGCTGTTAGTAAGAGAAATGCCACGGGCTCTGCTAAATGGCCCCCACTATTACCTGCCCCAACAAAACACGGGATCTTTAAGCCAAGTGATGTGTGCAATGAAGGAGAAAACTACACTACCCACAATCTCCGCTATAAACAAACAGAATAACGCGTGCAGAGTGACGGAGCAGCTCCCTCTAGCGCTATCTGCAGTGTTGTGGCCGGATAATGAGTTTACCTCAGCAACAGGATCTTTAGCTACAGTGCTGTTTGTAAGACATACTACAGGCCCTGTTCTGTGCTTTGGGCAAGTGTATTACTCTGCTAAGGACCCCCTGCTAATTCCTGCTCTGTATTTCTGCCCAAATGAAGGGCCGGATTTTTAAAGCAATTGCTTGAGTGCACATGGGCAGTTTTTGGGGCAGAGACACACGCTGCTATTTCAGGACATTAGGTGGCCAATACCCGGTAAAAATGCCGGTTCATCCCAATGTTATTAATAGAGAAAAAAAGATAAATTAGGGTTGCCACCTTTACGTAGGGCTGAGACCGGGCAGGGGGGCGGACCCGTGACATCAGGGGTTGGGCTATGACTTGGCAATTGGCCGATCGTCGTGTCAATCTAGGGAACACCGGAAAGTATTGACCCGGGCAGCCACTCATAATACCGGGCTGTCCGGGTCAAAACCGGACAGGTGGCAATCCTAAGATAAATATATAGGAAGGCCGTTACTTTTTCCAGAAAAGGTGGCAACCCTACCAGCGACAAATCACTTCTTCTTCTTTTTTTCATAGCACACTAATGTGTGAAAATTTTTGCTATTACTGGTTCTTTAATCTTCAACTAGTAGAAACAGTGAATGAAGGTTGTACTGCCCATCAGCAGCCTCAGGAGGGCACCAATAGCAAACAGTTCCACACAGAATAATCCGTATGTGAAAAGTATGCACACAAATCCACAGAGCATGGAATGCACTAGAGTTGCCACCTATCTGCCCAGTTTTACAAGCAAGATGGCAACTACAATATCTAAGCAATCGGACAGGCTTGACACAGTCATTAGCAAGGAACGTGTTCATGGTTATGATTCCAATGGATGGAATTTAGAAGAAGGTAGGAAATCCACATAGTAACATAGTAAGTTAGGTTGAAAAAAGACACACCTCCATCAAGTTCAACCTTTTAACCATATTTTAACCTGCCTAACTGCTAGTTGACCCATAACTCTGCCCCATTTGTATTAATATACTGGGATAGAGTTGCCACCTGTTCATTTTTGACTGGAACTACCCAGTTTTCAAGGGGCTGTCAAGGTCAAAATCTGCATGACTTTTACGTTTTTAAAAAGTAGTAGAAATCCTCCATATTGAGTTTAAATGATGCAATTAGCCCATCCAGGACATCATCACACCACTCGAAACATAATCATGTCTCTACCCGTGTGATGACATCAGCATATCTCTAAGTCCAGCTAAATTTCACCAAGTTTTCTGGATGATGTCAGTTTTACCTCTCAATGGTCATTGGTCATTGACAGTAGAAGAGATATACAGTTATGAGAGATGCTTACTGGAGTGATAAATCAGGATTTAACTACAGGCAATCTACTATTTGTTGGGTCCTCAATAGAACTTCAACTTATTATTAATGAACCACTCAGGGAATCAAGTTATGTTTTTTATTTAGCTTTCATGTCCACATGAACATAGTGCAATGCACTCTTAAATGGTAATGTTTTAAAACCAGATAAATCAGAGCATGGCTTCCTGTATGTAAGAGAGGTTGTTATAAGTGGCTCAGAGTAGTACTTTGAGGGCTTTGTACAAAACAGCCTTGTAGGAAGGAACTGTTGATGATAGTTGTGTATAACTCAGCCTTGTAGAGAAGCATACTAACCCAATATCCTGTATAATATAGTTTTGTAGGAAAGGAACTAATGAACTCAATTAATGATGTTTTCCAAATATGTCTAGGACTTCTGGAAGTTCTCACGAGAACTTCCTTTATTATAGCTAGGGGCAGAATATAAACTAACCGGTAGGATAAGATCTCTGCTTCGAGTGTGCTTGTTGGAAGCCTGGCCAGCTCCTGATGAGCACATGAGAAGCAAGATTTGTTGTTGACCAAGTGGTTTGATGTATGCACTCATTTTTTGAGCATATAAACTGGGGATCCCCATTTTCTTGGCTGAGATCTCTCCTGTGGAGTAAACACATGTACTGCCCAGGGCCCTTGAGACCTCTCTGCCGACTGAATTGGGATCTCCCAGTGATAATGCTGACGCAGACGGTGATGCATTCTTGATTAGTTTACTAATGTTATTGCTGACTAAACATTATTGATTATTTTGCTAACTTTATTGGTAATAAAGTCTTGATTAACCCACGCGGTGTGGTGTGTGAATTATTTCCGAGAGACTCATAGAACCCTTATCAAAACACTTTGTATAATGTATTACAACAGACTTTGGGAAGAACATTTCATGTGCACTATAAGAAGCAATGTTGACTGGGCTGCCAGGAAAAACCTTGGTGGGCCACAGTGACCCAGCCCTCTCATCCGCTCAGAACATAGCTTCTCCCCTGCCCTGGACCTGATAGCAGCAAAGGAGGAGTTGGTAAGTGGCGCATGAATATGTGCTAGTGGTGGGGCTTGCAAGAGGGCACTTTGTTTGTAGTCCAAGTGGGCGCCAGATGGCCCAGTCTGGCCTTGATACTGTACTGTACACAGAAAATTAATTCCCTAATAGTATATGCAATGCTATGTAATTTCTTTTACAGCATAAAAATAAATTTCTGTACCTATGGTCAGTGGGTTGTTTATTAGAGAATACAGTCATATGAAAAAGTTTGGGAAACCCTCTTAATTCTTTGGAGTTTTGTTTATTATTGGCTGAGCTGTCAAAGAAGCAACTTCCTT